>NC_044976.1:181710556-182018468 GCF_008728515.1 Papio anubis
TGTATGCATGTGTGTGCATGTGTGTGTGTGTACGCACGATCGTGCCTGCATGACCTGGCAGGTGTGTAGTTATCAGAAACAATAAGTGGCTCAGCAAAAGTCTGACTCCACACTGACTCTACAACCAACCCTAGAACTGAAGCTGCCTCTTTCTGGGGCAACAGGGCACGAGAAAGCTTGAGACAGTGGAAAGCCACCCAGGCACAGGCTGGCTCCTCCCGCCAGCGCTGACCCCGCTCTGTGATGTGAGCGCTGAGGGCTGAGGTTCCTGCCCACAGCTCTGGACCACACAGGGAGGGAGAACATCCCGTGAGGAAAACGCAGGCCGGCTCCTCACTGAAGGGTGGGCCTTTGTTCAATGCCCTGACCACCACTACCACTGACACAGCCTGGCCAGCAACCTCAGCACCCCGTCCTTGCCAGCCTGGTCCCAGGCCCTCCTGCTGTCTTCTTTCCTCCTCCCTACGTGGGGCACCGTCTAGACGCCCCTCCTGACCTTCCTAAGAATGGACTGAGCACTTCCTTGCTGCCTCTGACTCAGTCCTCACAGTCACTCAGAAAAGTCAGTATTTTTCTTCCCCCTTTAGAGATGGAAAACGAGGCTTGGTGATGTCTAACACCCCAAGTTCACACTGGACTCAAACCCCAAACCTGCTCTCCATGAAGCCCACCCCGCAGAGAGGTCGAGCCTGTTTTTCCCTATATTAGCCGATGTCCTGTGGGCAGCTGCCCCCTGCCAGATGAAGAGCAGAGGCCCTGGTCACCAGAGTGACTGGGCTGAGGTCACCAGTAAAGCCCTGTCTGCAGCCAGCACAACCACCCTGCAGCCAGGCCAGGCGGAAATGCGCTGTTCTGGACTGCAGGGATAAATGGGAGCAGCTCCCGGGCTCCCAAGGACGCTGCCTACCTGCCCTTGGCGGACAGCCCACCCACGGCCTGCAGACTGGCAGGCTGGGGGAAGGGCACCGCGAGGAGCAGAGGGAGAGCCTGGCCTGGCCCAGCAGCCGCACAGCTCCCCTGTGACACAGCGGCCTCCATCAGCGAGCCCCCGGCGCACCCATCTCTGCCTGCCTGCCTCGTGAGGGCCTCAGGGGCAGGGAGACCCCTGAGAAGCATGACGTTTTAGACAGCAACCTTCTGGGGTGGCAGCACCCTCAGAACACCCGAGAGTCGCTCCACACCCCTCTGACAGGCAGATGGAAATACGGAGCCCCAGTGGCTGGGGGCACAGATTGAAGCCCCCCACAAGCCTGGATTGTCCTTGGCTTGCCCTTGACCTTCCAAACGTGTAGGAACGTTGCCCTCGCTTCGGTTCCACAGCTGTGTTTGTTTCCACTCCATAATGGTTTGTTTCTCAACTCTCCACAGAGATCCACACGGCAGGTTTCTCCCATGGACCACGGCCCACCCCGTTCTGCCAGAGGCTACCCCACCTCTCTCTGAGGAGCTCCAGGCAGTTAAGAGTCATCTCCATGGGCAGCTTTCAAGGCTGGTACAGGGGAGACCAGGAGAGGCCAGTGCAGGCCCCACCCTGAGGGAACTCTGATGACCTCTGACCCTGCAGGGCTGCGGGTCAAGGGGCCACACAGCAGGGCCTGAAACCCGGCAGTGTTTACAAAGCACCTCGCATTCTGCTGGACCCGGGTCACACACGTCTTCTTCCTAGCTTGGTGGGTTAGCGTGAGCTCCTCTCCACAGACAAAGGAATGAGGCTCAGAAAGACCTAGTTACCTGTGCAGACAAACTGCTAATGAAAGATAGGACAGGAATTCAACTGAGCTCTTTTTGGGTTCACCAAACCCCTCTGCTGACAAAATCACTCCCTTTGAGAAATGCTCCTGGGTGCCAGGGCTCTGAGGCACTGTGAAGAGGACAGAGATGCTCAGAGATGCAAAGAAACTTGCCTAGGGGCACCCAGCTGGCTGCCAACAGGGAGCACTTCAACCCAGCTCCGAGAGCAGAGGACCTGGCGGTCTGTGCTGTGCTCCAGAGGAAGAGAGCTGCCTGGCTCCTTCCGGGACCCACCTGGTGACAGCAAGGTGAGCCAGAAGCCCCACTCCCAGATCCCTACTCTCTCTGGGCCCTGGGTCCTTTTTGAGGAGACATGGGAAGGACCCATGACATGCTGGACACATGGTCTGGAGAGGACCTGCTTAGCAAATGCAACACGAGGAGTCATTGCCCCACAGCTTGGGACTCAAATTATAACAGGCCTTGGGACACCCTCCGCACCAGGGCTGGGCTCTCCTGATGCTTGAAGCCCCCACTGAACTCAGAACAAATCGCAGCCCCACTGTGCTGCCTCAGTCAACTCAATGCCTTTCTTCTTGGGCCTCAGAATTTTATTTCGTTTGGAGAAAGGACAGCCAAGGACACAAGCAGCAAAGGAACAAACGACAGCAAAAATCAGTCAATGTTACCAAGCAAGATAGAGCTTAACAGCCCCCAAAGAAAAATGCAACCACCACAGAGTACAACTTCCCAACAATCCTTCTTGCCTCCTCTGTGTCCACACCAACACCGCCCCCTGCTGCCAGTTACCAGCATCGCCACATGCCCAGGAGGAAGGCTGGGGAAGTCCTGACCTCCCAGCCTCCTTCCACTTTTGAGATATGACAAGGTACTACCCACCTCCCTCGGGTACTCTCCACATCTCCGTATTGATCTGCAGAACTTCACGTAGAATATGACAGGAGGATGCCCCCTGGAGTTGTGCAAAGCAGTGGCCGTCTTCCTTGTTATGGGCAAATAGATTAAAGTATTGATCCAGGAACTTAGGACCACAGTGCTAATCAGGGAACCAGTGAGCCCTGCCCCCGCCTCTGAACAGGGCTAGGAGGAGGTTCCAGAAAGGACATACTTTTCCTTTTTTCTTTTTCTTCAAGGGGTGTGGAAAAGGGACTCTCTCTAACTCTGACCAGGTGTCTTCCAAACCCCACAGCTAAGAGCCTCTGAGGTCTGATGGGCAAATTCAAGTATGTGGCACCTGCTATCCCTCTCACAAGGTGGCCACAGATGTGACTTCTGTAGCCGAGGGTGAGAGCAGGGAGGGACCTGGGGATCCAGGGACTGCTTGCCCCCTCCTGCCCCAGTACGTTCTCTGTCCTTGCTGCACCTCCACTGTGTGTGTGCCCCCACATGACCTCTGAAAGAGACGCCTGGTGACGTCTAATGAGATGGGATGAAGAGCAGGCTGCCCCAGAGCCCCAGGTGGCCAGCAAGTCCCAAGACCCCTGGGGATGGGAGGTGGGACCACTCAGATGCTGGACAGCTTGGTGCCTCCCTGTCTGTACCTAGGACGGGGCCTGCAGCTGTGCCTTCCTGTACCAAACAGCCCAGGTCCCCAAGAGCTTGGCGAGGGTTATGAATCCATCCACTGAGGACTTCAGAGCCACCTGGTCTTCACCTCGGGTTGGCTCTCCATTGACAGCAAGGAGAATCACTTCAGCTTTGAACTCCCCTCCTCACAGCACCCCGTCACAGAGTCAGTGGCCCAAACTCAGCACTAAATCTGTGGCCAGCTCCCCTGCATTACAGAAGGACCCAGCCCTGGGAGTAGGTCATTTCATGAAGCAGAGCAGTGCCAGGAACAAGGGAAATCACCGTGGCTGAATGATGGGCCTGAGCATTCGCAAGCAGCCTGGGCCTCCCTCACTCAAAGACGCCTTTCAAGATACAGAAGAAACTGGTCACCAAAGCTCGTGTAAATTCACTGGGTAATTTACTTGTTGCAGCATCAAACCCAGCAATGGCCTATGGCAAAGTGCAGAGCCAGCGGCTTACGCAGGGGCCAGAAAAATGAGTCACAGGCCTTTTCCTTAAGCCAACAAGGAAGATAAACCAAGCACACGAGAAATGGGCAAACCGAAGCATCCTGTGCTGGGTCACCCGGCAGAGGGGACAGACAGGAACCGATGGCTGCACTGGGGATCCCGCCTGCTGCAGAGCTGGACTCTGAGGGCCCTGGAAGGATGGGAGTCCTGGAGGGTGGGCACCGTCCCTGGAGTACATGCACTGCCTGGGCTGGCATGTGGAGGCGGCAGCCCACCAAGCATGCCTGGGAATGGGGCGTCCTGCCTGGTGGGCGTCAGGTACCTGAGGAAAGCAGTGGGCTAGGACTGGAAGGGAGCGCCAGTATGAGGCTCTGATGTGCCAATGCCTCTGGCAGGCTCTGTGGCATATACAGGGCAGGGGCAGGCCTGGGCTTGGGCTGTGGGGTGGAAGGCTCACCTGGCGGAAGGCTCACCGGGTGGGAAGGCTTGCACACTACAGGGAGGTGAGTGGAGGGACCAGCCAGAAGGTTTCTGCTGAGTAAGGCCCCAAAAGTATCCAAAAGAGGGCCAGGGCGTGGGGCAGTGGAGGCAGGGGCAACGGCCCAGGTGAGGAACTGTTCTTGTTATTTCTGGTCTTGGGCCTTTGGCTCATGGGCCCGTGGGGATCCCTCCTCAGCACACGCTGTGGGCGCTTCCTGAGTCTATAGGGAGACCCTCTTTCCTGGTCATTACTTCTCCCAAACCCAACCACACGCCTGCGCTGCCACCACCTTCCTCTCCACCCTCCCTTTCCAAACCCAGAGCCAGCTGCTCAGGGTCCAAAAATCAGACAGGGCCCTGAGGAAACACTGGGGGTGCAAGGCGGCCCTCTGGCGATGAAGCGCTGGGTCAGTGGCCCTGACAGGCTTTGCTCGTACCCCACAGGCTTCCCTCAGCTGCCACGCTGCACCAGTCAGAAACTGGAGGGCCCTGAGGTCTGACTCGGACATTCCAGCACCTACCCTGCCCCGAGATGGGCAAGCGGAGGCATGACCTCTTGGCTTCCCAAAGGTGCAGGCACACACACCTGCACACACCTCATCACAGAAGCAGGGCAGCTCACCCGACCCCAAGGCCAGGCCCTCCCACCTGCCTCCTCCTGCCCTCTTCACACACACATTATGTTCACATATGCACCCGGGTGCACAACGCCCACGTGCACGCGCGCGCACGCACACACACACACACACACACAGTGAAATTCACCCCCCGCCAGGGTCCCGGAATAGCTGCTGTGGTGCTTGGCCATTACATCATAGAGGGAGGAAAACAAAGGCAAACTCCTGTTGCCCACTGAGAAAGGATGTGGCTAGAGGGAATGGAATTGCATGAATGCCAGAAAAAAGGAAACTAGAGGAGGGTGAGAGGTGGGAAAGCAACAGGAAGATTGTGAGAAAGAAGAGCAGTACACAAAAAGCTCAGAGGGAGGACCAGAGGCCTGTCCTTCCACCCAAACATGAAGGACTTGCTGGGCGCCCGTGTCACCTGCTGCCCCTGCCTTCCTATAGTAAACACACACTCACACACAACACTCACACACATTCACTCACAGCCCCACACACACTCACTCACACACACACTCACACGTAGGGAGCAGCACATATCTGAGCAAAGTACCATGGTGACAGTGAGTGCATCCTCTGCACACAGCCAGGGAGGCAGCCGCACGCAGTAGTTACCAAGATCTTTAATGTGCTCTTCAACTCATTGCACTAAAGAAATGTGAGTCCCAGCTACTCGGGAGGCCGAGGCAGGAGAATGGCGTAAACCCGGGAGGCGGAGCTTGCAGTGAGCTGAGATCCGGCCACTGCACTCCAGCCTGGGCAACAGAGCGAGACTCCGTCTCCAAAAAAAAAAAAAAAAAAAAGAAATGTGAGCATCCTCAGATATTCAAATCACTTATTCTCTGTAGTGAAACCTTTGGGAAGATGTGGGAGAAATTGTGTTCTGTATCCAGCACTCACATTCCTCCCCATTACTCCCCTCAACCCCCATCTCCCGAATACACAGCTTCAGCATGAGGTGCCTCTATGGGGCTTGGTTATCTGGGCTGAGTGTGCTCAGGCCTTCGCGAGCCTGCCTGGCAGCCCCTGGGCCACCCAGGCTAGTGTGACTGAACACAGGGCTCAGCGTCACTGATCCCTGACCCCCACCTCCCGCTCTTGGCTTTGCTTGTTGCCAGCTGCGCCACATCAGCTAAGGCACCCACATCAGTGCCTTGGTTAATAGATTCTGGGGGAGAAGTCGAGGACTAAATGCCATGGAAAACACCTTCCAGGAGGTCTTCTCACCCTGACCCAAAGCTCCAACAGGAGGTTTTTGATGAACCCCACCCCAGAATGAAAAATCTCACAGTCTTAAGAGCTAATAGTGTCAGGCACTGTCCTGAGGACGTGATGCATAAATAGACTTATTTAAAGTTAATAAAAACCTCCTGAGGTAGGGACTATTACTGTGAGCCTCATTTTACAGATAAACAAACTGAGGCACAGAGAAGTTAAGCAACCTTCCCAAGAGCACACCGCCAATAAGTGCGTTCAAATTCAGGCAGAGTCCGGACTCAACCATCACACGAAACTGCCTCTTTCTTGATCATGTTTCCATATAAAGTGACAACACTGACTGAGCCTGGCTGTGCCTCCTGCCAGAAGCAACTCTTGCAAGCCTCAAAGGCCCTTGAAGCAGGCTGTGCAAACACAGCCACGGAGATGCTTCTAGATGTGGACACGAACCTAAAAGCACCTGCTCTGAAAGTTGTGGTAATGTTACGACCACATGCCCTGAAGTGCTAATATATCAGGACAGAAAGCAAGAGCAACTCTTTCTGTTGCTCTTTGGAGCAGCAAAGGAGATCTGCAGGACTCCTTTGTCAACCACTCTGGAGAAATATGGCCCAAAGCCTCTGGCTCCTCACCCCTGCCCCATGCAGAGATCAAATGAGGCCTAGAGGCTGGACCTCCGGCAGTGATGGGCCACTAATCAGAAGGGGGAGCTCAACAAGGGGCATCCTCTCAGCTCCAGGACTTACCTGCCCCTCCCAGAGTGGACTCTCCACCCTCCCTGGCCTACCCCACTGCAAACTTCTCCCTCACTGCATGGGGAGAGGCAGAGACAGGCCAGGGCCATGACAGGGACTATTCTGACTTACTTGAAGAAGTCCTCCTTGCAGTAGACGCTCCCGGCCCTGGAGAAGCACCTGTCCGCCAGCTGCATCTGGCAGTCTGCACACTTGAGGCAGGAGCTGTGCCAGTGTCTGTCCAGGACCTTCAGGATGAACTTGTCCAGGATGTGCTGGTTGCAGCCAGCACACTGGGGGATCTCTGTGAGGAAGAGGAGAGAGAGGTACTGTGAGCCTTCCACACAGCCCTGCTAACCAGGCCAGGCCCTGGCAGTTGCCTTCCCATTCTGCTGGTGGTGGAAACAGACATGGCCCAAACCACAGAGCTGTTGCATGTAGTTGCACAGGTTGTACACTGCACACAAAGGTGCATGGTCAAGGGACAAGTGGGGACTGAAAGCCAACCCTTGCTTTGCTGGCCAGGCTGTGTATTCTGGCTTGGGGTGACTTTGGCCCAGAGGAGTCATCTGTTTCTAAGGGCACCACAAGGCTAGCTGCAGCAGCTAAGCCATTTATGTC
Organism: Papio anubis; assembly: GCF_008728515.1. Taxonomy (NCBI): domain Eukaryota; kingdom Metazoa; phylum Chordata; class Mammalia; order Primates; family Cercopithecidae; genus Papio; species Papio anubis. Next base: position 181,718,006 of record NC_044976.1, read on the forward strand.
AGCTGCAGTTCCACAGCCAACAGGCCAGGAAGGCTCAGCAACATCCACCTCTGTTTCCACGACATTTTCACAAGTGATTGGAAGCTCTGCTAAAAACATCAGCCCCCAAAATAAGCCCTGCCCAGGCCTGGACTAAAAGGCCATCTGTCCTGAAAAGCAAATGATAAATACGGTGTGGGGGAGGGGGTGGGCAGTGATCGAGGTCCAGGCCTGAGGGTGCTCTTGTAGAGAAAATCTCAATATTTTAATGAACTGCAACCGATACCATAGATCGGCTGGATCAATACCTCCTCCTAATGTGCCTTCCTGTGCTGCAGATAGGAAAGCTAGGAACTGCTTTTCCAGATGCCCTTGTGGCTCACATTTTGAAGATGATTGAGTCTTCCAATCAAACGCTCTTGGGAGAGACTTGAATTCAAAACTGAGCTAAATGTCAAGACAGCTGAGGGACAGGCTCCCCTTGTGCTGATGTGCGTCATGGCGGAGGCGATGAGGTGCTGTGTTGGGTGTTGCACTGTCCTGGTCAGTCACGGCAGAGGCAGTGCAATTCGGGGGGCTGAGAGTTATCCTGGAAGCTCCACCCAGCGGGCTCCACTGAGTTGAAAGCCACCTGCCACCTGATCATTAATCACTTTTCACTTAAATAGTGAAAGTGGACTCTGTTGTCTGCAACGGAACCCTAACCACCGCCCCATCTGGTTCCTGTCCTGGGTGACTTCCTATCTGAGGTCTGTTTCTCCGCCATCCCATCTTTCCAAGAGATTGCTTGGGCATTTGATAGTATTTTGAGTCACTGACTGTTTCAAAATCTACAAAATGGTCAGGTTTCCATGGTTGGATGAACAAACAGTGCTAGGATCGCTAGCCATTTTCCCCTGTGCTTTTCAAAAAGAAGGTGACAAATCAACAAGTACTAAGAACAAAAACATAAAAGTGCAAGCGTTTGGCCTCCTAGAGTATCCTCCTGATACGGCACTAGCAAGGCTGGAAACCCCAGGGTTCCCATCCCTATTATAAAAGACACCTTTGCTCGTTGTTCGTCTAAACACTCACTGCCTAGCGTGGTGCCTGGCACACAAGGGTAACACCACGGATGTTTATCACTAAATAATAAATTGATCAAATCGTGTCTGAGAAGCTCACCTTGAAACAGTTTTTCACTAGTTTCTCCTGTACACTCCAAAATGTCAACAGCAGTAAAACCAAATCTCTCATGAATCATACATGGTTTTTTGTTTTGTTTTGTTTTGTTTTGTTTTGAGATGGAGTTTCGCTCTGTTGACCAGCCTGGAGTGCAGCGGTACAATCTCGGCTCACTGCAACCTCCACCTCTTGGGTTCAAGCGATTCTCCTGCCTCAGCCTCCTGAGTAGCTGGGATTACAGGTGTGTGCCACCACACCCGGCTACTTTTTGTATTTTTAGTAGTAATGGGTTTCACTATGTTGGCCAGGCTGGTCTCAAACTCCCGACCTCAGGTTATTTGCCTGCCTCGGCCTCCCAAAATGCTAGGATTACAGGTGTGAGCCACCGTGCCCGGCCTCATACATGTTTTTGATTCATATCATGTTTGTTGGTTGTGATATAATTTTAAAAGTGTTAACATAAAGGAATTACCCTCAACGTACTAAGAAAAATTTTAAACACATCTAAACCTATGTAGAGAGAAGGCTTTCTTGACTATTAAGACATTTATACTTAAAACCTATAAATAGGCTATTGGGACAATCACCAAATGCCATCACTAGCCCTGTACACAGAAGTGACAACCTTGGGCACAGTTAAACCCCAGCCCCAGCCTATTCCCTTCATGGCCCCAGTACCACCAGTATTTGTGTGGAAGTCAGGCCTGATATACCTGCCTTGCCTGTTGACCCCTTTCCCTTTCTCAGACCAAAATATCCCATGAAAACTATCAGGTGTCCCACTTGCTAATCGTCCCAGTATATATAGGATTCTTTTTTTTTTTTTTTTCTATCTCCACAGTTTTCCTCCTTGAGAAATACATTGTCCAGCCAATCAGTACTTACCCAGGAGTTCCAGTGTGCCCAGCAAAGTACTGAGCACCTGACGGCCACAGGGATTTCCACCCAGTGAGGGGATGGGCAGGGCATGGGGTGGGAATGTGGATTCTGGAGCTCAGCTGCCCGGGTTTGGATCCTGACTCTGCTTTTTAAACTTGGACAGATAACTTAGCCTCTCTCTGCCTCAGTTTCCTCGCCTGTAAAAGGGGGTGATGATGACAGTAGTGCCTGTAGGATTGTTGTGAAGAGCAAACGGATTGATACAGGGACAATTTTTAGGACAGGCCCCAGTATACAGTAGGTGCTCAAGACAGGCTTGCTACTATTAGGAGATAACTGTCAAGCCCACGGAAAGGCAAGTTAGGCACCCATGTTCCTGGGCATTTTCTCCTGGAGCCCTCACAAGCATCCCTGCAGAAATGTCATGACTGTCCCGTGGAGGCCGAGTGGCCGCCTCACACAGCAACTATGCCAGCGGCCTGGGGCCATGCCTGTCTGCCCCACGCAGGGACTCACTCAGCCACACCCCTGGCCTCCCTCCAGGGCCCATCAGGGGCTGGCTGGCATCTCTGGAGGGCCCTGGAAGGTCTTGATGAGGAGGTGACCCTTGAGCCCGCCAGTCTATAAAGGGTGGTTAGCCAGGAACTCCTTTGGTGTGATGCCCCCAGGATCCAGCAGGAGAAAGTAGGGGACAGCTCAGGTCAGGAGAGTTATGAAGGGCAAAGGGGAGCGGGTTTCTCCAGCATGAGCTGAGTTCAGCGCCCCTGCGGTCTGCTGAGCAGCGGAAAGGCTGAGGGAGGAGGTGTCTGGGAGGACTGCCCAGGCCGCTTCTTGCAGGGGAGAGGAGGGGAGACCCAACCAGGAAGCCCTCCCAACTCAGGGAAGTGAGTTAAGGACAAAGGGCATGCAGAGCCAGCAGAATGTGTGAACAAGACCTGCTGTGTGCCACAGGGCAGTGCCATGTGCCCACTGAGCCCCAACAGCAGGGCACAGCTGTGGCAGGAGGCTGCCAGGCAGAGCCGTGCAGGGCTTCATGCCCCAGTGGCACAGCCGCACCTCTGCCCTGGGAGTCAGGTCAGGGGCTTCTTTGTGCGATCTGGATTTCCAGGAGCTGGGCCCTAGCCCCGGGGGGCAATGAACCCTTTGAGAACCCAGATGAAGCACCATCCTCGCTGGCCCCTGGCATGCGGGCCAGGAGCTAGCCCAACTCCTTGCACCTCCCTTGGCTCCTGGGCAAGAGGGGCTGAGGGGCCGCAGATTCCCACCTAATTGTTGTTTGACCAGCCCTCTGAGGAGAGATTTGGCTATATTTCTCCTCCTAGCCACCAGTGCATGGGATGCGGGTGAGGACGTATGCCCATAAAATTTATTTCGAGCAAGATATCTAGTGGGAGCCTTAATCTGATGAGTATTCAAGAGAGAATACATTAGGGCTAATGTATGCAGGGAACGGCGGGCAGGGGGGTTTTAGAGGCTTGTAAGCAGAAACAGCATCATGTTGAGGAACAACACTAAAAGCAGACAGACAAGCCATTTCAGCCTCGAGCTTGGAGGAGAGGATCCACGCTGGGTCACTCTGGGTTGCCCAAACTAGAGGTCCTCACAGAGAGGCCTTGGGACCAAACCAGGGCCCTCTGGTTTGGCAAAAATGGAAGGGGCCTACCAAGGGTGCCCTTTAAGTTAAGAATTAAAAAGCTTTTCTATTCCACTGTAGATTTTGATGTGGGGATTAAACAAAGATAATTTGGAAATGCTCTAAAAGATCTCCAATATTCCAATCACAGTAGTACACGCCGGCATCAGAAGCCTGTTATGAGCCACGTCAGGGCTTGAGTGTGTATGACCTCAGTGAACCACTCTCAGCGAGGGAGGAATTACCATTCCCATTTTACAGCTGAGGAAACTGAGCCTTTGCGAGATCAGGCGATGTGTCCAAGGCCCACAGTGGGGGAGCCGGAATTCCAACCAATAGCCTGTGCTGCTGCTTTCCTGAAGATGGACTAACCCAGCCTGAGAGCTCAAGGGGCCTGAACTATCCCCTTACTTGGCTGGAGCCTGTCATTGTTTTAGATAGGAAATTGTGGCAGAGAGAGAGTCTCAACACGATTCCATGTATAGCGACAAGGGATTATAAGACCACTGGCCTCTTGAGCTCCCTAACAGCTAGGCAAATGGAAACGTTGGAGGCACAAACTGAGATGACACAGGTATCCAGTGTGCATGTGTCATATGGGATGGACGCCTAATGTCCAGGGGAGGGCGGGAAGCACCAGCCTCTGTCCACCATCTCCTCCTCCGGCTACAAGGTGCCTGCCTGTTGATGGCGCCCATCCCTACTTGTGAGGATGTGGACACCTGTGAACTCAGACCCCACACTCCAGGCAACGTGGGCCCCAGGTAATTATTTAGATTAGTAAAAAATATAAACTATCTGGAAATTTTTCAAAGAGCAACATAAGCCTTTTAATTAAACCTATAATAAAGTATTATGTTTACAGTTTAGAAAGGCTGAACAGAACAGTTTATCTAGGTTTCCTACCAGAAATAAAGTTCTGGTGCATGAACCGGATCTCCTCCTCCTGAGGGAGGAGGTGTTGAGGAAGACTGCCTTGACCTCCTCTTGCAGGGGAGAGGAGGGGAGAACTATCTCCCTTCCCCTTTTCTTACAGAGGTGCAGTGGCTCACATCTGTAATCCTGGCACTTTAGGAGGTCAAGGCGGGCAGCTCATTTGAGGCCAGGAGTTTGACACCAGCCTGGCTAACATGGTGAAATCCCGTCTCTACTAAAAAAACAAAAATTAGCCAGGCATGGTGGTGCATGCCTATAATCCCAGTTACCCAGGAGGCTGAGGCATGAGAATCGCTTGAACCCAGGAGGTGGAAATTGCAGTGAGCCCAGATATGCAGCCTGGGTGACAGAGCAAGACCCTCTCTCTCAAAAAAGAAGGAAGGAAGGAAGGAAGGAAGGAAGGAAGGAAGGAAGGAAGGAAGGAACGAAAGAAGGAAGGAAGGAAGGAAAGAAAGAAAGAAAAGAAAGTTGTAACCAAAATTTGCAAGGGGCAAGACAATTTCCAAATCCCCAATAAGCTCAACGTATTTCATGCAGTATTTACTATCTCAAAAATTCCACTTTAAAACTGGAATTTATGCAGATGCTTGGAGTCACTAAGGACAAAATTTGATCTAATAACTCAGTTCCCAATATGAGGAGTCACTTCACTTAAAATTAAAGTTTTTCTCTTATCTGCCCATAAGTGTTTCGTGACGACGCTCTCTGCTGGGGCTCTGCAGAGGGTAAACTCAGAAACAAAAAAGTAATATCCCTGGAACAGCCAAAGAATCTTTGGAAATGCTAAACCACATAGAACAATACACTCCCCATCTGCAAGGCCGGCCCACCGGAGCATTCCCAGTCATGCAGAGGTACACAGGCAAGGCACAGACCTAAGCCCACATGTACCTGCATGAACATATACAGACATCCTCACATGCACTCACATACACACTCAATATTCATGCAGATATATATATACACACATACCCACACCATACTTATATACAGACATGCACATAGCACAGACACATACATACACATACAGAGAAACACAATCACAAATAAAGATACACCTTGAGACACATACATTTCTACATATACAAAGGCACACACATGTACCACAGTCACATATACATACAGACAAATGTACATGCATATTCACATATTCTCAAAGACACATACTCACATGTACACAAACACACACACACAAACACATGCACTCACATCCTCATACATGGGATGAGGCATTGCCACTCTGGAAAAAAAGCCAGTTCTGAAATCAAGCTCTGTCTGTGGAAAGGAAGGCTTAGCTGAAGGAGGGAGCTGTCCAATCCTGAAGCAGTAGGGAGAGTAGGGAGTGAGTGAACTAGAAAAGCAGAGGGAAGTAGAAACATTGTTTCAAATACTTTTTTGGAGAAGGCTTAAAAATACTGGGAGATCAGCCTGGGCAACCTAGTGAGACCCCGTCTGTACAAAAAAAAAAAATTCTCCAGGCAGGCCGAGGCAGGAGGATAGCTGGAGCCCAGGAGTCCAAGGCTGCAGTGAGCCATGATTGCATCACTGCATTCCAGTCTGGGCAAACAGAGCAAGACTCTGTCTCAAAAACAAAAACAAAACAAAAAGAAAACACACACACACACAACAAAAATTTAAAAATATTTGGAGAATTTGAAAGTTTTCAGTTCTGCTCAGAGTTTAGATCTCCAAACCTTTAGGTCTTCCAAATGCCAAAAAATTCCAGATCTAGTCAGACCTGAGCTCAGATCCTAAATTCCACCCTGTATGTGATCTTGGGCAAATTGCTTAACGTCTTCAAGCCTTGATTTTCATATCTATAAAAAGGAGATAATCATACCACTATTGGGGTAGCTGTGTTATCGTCACATCAGGTAATGCATGTAAAACACCGAGCCCCCATAGTCCCACTGTCCAAGGCCAATGGTTAGCTCTCTCCTTCACGGTCTAATAGCCAGTTGCCAACAAGATGCATGTCTATATTTAAAGTGTATCAAAATTACTTCATGATTCATTATTTCCTAATATACCTTTTCCCTCCCTCACCCCCCTCCTAAACACTCAGAACTCTCTTCCACTCCCTTAATTCTAAAGCTTTCCAAAGACACACACTTTTCTAATCAACCTGATCCTGGAGTATAAACAGCAGACAATGCAGTATTACAAGGGCTCAGTCTTTCTGGAATAAAGAAATCTGGCAGACTTTTTCCTCTGCAGAATGAGGACAGATTTGCCAGACCTTGGTCTCCCCCAGCATGTGGCTGGTAAAAATGAGGAGGTTGAGGCCACAACTGCCTGATCTTACTTCACTGTTGCTGTAATGTATCCAGGTGAGGGTAGATTGGGTTCAAATTAACGTTTGGGGCTTCTAGCATTTTTTCCTAGAGATATCTAAATGCTCAAAGGAAAAGAGACTATTTCCTGCTTGATAAGAAATCGCTACAGACCTTTCCCCAGTAGCCGTAATCTCCTTCTTCATCGAGGAAGCTTTTAAAACTCACAACGTGATAGGCAGCCCTCAAAGCACCTGAAGCATTGTGATAGGGGCACATCAGGCTTATTTTTCAGAGCGGCCCATCAGAAACTGGATTCCATTTTTAAATCCCCAAATTCCTCCATTAGTGGTTTCTGAAAGCTGGGAAGTGGAAGAGATCAAAAGGTCTGATGTGATCCGTGGCAGACCAAACTGCCCACACCCCTCTGGTGAGAGATAATAAATATCATGCATTTGTATTCCCCACTCACGTTTCTTCATTGCCAAGAAACTGCTCTCAAGGAACCAGGGGCCACCATGAAACATTTCACAGAGGGTTTGTGTTTGTTTGATCGATTTTAATTATTTGAAAAATGGTGTTTTCTATCCCTTTGGTCACAGAAGATCAAAAGGGTAAAGGAAAAAAAATTCCACTAAAGAGACTAATATGAAAGCCAACATATCTGACAATGACTTCTAAAATATATTTAAGAAAAGGCACCTTTCTGGGGAAAGGAGTCAGAATTTCAGATCTTTCCATTGAAATCATAATGCTGATGCGCTACTTAAATATTTTTAAAACTAAGTTACTTTGTACTGATAGGAATAATGTTTAGGCCTGGCACGGTGGCTCACACCTGTCAATCCCAGCACTTTGGGAGGCCAAGGTGAGAGGATTACTTGAACCCAGAAGTTCGAGACCAGTCTGGGCAACATAGCGAGCCCTTATCTTGATTATAATAATTTTAAAAGTGAACGATGTTTATTTAACTGTGCTCTGAGACCAGATTAATATTTTGTAAAATTTGTACTTTGATGTGCCAAACATATGGCTGTGCCAGCTTGATATGCCTCCTGTGAGGCTTTTGCTTTTTAACTCCCTTTGCTTTTTCACTGCCTTTTGGATGAAGTGTTCTTTTTGTTTCATGCTTTGACTTGACAGCCTAATGCTCAGGACAAGGTTTTTCCTTGCTGCTTTCCAGAAAAGGAGCTGGGTCCATGGGAGCCACTTGCAGGGCTCCCTGTTTGCAGACCCCACAATATTCCCGCTCGGGTGGCCATCCTCTTGGGACAGCCAGCAGTGCTCCCAAGGGTGGCTGTGTCTGTGAAATGGGAGCTGTGATCTCAGTCTCTGAGTACCTTAAGACCGCCAGCACTCCGAACTTGGTCAAGTACCTTCAAATTGGCAAGCTCATTCCCTCCCCCCAGACACCCTGTGAAGCAGACATTCATTGTCTCTGTTTAAAAGGTTCTGAGAATAAGGGGCTTCCCTACGGGTACACAGGTTGAGGCCGAATTAGGACTAAACCTTCTTTTTCTCTGGGTCTGATGGCTTCCACCTGGGCTCAATCAAAGCCACCTCCATCTGGGATTTTTGCCCAAAACCTTTTTGCTGGTGATTTCCCTCCAGAAGTAAGCAGTTTTTTGAGCTTTGTCTCAAATAACATTTGGCCAATATATATTTCCAAAAACGTGTAATTGTATTTATTTGTTAAGTTTCTTTACTGACTACTAACTGAAAGGAGACGCCAAGTGGGGCATACGCAGTTGAAATATTATGCAAATGTTTTTCTTGAAATTTTCCATTCCTTTCCCACACGTAAGGAAGAGAAAACAACAAATTGCAGACATTGCTGTTCTCTTGCCTCAGGTTCCCTGAGTAAGAAAGAAGGAAGATGGTTTTCTAAAGGCAGGCTTGGGAAATACTGTCAGTGGGGGGCTCATTGATTTAGTCTGGGAATGACTAATTCTAAAAATGCATCAACAAGGTGAAACCACAGGATATACCAAGTTATGGCATGCCTGCCTAAACACATACCTGAGTTCTGAAATGTCCAGGTCAAAGATTTATAACGGAGGTATAGTTACATTAAAATTAAATTAAGAGGTCTATTATTGGATAAATATTTCAAAAATAAAACTTTCCATTTCAAAGTAGCCACCATCACCGCTGATGATAAAATCCTGTTTTCTGGTCACAATTTGCCTTTTAAATCACCTGGTAATTGTGACCAAAGGAACCAAGGCCTGATTCATCCATGCAGTCCCCACACAGGGAAAACCTGAGGCCCACGGCTCAGTTTTCCATGACAAATCTAGTGTATGCCGCCCCCCAACCCTGGCTCTTTGTCATTAAAGAATATTCATTTTTGTTGAACAGTTTGTAGTTCCTGTTTTTATATTCTTGCTTATTCTAAATCAGCATATCTTGAAGAGGCAATAACAGAATTTTCCAAAATGTTTTTATAAAATTCCTCGTAAGGGATATTCACAACCTAGTAATAATCTCATAACACAGCTAAAGCACAAAATTCCAACATTAATTTTTTCAAACGTAAAGAGAAAAGGCACATTGAACATCAAGGTAGTTCATGATGATGACAGCAGCATTAAACATAGAGAGCTGGGCTAGCCACAAAAATATTGGAAAAATTCTAATTTTAAAAATTGGCATCACACTGAAGGTAAATCATATTCTCTATCATCATATCCACTGACATTTTTAAAAATGCATCAGTGTACTCACGTCTTTTTATCTAATTTCTAATTTTTTCTGGTTTGTCTTGACAAATGACTAGCACCAGAAAAAAAAGTCAGAAAATCCTTCTCACATCAGAAATGATCACACCTGAAGCCGTCCTTGCCCTTCACTTGCCTTCCAGAATCCTTCCCACTTTTACTGTTTGCTTTATTCGGTGGTTTGGGGTGCCTTTGAAAATCTCCTTTGTTCTTTTTCGGCTTTGTCAAAAATAGTAACCTCTTCAATAAAACAGCAAATTCAAAAGTAAACTGGAGATAATTTTGATGTTATCATTTTAAGGCTATAATTTGGATAATATTTTAACATAAAGAGGCGAGTAACAATGAAATATACAATGTAAATATGTATTTGCAGGGATAGGATTATTTCCTAGGTGATACACCGTCACGTAATTAGTATTCTTCAGTAGGATATCAAATATTCTCAGTAATTGCAAATAAAACAGAAAATTACATTAAACAAATCCAGGTTCGTATATGGAAATGTTGTAGACATATCTATTTCCACTCCATTTTCACATTTAATCATTGCTAAATCTCTACAATGTATTTTTCTGATGTCTCACTCTGTAACAATTTTCCATATGTTTGGCAATGTTTCCCTCATAACAAGAAACTTTCAATTAATTTGGCTGCAAGTTTTGTCTCTATTAAGCTATTCCCAGAACCAATCCCTTAACCCCCTAACATCATAATTAAAGCAAATTATACTTTAAAGACATGTGGGGGTGAGGTACTGCAGTAAAACATCTGTGGCTAGACCCAGACTGACAGAGGGAATAGGGTGGGGAGATCTGAGAAAAGAAATCCACCGAAATTACAGCAGGAGGTAGGACTCACCTCCCAAGACGACTTTCCAGTCAGCCACTCATACAGTTAACCCCAAAGTCCATTTTCCAAGGGACAATCCATTTCATTTTCACCAATTAAACCCAAACTGTCCACCTACCCCCAAGAGCAGTGCCTCAAAATGGTTGATTTGTGCTCCATTTTGATCAGGGATCCTATAAAATTGAGGACTGAATAAGGTAAAACCTCACAGTGGCATCTAATTTTAGTTGATTTCTTCCTACCACAAACAATAAGAGCCCAGCTCCAGGGCGGCTTCTGTCCTATAGGCAGCACCTGTGCTCCCCTCCCAGGGTGCCTAGAAAGAGAGATGGGTCCACCACCGTGCAGCCTTTTACACGACCCCCCGAGTAACAGTCCTGCACGGTGTAAAAGCCCTGTGCCGTGAATTCCTGCACAATCCCATGTTTCTCCCCGCAAAGATTCTGCAAAGGAAGGAAGGGATAGACAGAAGAAGTTGGGGGAAGAGGGGAAGGAGGAGGAGGGAGAAAGAGAAATTCAAGCCACCAGACCCCGGGGGGAATTTTACTAAAAGCAGTGGACTCTATTTGCCCACATCTCTGTTATGGGCATTGTTAACGCGCATTCCAGGAAGGGAGAAAGGCAAAACACTGTTGCAAACGTAAAACCCCCTCAACGGCGCCCCAGCCAGCCCTCTCCAAATTCAGCAGTCTATGCAGTCATGTATTTGGTGCTGCCACAGCAAACTGCTGCTTCAGTCTGTCTCTAACCTTGGGTTTCTCAAAGTGGGTAATATTACTCCTTCTGTCCTCTCTTCAGCTAAACTGGTTCCAAGTCCCTATGCGTTCCACAGCTCCTCAGCTCTGTTCCTGAAAAATTTCCTTAACTGAAAGAAAAGGCACAAGGTCCCTTTATCAAGTTTCACCCACCCTCCCCCCATCTACAACTCTTCAATAGGAAGAAGACACAAGTTTCCCGGCCAGAGAAATATACTAAATACCCACCATTCCTGCCCAAAACAAGAAGCTCAAAGCAGATTTCATAACCAGGTAATAGAAAGAACGGTTAATTCTTGTTAACTAATGTTCCATCCCTGCAGGACTGCAAGCCCCATCCTCCTTCCCCCGGCTCCTCCCTCTCCTCCCAGCACTGGGGTCTCCGGCTTCAGTCTGCTAATGCGGGTGCTAAGTAATCACTAATTGACTGTAACGCAGAGTGAAAGGGCATTAAAATCCGAGGCAACAGGGAAGTTACGACAATGCAAATATTTAGGACTTGAGGCTTTCTACACCTGGCCAGCGGGGTCATCGGGTCACTGTTCAAAATACAGGATGCCCCTGTGGCCCAAGTTTTTGTCTGCTCAATGGAAAGAAATTGCTTTGCTGGTTTCCCGGCTCTCCCACCCCCACCCCACCTCTAGGAGCACTCGATTTTAAAAAATGGACCCTGGTATTTGCAGCCCTGTAGGCGGTCTCCGAGACGTCTTGAGGGCTCGCGTTACCCTAATCCTCACAGCATTTAGTCTACATTCTTGCCTTAACCCCGCTTTGTTTTTGGCGTGTCAAGAGGCAGGTGCAGATACACCTAGCTTCAGTCGTCCTTCCTTCAACTTCCTGCTGCTCTGGGTTTTCTCCCTCCACGGCTTTTCTAGTAATTCATTTCCTTCTTTATTAGTTTCACCCTTCAGATCCCTTTAAAAGACACATTTGTCCCACTGCCTAAATATAATAAAGTCCCATCCTGCACAAAGCCAACCCCCTGAGACACAGGGGTGCACTCGGTCCCAGTACAGCCGCGGCCTCTCGTGCAGTGGGTGCACCCGGCGGCCCGTGCCACCTCGCCTTCCCCGGCGGCGCACAGTACCACCAACTCCCTCCCCTGGTCGATTTTAATTGACATCCTCAGCCGCCTAGGTAGAGACTCTGTTTCTCTGGAGCCTGACACGTTTCCAGCGCTCGTCAAGGTCCACTAAGCTGGGGGAACCAAGCGGGAAGCCGAGACTCGAACACCCGCCGAACGCGCGGGCCGGGCGGACCCGCCGGCGGCCTCACCGCTCCCAGGAGGAGGAACCCCTCCGAAAATAGGAGCATCGCTTTCCCAAGGTTAAACAGTCACAGAAGACTCGAGTCGCCGGGGTTGGGGTTTAATTTTGTCATTGCAAATGCTTGGAACGAAATGGGCCTGGAGAGGAAGAGAGGTTTCCACCCCGCCTCCTCTTAATGGGAGCGTCGTCGCACTCGCGCCTGCCTCGCCTATCCTTGCGGGAAAAGTCCCTGCCACCACTTTAAAGGGCAGCAAAGGGGTCCCGGGCCTGACTAATTCCAGCTCAGTCGGACCTCCGGGCCACCTAAGAGAATAAGCTCCGAAAACGGGCGCAAACCGCTGGGCGGATGGACCGAAAGGGCCAAGGCGCAGGAACCCCTATTGCGGTGCACGGGGGGGACAGAGAGGCGGTCCCTCCCTTGCCCCCTTCTGGGCTACGACCTTTACCCACGGCTGCGGGACGCAGTAAGCGCAAAGCCGGCTACCCGCGAAGGGCCGCCCTGTCCAGATCTACCTCCACCGGCGAGCCCCGCAAAACCCAGAGCACGCCCAGGATTTCCGGGCGAGTGCCCAGGATCGTGCGCCGCCCACGGGTGCGCAGCAAACGCTCATTTAAAGAATTCATGGTCTGTTCCCCGGGCCACCCAGGCCGGCATCTGCCCGCGGGGCGGAGGAGCCCTGACCGGGTCGCAGCGAGGTCCTGTGGGTCGCGCTTCCAGACCCTAGGACGCCACTCCCGATCAGCCCTGCGTAGCCCCGCCTAGCTCTGGTTTTCGGCGAGCCCGGACCTCGGCCAAGCGAGGAAATAAACTTGAGTGAGGTCCTGCTTCTTCTCAGTCCCGACTTTACGACTTGCCGGGACACTGCGGACCGCTCATTGCAGACCTTTGCCCCTCACCTGCTGCACTTGCGTGCTCCGTGTCCGGCTTTAACAGTTAACTCCACATGCCAAGCGCACTGGGACAGCGGCTTTCCAAGCTTCCCTCCGTGCTCATGGGCCTCTCAGATAACAAGGCGCTGGAAAGGAGGAGGCCGGAGCCCTCTCGCCCCTTGGGCGTCCTCGGCCATCCGCTCTCCCAAGCGGGGCGCTGCTGCGCTCACCCGGGTTTCTCCAAACTCCCTTCTATGTGTGCGCAGCTCTGACCAGGGGCTGGAACGGGATCCTAGCAGTTAGGACATCGGAACCCACAACCTATCAGGCCTGAATCTGCCGGCGGGGACAGCTGGCCTCATCTGTAAAAATTGTCTCCCGTCTGAGAATATTCTTGCGACGCAGGGAGGGAGGTCTATGGTGCCCACAGCTGCTGTATCGGAATGTTCGAAATATGATAGAATCTCAATCTATTATATACACACACATACACACACACACACACGTGTGTGTGTGTGTGTGTGTGTGTTCCTCGTACAAGGAGACAAGGCAGGAAGAACAGCACCAGCGTTTGAGCTGGTCTTGGGCAGTGAACCCGTCTCACCCCCTTAAGAAATGGCCTGGAGGAAGGACGGTCAACAACCCCGGGGACTCGGATCCGCGACGCTACCTGCACTGGGACATTTACCCCACGCACCCCGGAGGAGCCCCAGGAGGGGAAGCCCCAGGGAAGTCCTTCACCCCGACCCTACCAAACACAAAATAAAATACCCTTTTCCTACAGCTTCGGGGTTCGCCAGAGCTTGACGGAAGCATTTTAGGAGACAAGGAAGGCCACAGAGACCCCCAGGCCTGCATTCCAAATACCACCCCCAGCCGTGACCCAGCGGGGCTCCTCCTTCTCTGCCCTCTCTCCCTCCAGGGATCCGGCCGCAGGCGTCCGACGTCCTTTCCCTCGGTGCCTGGGGAGACTATATGGCAGATGGGTCAAAACCGAGGCGGATAAAACGCCCCACCTTCCTATATGCCCCGCGCTTTTCCTCGTCTCCTCAGAGGACAGGGCCGTCCAGCCAGGGCCCCGACGCGTGGAGGGACTGCCGAGGTCCGGGGAGAGAGTTTTGGAGGCGGCTCGGGAGGCTCTCGCCTCACCTGCACCCGACACGCCCCGGTCGGGCGCTGTGAGGATTCGGATCTCGACGTCCCTACAGCCCGGAGGGAGGTGGCGGGGACGAGCTGTCGGTGCGGGCCGTAGGGACAGCTGTAGGGCTGTCGGAGCGACGAGGCCCGCTCCGGGGGGCGCGCGACCAAGGCGAGGTAAAACAAAAAACAAAAAACAAAAAAACAGGAGGGCGATGGATGGCGCGAACGGTTAGTCCGAACAGGAGACTGCGGGGGCGGGAGGCGGGGACACAGTGGCAAGGAAGAGGCCAAGTCTGGAGCAAGACCAGCGAAGAGAGGGAAATTATTACATCACTTGGAAACGTTTCCCTAAAGGGTATGCCCCTCACCCATCCCCAAATAAGCAAAAGAATAGTCCAGCTGCCGCTGAAATAAGCTGGATTTAAATCACTTCTTCTAAAATGCCCCTAGAGGAGGGCACTAGAGGCACCGAGCTTGGGGACACCTAGATCTGTGTCCCCAAGTGCTCCATTCATGGTGACTCCATGTGATGAAGAAGCGAACATGTCTGTGTTGAGGCGGAAACCCAAACCTTCTAGTTGGCGACTGGAGGGACCCCTGTGGGGGAGCGTTTCTTTTGTCTCCCCTCCCCTAGGATTTAAGAGCCTGCTGTCCTGGAAGGTCCAAGGGTTGGCCCCACGACCCCTTGAGCTTCCCCCTTCTCAGGCCACGGGCCCAGTCCCAAGAAAGCTAATAGTTGTGTATATGCGGGTGATGGGGACCTATCCCCTGGTCCCAGCACCAACAGCGTAACAGCCAGCAGCCAGATGTGCTCCAAGAGAGGGTACAATCCACTCATATTCCAAGAGGAAATAAAAGCTGAATCCGGAAGTCTTCAGGGAATGGGCCCTCACTTTTGGCCAATGCCTCCTCCAACCAAGGTCACAAAACTCGGACAAAAGGGAGAACTGACCACCCCCTCTAGGTTAGACACTGTCTCGTTGGGCCACCCTGGGGTGGGGGTGAGGGTGGGGGGCAGGGAGGAAGTTCCTTTGTATACTTCAAGTTTTCCACAGTGTGAACCTAGACTCAGCCTTGGCAAACTGTAGCTCTGAAGGTGAGTTCTGGGCATTTTAGCAAAGCGACTCCCTGATATCGAACATCAAAGTTGTCCCTGAATAAGGGAAGCAAAAAGTGAGACAATCAGAGCATCTCTCATCACAAGAAAGGCCGTCAGAGCAGAGACCATCGTCCTTCATTGCGGTCCCAACGGACAGGTCACCTACGGACCACAGCCATGACAGCACAGACGTACTGGGTACCAAGGACACTAGTAACACACACACACCCTTTCCCCACTCACGCACTCTCCTCACTAGCGCAGAGCTACAAGCAGTTTAAGGACTCGGTGCACCTTTGCCAGCGTTTCTGTTTCCGTTTTTGCAGAGACTGAGAACCCACTCTGTCCCTGCCTGTGTGCGGGGTGTGGGGAGCAGTGAATCTCCAATGCCTTCTATGAAAACATCTTAGCAGTAAACTCAACACAGACGTGGAACTGTTTGCCAGCAGCTGACACAAAAACACGCAAAGAAGAACTATAGAATACAGTCAAGAAACAATCTAAATAGGCTTGGATGAAGCTATACTTTTCTAGTTCCTTCTCAAAAACTTCCCAGGGAAGCCCAGGATACGCCTGCCCTCCAAGGTATCGCCGGACAGAAACCCTGCCATGGAGACCCGAAGCGCAGGAGGGCGCGCTCGTGCGCCCTAGTTTGTAGGTAGTCACCATCCCTGGGTGAGCCGGTCCTTACTTAAAGTAAACCCCGAAGATGTAGCTACCGCACCACTAAAGAAGTCGCAGCCGGAAGTAAACCCCTTGGCAAGCGGAGCGAGGGACTCCTTGGTCTCTTCAGGGTGCCCAGGGCGCCCTGCTGAGCGTGCGAGCCACAGGGGCGGGACACCCCGGCGCTCGCCGCGCGCGCCCGCTCGCGACGATTGGGCACCTGTTCTGGCCTCCGCACAGATTCCCTCTCGCGGACTCTCGCTCAGGAGTGAAGGACAGAGACGGATTCCCTCTGGGAAAAATTTCTGCGCGCGCACACCCATACACACAGAGAGAGACTTGGGGATAAACACGCCCGGAGCTCCCGCCGCCTTGCTAATTTCGGACGCGGGAAGAAAGCTGGAGGGCAGGCTAGCAAAGCGCCCACACACCCCGGTCTCTACCTCTCCAAACTCCAGCCAGCCTGAGCATCTGCCCTCGCGTGCACAAAGGTTTGAACCCGGAATTCACAACTTGTGGGCGCTTCTCCCTCCCCTGCATTCCTAGGCTAGCTGGAATGCAGCGAGCAGATTCCCTCACAAGGAGCAGTCAGTCTCCGGCGGCGCACGCGGCGGGCGCCGCGGGCAGTAGCGGCTGGGGACGCACCCGGCGCGCACGCCCGGGGCGCGGGCTGCAGGGATTAAGAGTGTGGCCGGGGCTTCGCCGCCGCCAGCCCCGGGGGCGAGAGACGCGCTCTCCAACTTCCCGCCAGCTGGGGTGAAGTTGCACTAGCGGTCCCGCGAGCGCTGACCGTCACACCGTCGAAAGATTTGTGGGGACCACCTTCGCCCTCAGGCCTGGCCTACAGCTCGTACCCCTGGGTGTCCCCAAACAGCATTCTCCCCAGCGTTCCAAGAAAAGCCTTGGGCTGGAGATGCGGGGTTCGGTACTCGGCTCGCCTCAAGCATGATCCAGGAGGCGTTTACATTCGGCCTCAAACAGCCAAGAGCCTGCCCCCCTGAAACGCACTCTGGCCGGTGCCCCTGCCCTGTGACCGCCTCTGCGCCCCGGCCGCCGGCCCCTCCCGGCCCCCGAGCGGCGTCCGGCCCGCCCCGCAGCGACTGAGGCTGCTAGTTGTCGTGTTAGAATTAAATCAGAGAGAAAGGGGGGTGTCTTACGTTGCATCGGCACACCTAGCATCTCCGGGAGCCCCTTGACAGCCCCTTCCGCGGGGACAGTCGCACTCTGCATCATCTCGGAGAGAGAGCCAGCGAGTCGCAGTCTCCGGAGATCTCTCGCTCTCTCGCTCTAGCTCGATTCAGAAATTTCAAAATAATAATTAAAACCCCAAGCAGGCCGCTGGAGTCACAGTGGAAGCCGGGCCCTCCGCTTCTCCGGGAGGACTCCACAGGCTGGCCGGCCCCCTCCCCCCACCAGTCCCCAGTCTGTTTCCAGTCCCTTTGATCTCGCTCTCCGGGGTTGGTGCACATCCCAGGTTGAGACGCTGTTGCTGCAGCTCTGGCTTTTTTCCTCTCCTCCCTCCCCCGCCCGCTCCTTCCCCCTCCCCCTCCACCCTTCGCGTGCCGGCCGCCCGGGAGGCCGCGGTCACCCAGGCGTTTTGATTCATTCACACTGCAGGAGCGGCCGTGACGTCGCTTTCCGCAGGGAGGCCCGCCCTTCGGCACATCCCCCAACCCGGCGGCGGGCAGCCGACCCCGGAGGGAGTGGGGGTCCCGGCGCCCCGAGAGAGGCCGGCGGGGCGGAGGGGGGCGGGGCGGCAGGGAGCGGGGCGGCAGGGAGCGGGGCGGGGCCTCGCAGGCAGGCACCCCCCCCCCCCCGCGCCTCCGCCCAGCCGTGCGGGCTCGCGCCCCGGGTATAAATTCTGCGGCTAGCCCGCCGCTGCAGCAGGTGGTCGGAGATAGCGGCGCCCTGGGTTTGTGGGTCTCCGTGGGTTCCAAGCCCGCGTGGCTCGTGTCCTCCTTACTCCTCCGTTCTGAGCCGGGGCCGGGCGGGGCAGGAGGTCGGGAGGCCCGGAGGCCGGGGCCAGGGCCGCGTCGCGGTGTCTTCGCCTTGCGCGCTCTCGGTCCCCGGCTTCGCTCCGCCGGACTGAGCGCGCTCCGTAATCGATGACCCTATCCATCTTCCTTCTCCTCTTCTCCCCTGGCCAATTCCTTTCCCGCCGGCACTTCCCAGCCCCTGCTCTCTCTCCTCCGCGTCTGGCTGAGGCTGGGCCAGGGACAGCCCGTACTCGGCCCGGAACGCGCGAGTCACGCGGCGGGCAGCGGCTGGGGAAGGCGGCCAGGGGCAGCGCGCGGAGGTGACGGGACGCAGGCCCCCCGCGCGCGTCCCCGCAGACCGCGGCCTGCAGCCGGAGTCCGCACTTGCCTCCTCCTCCGCAGAGCAGGGGACCCAAGCCTCCCGGCCGGGGAGCCTCCCCGGCAGCCCTGCCACCGGGCGTCCGGCTCGGCCCTGTCTTAGGTCTCCAGAGCCCGCTCTGCCTCTCCGGCTGCCACCGCGGGTGCTTTGAACCATCCCCGACCTCATGCGTGCAGGGCGGCAGTGAGCACACGGACGCCCGAGCTAACCAGCGAAAGGGCTTGCGATGCTTACTGTATTTACGAGATGCATAGACAGGTAGAGAGATAAACGCTTAAAACAAATTCTCCTCAACGCGAGTCTGGCGGAAATACCACAGAAGGCCCAACGCTGGGCGCTCGACGCCTCCGGGCTGCAGGCGCGGGAAGCCCACCCCGTCTGCCCCAAGACCCAGCCGCTCTCCTGCCCCCAACCCCCACAGCATTTCCTTCCAGAAATGCAGACATACGCGTCCTTCCAGCCTAGTGGGGTTCAGCTTAGGCGGGAATCTCCAAACAAGGGACACCTGCTCACCTTTCAGGGTTGGTAAGGGAGGAGCATGGGGCGGGGGAGAATGGCCTGGTCGTCTGCGCTGCTTAGAATTTGCCTCCAATGAGGTCACAGTGACTTCTGTGTGTCCTGGTACTGGGTTGGCATCGTCTCTTCCCTTGTTTACCTGCGAGGTGACTCCCGTGGGCGAGATAATATACGCAAGAAGAAAAAAGCAAAAGAACCCAGTGACATTTTTAGTGTTTACCAAAATGTGTTCTATAGAAATATAACTAGTAAGCAAACACAGGGAAATGCCAGCCTCATGTGCAGTGAAAAACATGCAAGACAAAACAACACGTGCACACCTTTTTCTGTTTGTCATTATGACCGACGCGGGGGAGGGGCATCCTAGAGTTCAGGACTGGCGAAAGGACTTGGACACTGGTACTCTCACCAATACTACTGGGTGCTTATACTCTTAATATCCGTTTGGAAAGAAATTCGGCAATATGTATCAAACTCATAAATTTTTCATACCCTTTATGTAGTACTTTTGAGTGTCTATTCCACGGAAATAATCTATAATTTTTTTGTAAAAATTTCATGCATGAAGATGTTTATTACAGCATTATGTTTTGGAGAAAAATAACCTAAATAGTCAACAAAAGAACAGTGGCTTAGAGAATAGATTCGGTTGTTTGTTAATACGTTATAGAATCATGGAAACCAATTATGAAACCCAATAACACGAGGATGCTTGTGAAATACTAATTTTTTAAAAAGCACAATGCAATAGCATAGGATTATAAATGTGTAAAAATCTTAGTGAAATGTAAGGGCAATGATAATACCCATTGTTGGTTAGGCTGTAGGGAAATTAGAAAACAATTTTCTGGTGGGGATTGTAAAGAGGGGAAATGTCTTCTCAGAACATTTTGGCTACAAATGTGATAGATTTGACCCAATCCCTATAGAAATTTATCCAAAGAAAATAATCAAGAATGTTTGTAAAGATGTAGTTACAAGGATGTTTATAATGTTTTTAAAAGGGAAAACCTAAAAATCTAACAATAGGGGATAGTAAATAAGTTACACTAAATTATTAAGTTAGATGGAATGTTACGAAGTCTTAGAAATAATACAACAGAAGAATGTTTAATAATATAGAAAAGGGTTTGAGATTTATTAGGAAATGTGAAAAAAGAATATGAAGCAGTATGAACTTCAGGAACATTTTTTTTAAAAAAAGCATGAACACCGTACACTTAAAAATGGTAAAGATGGTAAATTATAAGTATATTTTACCTCAATAAAAAATTGTCTAAAGTGGGAGGAGTAAAAAAATGCCAAAGTGTACAAGTCGTTGTCTGTACAGTGGATATTGTAGTTTATTCTCTTTGCTTTTTTCAGTTTTCTCAATGAGCACATTATTTTATAAAGCCGAAAAAACTAATAAAATGCTTTTAAAAATATTAGGGAAAAGGTAAGGAAAGATATCAAAATACTATTCAAAAGAATATTAGAAAAAAGGTATATTAGGGAGATGCATTATGGAATTTTCCCTCTTTCTCTTTTCCAGATTTTCTATAAAGTGATTATTTTTCAGTAATATTAGTAAAAGATAACATTCATATGCAGTGAATGTAAAGCATATATAGTAGTTAGTTTTATAATTTAAAATTATATTTTAAAAATGCTCTCTGCAGCCCCTGCTTCCCTGATTTGAACCTGCTGGGGTCCTGCCATTTTCCCATTGCATGTCACTAGCCTGTCACTAGGTGAGGAACAGCCTTACTGTGCTGGGGACTTTTCTCTGCCCAAGACTGATTCAGGGAATACCACTTTCACCTGTGTCGCTTGGCAGACAAGCCCAAGAAAGTCAGCTTAGCTCTCAGTTCTTGCACCTGTAAGCAGCAGCGCCAACATACCTTGCACCCCCATGCGCACACACACAGTACAGCTCAGCCAATAAATGCCCTTTCCACATTCTGAGGCTTTTTTTTTCTTTTCTTTTGAGATGGAGTCTCGCTCTGTCGCCCAGGCTGGAGTGCAGTGGCATGATCTCAGCTCACTGCAAGCTCTGCCTCCTCCCAGGTTCACACTATTCTCCTGCCTCAGCCTCCCCAGTAGCTGGGACTACAGGTGCGTGCCACCACGCCCAGCTAATTTTTGTATTTTTAATAGAGACAAGGTCTCACCATGTTGGCCAGGATGGTCTCGATCTCATGACCCTGTGATCCGCCCACCTCGACCTCCCAAAGTGCTGGTATTACAGGCGTGAGCCACCGCGCCCGGCCATTCTGAGGCTTTTCTAAAAGCATTTGCCTCTTGTATGAGCTGGGTGCCATTCCCAAGGTCCTCCAATAACATCTATACCAGCCGAGACATTTCACTTCCCCTGGGACCTCAGCTTTCCCATCTGCAAATGAGGAACCCCTAGCAAAAAGCTTTCCTTAAACAGATTTTAGTGCCTACTGATGCTGATGGTAGTAATAATAATAATAATAATAACAACAACAACAACAACATAATAGCATATGGTAGTAATGATAACAACTAATATTTATTGAAAGTTTGCAACTGTACCAGGCACCAAGGCAAATGCTTCTAGCTGCATAATTCTACCTATTCTTCATGAGGAACTGATACATGGTATTATCATAGCTACTTGGTGGATGAAAAATCCGAGGCTAGCAGGGGCTAAGCTGTTTTCTACCCCTAGAGAATGGGAGAATGGCTGAATCCCACAGAAGTCCAATAATCTCTACTATGGAATGGTCCAGAAAGAACCTTGGGGTGGGACTCAGTTTGGATTAAAATCCCTGAGCTGACTCAGCAGGGTTTTTCTCACCACAGTGCACCCAGGGCTGGCAGGTCACGTCCCAGGAATGTTCCTCAGACCCAGCCATATCCCTTTGGGCCAGGACGTGGTTGGAGGGTGAGCACTGGAGGATGGGCCTGTGGTGGGGTGATGTGGCTTTCTTCAGGTCTAAGTTCTGTCAGAGAAGTTGAACAATAGCCAGTACAAAGTACCCGGTACTTGCTAGACATTTATACACTCCATTTCTGGAAACCAACCCAACATTTCGGGGGATCTGATTAAGAGACAAGACACTCAATTTAGGAAAATGATTATAACTTACATTTGTCTAGCATTTTACATTTTACAAAGTTCCTCCACATATTTTATCTCATTTTATCTTCATAATTATGCCCGGGCTTGGGTATGATTATCAGGAACAGAGAGGTTAAGTGGTTTGCCCAAGGTCACACAGCTAATAAATTGCAATGCCAACTGGAAATTAAATCCAGTCTTTTGACTCCCAATCTGGTGCTCTCTCCACTCAGCACAGCAGTCTAGTGTGTCTTCTAACCCCTCCATTTTAAGAGCTTCACAGACTAGGCAAGTTCATTTTCAGATGCCAGGAATCCTGAACCCCAGGCTCTTTCTCCACTGAGGGACGAATCTCACTGCCCCTGCTCCCCTCCCTGTCATCCCAGCTCTAATCATCTTCTCCTCATCCTCATTCCTCTCAAAGCCCCTTTCATCATTTGCATTTTGAAACTGTTTCCTTAATTATTCTCCTGCTGTTGGAAACCTGCTCTCCCCGGGCTCCGTGGCATCCTTTGATTTATCTCTGTCTGGATAACAGCTCCCCAATTCTCCTTGGGGAATTCAATTTTCATTCATTTTTCTGCTGGGCTAGATTGATATAGACCCTCTGCCCCGGTCCATATTACTCATCCCAGCAGAGAGAACCAGGGAGACCAACCCTTAGCCCGGCCCCTGGGGAGCCACTGTCTTGTTCAGGGAGCCACAAGGAGTTCTCCAATAAAAGGACAGGGGCCTTTGCTCTTCTCCATCTGTCCACCCAGTCCTTCCAGTCATTTGTCACAGGGCCTTTCATGGGCCCACCACTTTGTCATTTGTCTCCTTCTCTTCCCAGAACCTTGCAGGGATCTCTCCCCACCAGGATGCTGATCAGAAGGCCGTCACTGCTCATCTTAAACCTGCCCTGTGTCCTTGACACAGGAATTTAAGGGATATGGAAAAGAGATGGTCCTGTACTTGGCCATCTAACTCTCAAGATAAGATTCTGTCTCAGTTAGTGGCTAAGAAACAGGACAAGAAAAGGGCACTGGAATCCTTAGAGGAAGACAGAAAGTAACAATGGCTCACACTTACATTGCCAGCCCTGTTCTAATGCTGCAGGGATATTCCTCATGAAACCCCCACAAATCCTTAGAGGCAGGTACTATCATTATCCCCATTCTACAGATGAGGAAAATGAGGCACAGAGAGGTCAAGTAATGTGCCCAAGGTTCACAGGTGGTAAGCAGCAGAGCCAGGATATGGTCACAGGTAGTTTGGCTCTATCCTTGCCAGCATCACCATCATCATCAAATAATCCTTATTTAAGGGTTCCTGGGCATGGCCAGGTGAGCGGTCCATGCAGAGTACATGACCCAGCAAGGCCAAGTCCTCTGAGCCCATCTCTGAAGCCGTCACATCCCATGGCTGTGTGTATGGGGGAGCTGGGGAGTTTAGTCTTGTTCCAATTTCAGAGTTAATCCTCTCTATCTTTCAAAAGTCTATAGTACCGACTGGGCATGGTGGTTCATGCCTGTAATCCCAGCACTTTGGAAGGCCAAGGCAGGCAGATCACCTGAGGTCAGGAGTTCGAGATCAGCCTGGCCAACATGGTGAAACCCTGTCTCTACTAAAAATACAAAAATTAGCCAGGCGTGGTGGCAGGTGCCTGTAATCCCAGCTACCAAGGAGGCTGAGGCAGCAGAATCGCTTGAACCCGGGAGGTGGAGGTAGCAGTGAGCCGAGATCGTGGCACTGCACTCCAGCCTGGGCGACAGAGTGAGACCGTGTCTCAAAAGAGAAAAAAAAAAAAAAAGTCTACCTAGATCATTCCTTAATTCGTGCATTCATTGGGCGTCTGTTGTATGCCAGCTCCATGACAGGCCCTGAAAGGTAATGACCTGGAGTGCCAAGTGCAGCCAGTTCACAGCTTACTTTGCTCCAGGACTGGCAACATTCCCATAAAATTATGTCAGCAAAGTTCTCCCGATGCCTCTGTCTTCCTTGTGTTGGGAAGGGGTTGGAGAACTGGGTTAACAAATGTTTGGGTTCTGGGCTTAGATGACCTGCATTCAAATCCCAACTTGGATACATTCTGGCAAGTTCCTTTTCTGCTTTCCCTAAGGTCACATAGCTAATAAGTTGTAGTGTCAGCTGGAAATTAAATCCAGTCTTTTGACTAAATGGAGTTAACAATAGCACTCTACTCACAGACTGTTACCTAGTCAGCATCATGATTATACCCTCTGCAGTATTTTGCTTTTTTTTTTTCTTTTCCTTGTTTTACATGTGTAGGGGAAACTAAGGTACAAGAAACTCTCTTGGGTGTTCTTAAGTGAAGACTAGACTTTGGGAGCTCTTCTTTCCTAAGCATGCAGTTGGGATAGAGAGAGCCCCATGGCCATGGACTGTTCTTGGTTTTCTCCTTTTTGCAGATGGAGGAAACCTTCTCTTTCAGGTCTGCCACAAGCTGAGGTCAATGTGCCAGAGTTACTTCTTGGGTGAAATTTTAACTGTCTTGTGAAAAGCTCCACTCTATCATGGCAACAGACACCTTTCTTGTACCAAGCAAAGGGGACAGGAAGGTATAGCTGGGCTGATTCTGTATCTTTCCTTCGGAAGGTGTTCTGCCCACACTGCCTTGCACCTATGTTCTCTTTGTTTTCTGATTTGACTTAATCTCTAAATTTATGTAAAGAAGGAGCTTAGATTCCAGATGCTACACGACTGATACCTTCCCCGCTTCCCCCTTTCCTCATCTTCCCTCCAGGATTCAGCGGCATCTCAAATCCAAGAATGGTCTTAGTGACCAACATTTTTATAGTGCTTGACAGTTTACTAGGTGCCTTTCCATACCCTTCTCACGGAAGCCTCACAAGGCAGGTAGATCACATCATACTCCAACCACTTTCTAGATGAGGAAAGTGAAGCGCAGAAAGGTCACACTGTCTGGGCTTGACCTAGGGCTCTGTCTCAGAGCTTCTAACCAGATGATCATTTCTCAGCTCTTTAAGAGGACGCTAGAAATGGTCAGGAGAAGGGGTGGAAAGTCCAGCCTGGCTCCATTTTAAATAGCTGCAGGTGTCAAAGCTAATCTATAAAACAACCCCATCATTGTCTTGGCGAAAGATTTTTACTGGAGGAGCCTAACTCAGCAGTTTCCCTTCAGGAACTGACTTATAACCAAAACATGTCAATGTGTTCGATGTGGGCAGAGGGAACGGGAAGAAGGCCCGGGAGGTGTGTGTGAGGACAGGCAGTGAGGCAGGGGCCAGACTCCCAGTTCCAGAACCAGACAGACTTCAGTGTGGGTTCCAGCCATGCTGCCTGCTGGGTGCGACCCCCTGCGAGCCTCCATTTACTTATTTGTGTAACGGGATAGTGACAGTTCCTACCTAATACCATTGGCAAAGGAGGAATAAAGCCTTTAGCACAAGGCCTGGCGCAAGCAAGCCCCCATAATTGTGATGCTGTTTATTGTCCAAGAACAGGGGTTCCCTGCTTGGCCTCTTCTCACTTCTTACATTCTGGCTCACTATGAAGAGCTTTCCACTGGTCATCAAACCTTTCTGCGTGAAAACACTGACCTGCGGAAAAGGGACCAGGTCACTGGAACTGTGGCCACTTTGGGTGGTCAAGGAGGAAATATTGAGAGCTTTGGGGGCAAAGGATTTCCACCCAGGCCTCACCCGAGGAGGTACTCTGCCGAGAACATAAACCCTGGCTGTAATCTACCTCTGAGTGTTATGTCTGTGAGAAGTTACACCCTGGGAGCCTCCATTTTCCTGTGTTTAAATGGGGGTGATACTCCCATAATTATCCTGAGAAGAGGCTGTTGGGGGATCAGGAGATCCCACAGGCAAAGCTCCTAAGGCAAATGCTCCACGAATATTCCTTGTACTATCGGGCCCTTCACTGAGCTCCTCAGACTTTCCTACGCACATCATCACTGGGGTGCTGTTCAAATGCAGGCTCTGACTCCGTACGTCTGGGGCCTAGGATTCTGCATTTCTGAGGAGTTTCCCAGGGATGCTGATGCTGCTGGCCTCTGGACCTCGGGGTGTGTGGGGACACTCCAGAACTCCACTGCCCAGAAAGCAGCTGCTAGCCGCATGTAGCAGGTGACCACTGAAATGTGGCTGTGAGAATTGAGGTGGGCTGTAAATTAAATTATGTACTAGATTTTGAAGGCTTAATACAAAGAAAAGAATGTTAAATATCTCATTAAGATATTTTAAAATTGTATCATATGTAGAAATGATAATCATTTAAACATATTGGGTTAAATCTATTGTTCACATTAATTTCACTTGTTTCTTATTTGAATATGGCTACTAGAATATTTAAAATTACATAAATGGCGGCCGGGCACTGTGGCTCACACCTGTAATCCCAGCACTTTGGGAAGCCGAGGCAGGCGGATCACCAGGTCAGGAGATCGAGACCATCCTGGCTAACATGGTGAAACCCCTTCTCTACTACACACACACAAAAAAAATACAAAAAATTAGCTAGTCGCGGTAGTGGACGTCTGTAGTCCCAGCTACTCGGGAGGCTGAGGCAGGAGAATGGTGTGAACCCGGGAGGCGGAGCTTGCAGTGAGCTGAGATCCCGCCACTGCACTCCAGCCTGGGCGACACAGTGAGACTACGCCTCAAAAAAATAAAAAATAAATAAAAATAAATAAATATTACGTAAGTGGCTGACATTATATTTCCATTGGGCAATGCTGTTCTAGGGTGCTCTGACTTGTATGGTACTTTTTAAGAAAATGGATTCAGGGGTACCTGTGTAAGTTTGTTATATGGGTGTATTGTGTAATGCCGGGGTTTGGGCTTCTAGTGAACCCATCACCCAAATAGTGAACATCGTATCCAGTAGGTTTTTCCCCCGTTGTGCCCTCCCTCCTACCCTCTTTTGGAGTCCCCACTCAGGCGTATGGTACTGTCCACACACACACACACATACACAGAGAAGTCTCCGTTCCTCATAGCCCCTAGCACAGCTCCTGGTACCAAGTAAGGGCCTAATGAAAACTGCCAGGTGGAGGAACGGAAGGCTGCCCACAGATGGAGCCACATGAGCAATGGGCCCACCCCACACTGAGGAGGAGATGTCAGCTGCACAGGTGGGAGCTGAGCAGGTGGCTGTGCCTGACAATCTCCCTCTTGCAGTTGACCCTGACCTGCCACCCACCCATTCTCTGTCATCCTCCGCCCCACACTCTGCTTTTTTCAAGACTCTGGTGGCAAAGAAAAAGGAATTCCAGTGCTCCCTCCCCAGGTTTTGCCAGCTAAGAGGACAGGGCTGGAGAGGGATGGGCCATGGGATTGCTCGAAGCGCTGAAACACTGCATCCCACAGGCTTCCGGCTAACCAGGAAAGCCACCGGGGCTGAACCCATGGGCCTCATTCGTTTCCTCTGCTCCCCTCCCACAGTTCACATCACCTCCTCGGCTTCTCTTTGGGGTCCTCGCCCCACCTCTGCCTGGGAGAAGCTCATGACCACAGGGCACAGGCCAGACATGAACCTGCACAGCCCTCCCTGAGCCCCTGTCACCCAGGAGAAGAAGCTGCAAGCAGCCCAGAGGAGTTTCACAGAAACAGCTGGAGTGCCGCATCTGAAGATGCACCGCCTCCCACCCAGAAAGAACGTACACCCCGACCCTGGACCCCCACGGCGGCCCCGCCTCCCACCCGGAAAGAACGTGCACCCCGAGCCTGGACCCCCACGGCAGCCCCGCCTCCCACCCGGAAAGAATGTGCACCCCGAGCCTGGACCCCCACGGCAGCCCGCTCCCACCCGAAAAGAATGTGCACCCCGAGCCTGGACCCCCACGGCGGCCCCGCCTCCCACCCGGAAAGAACGTACACCCCGACCCTGGACCCCCACGGCGGCCCGCTCCCAGTGACCAGGTCAGGAGAGGCGCTGGTGAGTCAGGAGGGGGCCCAGGGCACTCGAGATCTGGGCTGCACCCCAAACCGCAGGGCTCTGAGTGGATCTCTGCCCCTCCACAGAGGCCCCTGCTTGTGTGTCCACGTGGCCCACACCCTCCCACCTCAGTGTCGCCCACCCCTCCTTCTGACTAGTCCCCTTCAGTAAGCACAGGGCACTAAGCAGGACAAAGAGAATTCTCAAAGCATGTGCACTTACCAGAGGTCAGGGAAAGACTGCCTTCACCGTGAGGGTTTGGAGGAGGAACAGCCTGGGAGCAGAGATCCTGGCAGGGCCCGGGACTCTAGAGAAATCAGGGCATCTGTGGGTGGGGGTAGCCTCCCTGTGGGGAGGAACCTGGAGAAGGGGTGCCCTGGGTGGGCCGGGGCGTTCCCCAGGAGAAAGCCAAACCTGAGGGAGTGCACAGAGCCCAGAGGATGCCCCGCTCCTCTTTTCTCTAAGAGAAGGTGCTCTGCTCCCCCTCAGAAGCTGGGAAATGAGGGTCTGCCTAGGGGGAGGGTAGCAGAGGGTCTGGAGACCGCCTCAGAGAAAATTAAATTGCACTTGAGGGCAAATTCTATTAGGGAATAGAGCCTGTCTCTCAACAGCCTGCGTCCATTTAGGTGATTAGCTAGGCCCAACACTTCCACCCAGAGCCTGATGAGCTCTGTCCCTCCATTGGGGGAGCCAGGCCAGAGGTCCAGCTGCCCCCGCTCCCCTCTCATTCCCCCTCTCACCACTCACAGCCCCCAAGCTCTTTGACAGGGGCCCAGAAGGACAAGCACCTTGAGTCTCTCCTGGAGCACAGAGCGGGTGAGCAGCTTCATGGAACACATGGAGAAAAGGACAAGCAGCACCCCAGGGACAGAGACAGATTTACCCTGCTTCAGTCTGGAGCAGGGACAAGGGAGGTCAGAGGTCAGGTGAGGGAGAGCACTGGGCACTGGGGTAGTCGGGGGGCTGGACTTGAGGGGCTGGGAGGCAGGAAGGAGGGGGACAGGTGGAGGAGACGACGGGGGAGCAAGAGGCCAGGAATAGAAGTGAGGAGATGGACAAGAGGCAAGGACTAAGTCAGCAGGGTTGAGACCCAGGGAGTGGGGATGGAGAAGACAAGTGGCTGGCATCTGATGATGCCGTGTAATGGTAAACTAATGGAACATAATGGTAAATTGTCAAATAAATCCACCCGTGAGTGGGCATCATAATAATAACATGCACCTTAGGCTACTGTGTTGCTTGATTACACGTTCTAAGAGTTCAACAAATGTTGGCCAAGCGTGGTGGCTTACGCCTGTAATCCCAGCACTTTGGGAGGCCAAGGCTGGTGGATCAGTTCAGGCCAGGAGTTTAAGACCAGCCTGGCCAACATGGCGAAACC
The DNA here is from genome assembly GCF_008728515.1 of Papio anubis. NCBI lineage: Eukaryota > Metazoa > Chordata > Mammalia > Primates > Cercopithecidae > Papio > Papio anubis. Next base: position 181,747,466 of record NC_044976.1, read on the forward strand.
CCATCTCTACTAAAAATACAAAAATTAGCAGGGCGTGGTGGTGCGTGCCTGGAGGCTGAGGCAGGAGAACCACTTGAACCCGGGAGGTGGAGGTTGCGGTGCGCTGAGATGGTGCCACTGAACCCCAGCCTGGGTAATAGAGAGAGATCCTGTCTCAAAAAAAACAAAACAAAAAAACCAAAACCAAAACCCACAAATGTCAGGGCCATCATGAGCTGTTGGCCGTATGTTCATACACTTTGCACTGTCTCAACACTTTGGCAGAAGGGTCTAGATCTGAGGCCTTTCCAGGGCCCACTTGCCAATCCATTATTTCCTAGCACCAGTGGCACCACAGGCCCCTGATGCACAGGCCCGTCTTAGCTGGCTGGACCCTCTTCTGGCCCCCGCTGGCCATCTGTCCATGAGGAAATGCTCCCCCACCTCCTTCATGTTGATCAGTGAAAGAGTTTGTTTGATTTCCCTCAATTTCTGGCTATAAAATTATTTCATTTGCTTAACAAAACTTTATTATGCACACACAATGTGTTCTGAGGAGAGCCAGTGCTGTTTCTAGAACATGGAGAAACACAAGCACAGGCAATTTAAAATGAGCTCTGAGCAGGAGCATGGATGGAGCTGGAGGCCATCATCCTACACAGACTAACTCAGGAACAGAAAATCAAATACCACGTGCTCTCACTTATAAGTGGGAGCTAAATGATGAGAACACGTGGACACACAGAGGGGAACAACACTGGGGCCTCTTGGGAAATGGAGGGTGGCAGGAGGGAGAGGATCAGGAAGAATCACTACCGGGTACTTAGGCTTTATACCTGGGTGACAACGTAATCTATACAATGAACCCCTGTGACACAAGTTTACTTATATAACAACCTGCACATGTACCCCCTGAACTGAAAATAAAAGTTAAATAAGAGGTAAATAAAATGAGCTCTGAGAATATGTAGTGGTGTATAAAGCATTGTCTCTGACCGTTGGCATGAGTTATCCTAGTTTAGGGGACCCTCTCTCACAGGCTCTCCTAAGGCCCACCATGCGCCCTGAATTCTGGGCCCAGGTGAGCTTCACCCTTAAACCAAAGTACTTATGTTGCTGGGGTGGTTGCACTCCCCCAAAGAGCAAGGGATTTGTGTTCTTTGGGGGAGCGAAGGGGACGGGGTGCTCAGAAAGGGAAGACCCCTGAGGGAGGGAAAGAGAGTATGCGGACCTTCCCTAGCTGTGTTAGCTGCACAGTGGGTTGTGGCCTGTTCTGCCAGCACTCTCCAGCCCAGGGTCTCCCTTGAGGGGCGGCTCCTGCCTGGAGATGGGTTCCAATGAGCCCCTACCCGACCCCTGATGCTTGCCCAATTTCCAGGGCACAGGCATAGCATCTGAAGGCACGTGGAGAGTCTGGGAAGCTGGCTGGGGTTGCAGATGGCCTGGCACCCTCCCAGTGGAGGCTGCTCAAGTTTCCCAGCATCCAGGCTTTCTGGCTTTGGACACACCAAATAGCATTGACAACTGACAAGGCCCCTGTTTCCTGAGAACACTATCTCTCCCCCAGCCCCCGTTAGCATAGGGGTCAGTTCCCTCCTTGGGATTCCAGCCATCTTCATGACAAGAACACCCCTGAAAAAACAAGCTCCCGTCCTTCATGGGACTGGGAAACTTCCACCATGTCCCAGCCACCCACTCCTGGGGACCCTCTCCAGTGGCTCTTAGAAAGCATTCGAGAACCCCTGATTCCCATTAGCTTCACTCTCCAAGGACAATCAGTGCCCCAGCGCCAGGTAGATGCTTCCCACCAGCTTGGAGACCTTGGGCAAGTTACTTAACCACACAGATGACTTCCTCGTGGGAAAACAGAGAGGGAGTCCCTGGCTGTCAGGGGCAGACATGAAATCACTGTGCCGAGATGTTTCTATGAGGTCCTCGGGCCCTTTTACTCCTCTCTAGTGACAGCCAAGACATGGTCTTGTGCACTTATATTTCCAGCTTGAAGTACAGCGCCTGGCACATTATGACTGCTTAGTAAATATCTGTTACAAGAATGAAGTGAGTGAAAGAATTTCTAAGTGACCTGATCCACTGCTCAGGCCCAAGAATGGAAGAAACCTGAGCGCATCTTCCCTGGGTCAGCAGGGCTGCGGAGGTGGCATCCGCTCTCGGGAGCAGCTGAGCAGCCTGTGGTGGCTCTGTCAGGCCTGGTTAGATGACTGGGCCTGTTATTGGTGTGGGCAGCTGGCTAGATACTCACAGTTATGCTGCTGTCAGAGCCCCACTTACCTCTCATCTGTAATGGTTCCCGGCTTTTTATGTACTTCCTGCTCTTCCGTAGCACTCTACAGACTCTATTACATTTGCCACGTGGTCTCCTGTGATGAACACTCGGGAAGAAAGGAAAAGCCTTTGAAAATGATCCAGAAACCGAGGCACCAGCCTTCAGCTTCAGCCACTGGTGGCTGGAATAAGGCTGGGGTTCTGCCTACGCACTTTCTATGTGATTCTCCAGGCCCAGGAGACCTGTCCTGCTCTTGCCGCATTTCCAAGTCCTGGCTGTTCCTCCAGCCAGCTCAGGAATCAAGACTCATGTACCTCTTAGCATCACAGCATCTTATCATCAGATTGGAAGGCATCTCAGAGGTCTTCAAGCCCAACTGCCCACTCCCTGCCAAATTATGTCCGTGGCATCCCTGGATCACAGCAGGTCTCGGGGGCGGTTTTCAGAGGCAGCCAGGACCATTGCTAGTCAGTTCTACAGCAGGACTACTACTTCCCACAAAGTTTTGCCTTCGAATAAAGTAACTTGAAAGTTTGATTTTTCTGGGTTGCGAGTGTGTGTGTGTGTTAAGTGGTAATTTAGTTAGCACTTAAATTACTGTAAATAAGTACTTTCAAAATGACTTTAACATCTGGAGTTACTTGTTTTTTCCACTATTTCTTTAACCCACAATAATAAGAGTAAGAGTTGATCTCCAAACTTCCATATTAGATCTTTGCTTTTTCAAAGTGGGCAACTGATTTTTAACTAAATTTAAAATTATTAACTCTTCTCTTTTCTGAGACCGGGTCTTATTCTGTTGCCCAGGCTGGAGTCCAGTAGTATGATCATGGCTCACTGCAGCCTCAACCAATCCTCCCACCCTCAGTCCCCTGAGTTGCTGGGACTACAGGCATGCGCCACCATGTCAGGCTTATTTTTGTATTTTTTGTACAGATGGGGTTTCATCATGTTGCCCAGGCTGGTCTCAAACTCCTGGATTCAAGGGACTCACCTGCCTCAGGCTCCCAAAGTGCTGGCATTACAGGCGTGTCACTGTGCCTGGCCCATTATTTTCTTAAAATACAAAAATGAGGGGGTGTTTCCATAGTGTACTGGTTATCACATTCACCTAAAATGCGAAAGGTCCCTGGTTTGAAACCAGGCAGAAACAAGCATTTATTTTCCTTCTGGCTGGGCGCAGTGCCTCACGCCTGTCATCTCAGCACTTAGAAAAAAAAAAATTGCTCTAAAACATTTGGTTGCCACTTACATGATCACACCCTTAATGATTACGCAACATTGGCCAGGCACGGTGGCTCACTCCTGTAATCCCAGCACTTTGGGAGGTCGAGGCAAGCAGATCACGAGGTCAAGAGATAGAGACCATCCTGGCCAACATGGTGAAACCCCGTCTCAACTAAAAATACAAAAATTAGCTGGGTGTGGTGGCGCATGCCTGTAGTCCCAGCTATTTGGGAGGCTGAGGCAGGAGAATTGCTTGAACCTGGGAGGTGGAGGTTGCAATAAGCTGAGATCACACCACTGCACTCCAGCCTGGTGACAGAGTAAGACTCCGCCTCAAAAAAAAAAAAGATTCCACAACATTATGTGTGCAACACAGCATTCTCCCATGTGGAGCAGGCCCTTGGTGTTTATACTGCTCGGAAGAGGCCATGGCACTGTGTTGCACAGGTGGCTCCAGTGAACCACATCTCTGATATTGGAATGTTCTTGTGGAGTCCTTTCCTCTTGAGTCTGGGCTGGGCCTGTGATTTGCTTTAACAGACAGAATGTACCAGAAGTGACACTGTGCCCATTTGGGACTAAGTTTTAAGATGGCATGGCACTTTAGGGATCTTTGAGCCCCCATCTGTGCAAGAAGTCCAACTACTCTGCCAGAGAGACCTTGGGCTTTGTGGAGACACTATATGGAGGGGAGTGGGGAGAGAGACGGGGCGGGGACGGGGGTGTGGGGAGAGAAAGGCTCAGCTGTCCTGTGAGTTCAGTTAAGCCCAGCCTTCAGCCTGCCCGCCAGCTGAATGCAGCCACATTAATGACCCTGGCAAGACCCGCAGAAGAGCTGCCCAGCTGAAACTAGCCCAGACTGCAGAGTCATGAGCAAAGAAAATGGGTGTTGTTTGAAGCTAAGACATTTTGGGGTGGTTTGCCAGATAGCAGTAGAGAATTGAAATAGGCCAGAATATAATGCCGCATGAGATTAACCCCCAAATCTCAGTGGCATAACAAAAGTACAGTGTTTGGCAGGGGGCTCTAACATCTTGTATCTGGAATGTGTGGTTTCCTTTGTGGCCAAGACAGAGGAAGGGAAACTGGAGAGTTGAGCACCTTTGTCCGCTCTAAGTGACAGGCATCATTTCCTTTCCGGGAGTTGGCGCTCGCTTCCATCTCATTGGCTAGAATTAGTCACGTGGCCCTGACTCCCTGCTGGGGCTGAAAATCCGGGGAGCCGATGGACTGGCAGGAGCATGATTGCCTCTGCCAGTTTTCTTGGATTTAACATTCAAATGTTCAAATATGTGTGAGTGACTTGGAAATGCTCTGATAAGTAGTAGATAGTTTTGCCGAAGTAGAAATTTTCCCCATTTTATTTTTCTTACAGAAGTAATACGCATGCTTTGCAAATAATTCAAACACCTAAGTGTCTATAATAGCAAATGAATATCCCCCCACTACTGTAAAATTCTATTCTGCAGAGGTAACTACCAGTAGGAATTTGATGGATAATGTTTCAAGCTTTTCTCCTAAGTTCCTAACAGATAGGAATGCACATATAAACCAATATCTTTTTAATTCAAACACGTTTACTGTTTTCAGTAAATCCATACTATTCATACTGTTTCAGTTATCCATATTGTTCTTTGGTTTGCTTTTATTATTGAATAATCTATTATGGATGTTGTGTCATGTCAGTCCATATAGGTTTATTTGGTTTTCTTTACTTTTTTTTTTTTTTTGAGACAGAGTCCGGCTCTGTTGCCCAGGCTAAAGGGCAGTGGTGTGATCTCGGCTCACTGCAACCTCTGCTTCCGGGGTTCAAGCAATTCTCTGCCTCAGCCTCCTGAGTAGCTGGGATTACAGGCGCCCGCCATCACGCCTGGCTAATTTTTTTGTATTTTTAGTAGAGAGGGGGTTTCACCATCTTGGCCAGGCTGTTCTTGAACTCCTGACCTCGTTATCCACCTGCCTTGGCCTCCCAAAGTGCTAGGATTACAGGCGTGAGCCACTGCACCTGGCTGGTTTTCTTTGCTTTGCTTTTCTGTTTTTGAGCCAGGGTCTTGCTCTGTCTCCCAGGCTGGAGTGCAGTGCAATCATGGCTCACTGCAGCCTTGAACTCCTGGGTTCAAACCATCCTCCCACCTCAGCCTCCTGAGTAGCTAGGAGTATAGGTGTGCACCACCATGCCCAGCTAATTAAAAAAAATTTTGTGTGGAGATAGGGGTCTCGATATTTTGCCCAGGTTGGTCTTGAACTCCTCACCTCAAGCGATCCTACCACCTTAGCCTTCCAAAGTCCTGGGATTACAGGCGTGAGCCACCACACCCTGCCATTTGTTTTTCAGTGGTTGCTGGATATTCCACAATGTTACTATACAATAATTTTGTCACCTGTTGATGGGCAGACTATTTTTTGCTACTATAGATGTTGTCATGAACATTCTTGTACGTGTATTTTTCCATACATATGCATATATTCCTACAGGTTAGATCCTGGAAATGGACTTCCTGGATAAGGGCAAGCACCTTTACCATTCTGAAAGATTACTGCCCAAAAGCAGCATATTCGGTAAACTCCAGAAAGGGCTTACCATGTACAAATCTAATGCTGTTTCTGAGAACCTAAATATCCTTTTAAAAAATACTTGGTATCTCTCCTCTTCCCAGGATGCTGAGTGAAACCAGCTGAGAGGGAGTTTAGTCGGCCTGGGACAGCGAGCAGTTGAGTCGTAGCAAAATCAGGAAGTGTTTTACTTAGTGGTGGGAGTTGGAGGCTGTGCACTCATTTGTCAGCCATTAACTGAGCAGCCAGGGTGACAAGCAGAGAGTTACAGGATGGAGAGGATGAGCTCCTGCCTTCCTGGAGTTCATAGTCTGACGGGGAAGGCCGAGGAGTCGGCACACAACTTCAACAATGCGACAGGAACTGAAAGGGGACAGGGATGGTGCTCACTATGACCTACCCACCGGAAGGACAGCCTGGATGGAGCAAGGGTGTGGTGCCCAGGGAAGGCTTCCAGAGGAGGTGGCATGTGAACCTGGACAGGAGTTTGGGAGGGAAGAATTTGGGGTGGGGAGAAGAGCACACACAAAGACCCAGGAGTGAGAGAGCCTGAGACCCGGGGGACCCACAGATCCTATAGTCCTGCCTGGGGTGAGGGGCGCTGGTGGGGGTGGGCGGAGGGGCAGCTGGAGAGGTAGGCAGCGGCAGAGCACCCACAGCAGGGTCCTGCCACTATGCACGGGTTAGAAAAACTTGGTCCTGAGGCCTGGACCTCTTGACCAGGACATCTTCCTAAAAAATACCTGAGGCGGTGCCCTCTCCTGCTGGAACACCCCAGTGGCCCTGCTGCCCACAGGATCCAGCCCACTTCTAGGCTGTTCTTTCACTCCCACATCCCACCTACTCACTCTTCGTCACTCCCCAACTGTCCCCATCCCCGCCACTCATGCTAACCTCCCAGCTCTTCCTGCATGAGTCCCATGTCCCCACCTCTCCCCCACCCCACCACCAAGAGGAGGAGGCAGCTGCACAGCCCCTGGTTGCCTGTGTCTGTCCCCTCTCCCCTGGACTCCACACTCCCTGAGAGCAGAGCACCTCATCAATATTTGCTGTGAATGTTACCACCTCCTGTCTTTCTTCTCCCTCAGGAGAAGCCCACCCAAAGCTCTTCTCTGGAGGGGGACAGAGTTTCAGGAACAGCACTTCTGTAGGAGATTTTCTTCCATGGTTGGAAGCATCTGTGACTATGGCTTCCAGCAACGAGCTTTTAAAACATGTTCCAGACAGGCTCGGTGGCTCACACCTATAATCCCAGCACTTTGGGAGGCCAAAGTGGAGCATCGCTTGAGCCCAGGAGTTTGGACCAGCCTGGTCAAAATAGCAAGACCTCATCTCTACAAAAAAAAATTTTTTTAATTAGCTGGGCGTGGTGATATACATCTATAGTCTCAGCTACTTAGGAGGCTGAGGCTGGAGGATCTCTTGAGCCCAGGAGTTTGAGGCTGCGTGAGCCATGATCACACCCCTGCACTCCAGCCTGGGTGACAGAGTGAGACCCTATCTCAAGAAAAAAAAAATACACATCCAGAAATTCTTTGACACCTCCCTCCCCCAGCCCCCAACACACACACATGGATTTATTCTTTTCAGTCACAGGAATGAGACAATGGTGACAAGGAGTGTTGCTGGAGCCACAGGCTGGACACAGAAAGGAATTCTTTCACAGAGAAACAGAATCAGCCCCGTCTGTCCCTCAGGCCTGGGAGGTGGCAGCTTCCTTTAGGCTGGTAATCCACCATGAAGGCCGCATTTCACACTTGCGCCCTGAATAGGCCAGCAGGGAATTGTTTCTGGAGAGTGAAAATTGGAACTCATCAGGGTAATTTGTCTGTTTTACCACACACATTTCAGGGTTGGTGCTCAGCCTCTGAGCTGTGGCAGCCGTGACGGAAGCTAGTATCAGAGAGATGGAGGGTGGAACCTCTTTAATCTTGTTGGAGAGGCCTGGCCAGCTGACTGCAAACCTGGCTGCAGGCCCTGGCATGTCATTCACCTGCAGTGTTATCTGGATTACTCATCTTAGCGCCTGGACCCCCCCGATGGGAGGTGGAAGGGAGAGAATCTCCTACCAGGCCTACCGGACAGGCTTGTCCTGGGGTCTACAGGATGATGGTGGCAGCAGCTTTGGACACTGCAAATATCTTCTCCCAGAGGAGGATCACTTGAGACCAGGAGTTCAAGACCAGCCTGGGCAACATAGGGAGACTCCATATCTACAAAGAAATGAAAAAACTTAGCTAGGTGGGGTCATACATGACTGTAGTCCCAGCATCTTGGGAGGCTGAGGCAGCAGGATCGCTGGGGCCCAGGAGTTCCAGGCTGCATGAGCCATGATCAGGCCACTGCACTCTAGCCTGGGCAGCAGAGTGAGACCTTGTCTTTAAAAAAAAAAAAAAATTCAGAATAAGGTTGTTGAGTTTTATTTATAAAAATCCATGTGGACTTTTGATTGGTGTTACATTGGATTTTAGATTATTTGGAAAACTTTGATCTTTACAATCTTAAGCTGTCCATCCATACCACAAAATCTCTGTTTAGTGAGCTCTTTATGTCCTTCGTAAGAATGTCTTATCACTATGAGAGATCGTTGTTCATTTCTTCACCTGATTATAATCTGTCTCCTTGTATTAGTCCATTCTCACGCTGCTATGAAGAAATATCCAAGACTGGGTAATTAACAAGGGAAAGAGGTTTAATTGACTCACCATTTCACATGGCTGGGGAGGCCTCAGGAAACTTACAATCATGACAGAAGGCACCTCTTCACAGGGTGGCAGGAGACAGCGAGTGCCGAGCAAGGAGGGAAGCCCCTTATAAAACCATCAGATCTCGTGAGAACTCACTCACTGTGATGAGAACAAAATGGGGGAAACCGCCTCCATGATTCAATTATCTCCACCTGGTCCTGCCCTTCATATGTGCAGATTATTACAATTCAAGGTGAGATTTGGGTGGGGACACAGAGCCAAACCATATCACTCGTCCTATCATCTTGCCACAGAAATGTAATCAGAGACCTCTATTTTATTTACCTCTGTTCCCCCGCAGTGTCTGGATGTTACTGGCTCTACTTTACTAATGAAAAAACTGAGATTTAGAAAAGTTGGGCCGGGCGTGGTGGCTCACGCCTATAATCCCAACACTTTGGGAGGCCAAAATTGGGGGTGGATTACCTGAGATCAAGAGTTCGAGACCAGCCTGGCCAACATGGTGAAATCCTATCTCTACTAAAAATACAAAAATTAGCCAGATGTGGTGGCACACGCCTGTAGTTCAGCTACTCAGGAGGCTGAGGCAGGAGAATCACTTGAACCCGGGAGGCGGAGGCTGCAGTGAGCCGAGATTACGCCACTGCACTCCAGCCTGGGTGACAGAGTGAGACTCCATCTAAAAAAAAAAAAAAAGGAAAGTTGAACTTCCCAAGGTGGCACGGGTCATCAGCCACAGGGCCGTGGTTTGTAGTGGAAGAGAAAGGAGAAGAGTGTGTGAGGCCCAGCCGGTGGAAGGCATGGTGCTACACTAAGCGGTTTGGCCTTTACCCCATAGGTGAAAGGGAGATTCTAAAAGATTGTGAGCAGGGGCCAGATGACAGGAAAGAGGAGATTTAGTGGGGCTCTCCAGGCAGTGGAGCAGAGGCAAGACAGGGTAGATTCCAGGAGGCAGGGTGGAGAGTCAGCAAAAAGAAGAAGAGAGGCAGGAGAGACCTCAGAGCAAACGAAACCCATCAGGAAGATGGGAAGAGGCGCTTGCTAGTCCTGGGGAGAGGAAAGGAAACTGAAGGGGGCCAAGAGAGGAAACAGGCTTTAAGAGGAAGACAAGGAGCTTGAGTTTAGACACCTGGAGAGTTGAGGCGCCAGAGACGTCCCATGAAAACTAGCAAGTGGCAGCCTAAGAGAGAAATGGAGTTCAGAAGTGAGACCAGGAGGAGCTGGAGATTGGAGAGCCAGACAGCGCCACTCTACACTCTGCCTATGCGGTACTGCAAGGTACAGGGTCTGCGAGGTACAGGATTAAGTGAAAAAGACCAGGTGCTGAGTAGGGTTGGTAGTGTGAGTTTTTCCTTGTATTTGCATAGAACAGGGCTGTAAGAACACCAGAAAACTTTCAGGGAGGGGAGCTAAGTGGCTGGGAGGCAGACAGGGCAGAGACACTCTGTGCCCTTTTGAATATTTTGAATACCTAAACATGCATTACCTATTCAAAACAATTAATGAAATTAAATTGTTTTCAAAAACAAAGGATGAGAAAGGACTTTAGGATGCATAAAGGACTTTGAAAATATAGTGGATTTGCCTTTGAAGAGTGGTACTGAGCCTCCGGAGAAAAGCCCTCTATGGAATTCCCCAGGGGCAAGGCAGCACCCTCATTTCTGGTGCTCCTCGGCCATGATGGAGTGGTCAGGACACAGTGTCACATCTAATGCCCAGTGCCCAGCACCTCCTGCAGCCAGCTCATGCTGCTCCTAATGGTGCTGGCTACCTAGTTGTCCTTTGTTGCTTAAGTCCAGCCCTATTCCTGGCCCACTGTGACTGGTAAAGAAGGCTGATGATACTGGTGGTAAGAACAGGTATGGAACTCCTGCTATGTGCTGGACACTGTTAGCCACATCTTTAACCCTATATTATCTTTTCTCTCTCTCTCTCTCTCTCTTTCTCTCTCTCTCTCTCTCTCTCTGACAGGGTCTCTGTTTGCTCTGTTACCCAGGCTGGAGTGCAGTGGTGCAATCTCGGTTCACAGCAACCCCTGCCTCCCAGGTTCCAATGATTCTCCCATCTCAGCCTCCCAAGTAGCTGGGACTACAGGCCTGCACCATCACACCCGGCTGATTTGTGTATTTTTTTGTAGAGACAGGGTTCGTTGCCCAGACTGGTCTCAAACACCTGGGCTCAAGTGATCCGCCTGCCTCGGCCTCCCAAAGTGTTGGGATTACAGGTGTGAGCCACAGCCCGGCTACATTATCTTCTTTACAGATGAAGGAAACTCAGGTTCAGAAAAGCCAGTGCCCAAAGTTCCATGACAAGTAAGTATCAGGATTTGAACTTTAGTCTCCTTGACCCTGAAATCACTCTTTTTCCACAATGGCAGCTGCCTCCTAATAATTTGTTATTCACTCATTTAACCTTAATAATCACCTTTGATGCTCAGAGCTCCATGCATAGCACTGAAGGGGTATAAAGATGAATGATGAGTTTTGAGAGATCCACATCCTATAATGTATTTCTGTTCACTGAAGAGATATTTACTGAACCTCTATTATGTGTGAGGGCCCATGTTAAGCTCAGGGGCTGCAGTGAGAGAGAAGACTGTCCCACTGTCCTGAAGCTTAGAGGAGGTGGAGGAGACAACAGCCAGGCAGCCACGCTGCAGTGTGCTAAGCACTCCGATGAAGGCAGCCAAGGGTGCTCCTGCAGCTTGAAGAGGGGTACCTGGCTCAGGCTTGGGAGGCCCAGGGCTGCTAGAGGGAGTGATGTATCAGCTGAGTCTAAAATAGAGTCACAACTCAAATGGCTATAGGTCAGGCCCATGAGGTAAATGAATAAAGTAAAGGTCCATTCTTAGGCATAGATGTGCTCTTCCTCAATACCAAAGACATAGCAGCATGCTTCACTTCTATACAGATAATGCTCCTTTCCATTTTTTTAAAATATGGCCCATCCCAGCATGCTGGGAGGCTTAGGTGGGAGGATTGCTTGAGCCCAGGAGTTCAAGACCAGCCTGGGCAACATAGGGATACCCCCATCTCTCCAAACAATAAAAAAAAAAATTAGCCGAGTGTGGTGGCACACACCTGTGGTCCCAGCCACTCAGGAGGCTGAGGTGGGAGGAGTGCTTGAACCTGGGAGGTTGAGGCTGCCGTGAGCTGTGTTTGTATCACTGCACTTCAGCCCGGGCAACAGAGCAAGAACCTGTCTAAAAGAAACAAGCCAAAAAAAAAACAAAAAAACAAAAAAACAAAAAAACACACACACACAAACCCATGCAGTTAGAGACACAGTGCAGGGAAATATTTCCCTCTTCCAAATCAACAGCACAAATGTGATGATAGATGGTAATCGCCCCTTGGCCTTCATATTGGGAAGCAAAAGGGAGAGATGGGGACTATGGCCCTGGGTGAGGAAGGGGGCCCGGCCGACTGTTGCCATGGGAATTGGGCCTATGTGGATATGTCTTCTGATTGGACTTGTAGATTGCTCCAGGTTCTAGTCAATATCTCTGATTATTTCCTTAAGGTAGATTTTGAACAGTAAAATAACTGAACCAAAGGGCATAAACTTTTTAAGGTTGATACATATCGTCATATTATTTTTCAGATATGCTATACAGTATAATTACATTATCACCTTTCCAGTACCAAACTGTACTGCTGCATACTATATAAAAATGCTATTGCACTACTCTTTCACTTCCTTGATTATTGTTCAACAAGTAGAATACCGTTTCATATAAGTATTGATCTTTGTATTTCTTCTTTTGTAAGTTGACAGTTCATATTCTTGGCTCATTAAAAGTGTTTAATTATATAGTAATAAATATTTAATAAAGGTAAGAAAATACAGATAAATAAAAAGGAAAACGAACAGCCATAATCCCACCGTGGGCCATTAACCACTATTAATGTTTTGGTGTCTTCATCCCAGTTTTTATCCATGCATTCAATATCCATAAATATATGTATTTTCTTTTTTAAAAAACAAGCTCGGCCAGGCACGGTGGCTCACACCTGTAATCTCAGCACTTTGGGAGGCCAAGGCGGGTGGATCACGAGATCAGGAGTTTGAGACCATCCTGGCTAACACGGTGAAACCCCATCTCTACTAAAAATACAAAAAATTAGCCGGGTGTCGTGGCGGGCGTCTATAGTCCCAGCTACTCTGGAGGCTGAGGCAGGAGAATGGCATGAACCCAGGAGGCGGAGCTTGTGGAGAGCTGAGATTGCGCCACTGCACTCCAGCCTGGGCGACAGAACGAGACTCCATCTCAAAGAAAATAAATAAATAAATAAAATAAATAAGATCGTACTATACAGAACTGTTTTTGTAACAATATTTTCCATTAACAGTGCGGTGTGAAAATAATTTCAGGTTAAAAAATATATACATTCAAATCATTTGTATTTATTTTTTATTGTTTAGAGACAGAGTCTCGCTCTGTGAAGTGGAACGATCATAGGTCATTGCAGCCTTGAGCTTCTGGACTCAAGGAGTCTCTCACCTTGGCCTCCCAAAGTGCTGAGATTATAGGCATGAGCCAACACACCCAGCCCTCAAATCATTTTTAGATGTTACATTGTATTCCATTGTAATTATGTACCAGAATTTACTCAATATCCCATTCTGGACTTTAGGTTAATCTTATTTTGATATTATAAATATTTATCATGCAGCAAATCTTAGTAAATATCCTCAATTACTTCCTTAGGATAAATTCCAGAAATAGAATTGCTGGATCAAAGGTTATATATTTTCTTAAGACTTTTTAAAAGTATATTACCTATTACATTACATTATCAATTATCTATTTCCCAAAACTTGTATCAGTTTATACTACCACTAGCAGTATATGAGAGGACTGGGGCGGGGGCAGACTATATTTTCTTAAGATGGCTGCAACAGTATCTCCCATCTCACACAGTGTTCCAGAACTCCGTCACACCCCTGTCAAAGGTGGAGCCCAAGGTTGCTCCCCTTGAACCTGTTCAGGCTTTTCTATCTGCATCCTGGGCAAGTTGTTACATCAACCTCAACCAACAGAGAATCGCAAAAGTCATGCTAGGTGGCTTCCGAGGCTAGCACATGAAAATGCCACCCTGATGGGCCCAGCCACCATGCTGTGAGGAAGTCTGAGCAGCCCATGGAGAGGCCCATGGGGAGAGAACTGGAGGCCCCTCCCACAGCCCCAGCTGAGCTTCCGGGCAACAGCCAACACCAACTTGCCAAATGAACTGCGCACGGATACACCGCACGGAGCAGCCAGGAGCTATTTTCTGCAGAGCTCTGATCACGTTACCAATTCATGAGCAAAATGAGTGTTGTTTCAAACCATTAAGTCTGGGAGTGGCTGTCACATAGCAATAGATAACTGATACATCTCATTTCCCCTCCAGCAACACTAGGTATCATCATCATCATCATCATTTCTTTACCAATAGGTTAGCCAAAAAAATTGCATCTATCATTCAGTCTTAATAATTAGGCCCTTTATTTTCAGTAGGCATTTAGTGCTTTTACTGTTTACAGCAGAAGCTGTTAAAAACCAAAATTATAAAAAATTTAAAAATCTTAACTGGCTTTTATTTATGATTCAGTAATTGGACAGCCCTCAGAACCCAGAACAGGTTCAAAGAACTTCAGGGCTGCAATGTCCTCAGAATTTATGGATAGAAAACAGAAGTGGGATATAGAGTTTTTAACTGGATTGCCTTATCTGAATCTACTGGCCACCTACAATTGACTAAAGCTCAGCTGCTGTAACTGACACTTAGCCACTTGTTATATGACTATACTGCTAACTAATTTCATTTAGCATGAATGACTCCATATTGGTTTGGTCTATTGGCTACAGCATAGGAGCCTAGGCCAAATCAGTGGCCTCCTACAAATTTTATTTAATGGGCTTTAGTGTCCTTTAATCCTATTTATTTTCCTTCCTATTTTTTGCCTTCCAAAAGAAATATTTTATTACAAACATTCAAAAACATATTTAAGTGAAAGCCAGGACTAGGGCGAGGCTACTGAGGCACTCACTGTCGGGGGCTCTGCACTTGTGGGCCCCTGAGGTCAGGTGTCTCCTTAACTTTTGCATCCTGGCACCTCACTTGCCTTGCTCTAGTCCCAGCCCTGACTTAAGTCCATCCTAGTCTTGCTTTCTAAATATAACTGCTATTCACAGTTTGGTGTGTATTCTTTTAGACTTTTTCTAGACAAACATTAGCATATATATAACAATAGTAACTTATGTTAATAGAAATATCTCCTTCTTGGACATTTTATCAGGTCAATAAATGCAGACCTAGCTCATTCTTTTTTTTTTTTGTTATATATATGCTATTTGAGATGGAGTCTCGCTCTGTCGCCCAGGCTGGAGTGCAGTGGCGCGATCTGGGCTCACTGCAAGCTCCGCCTCCCAGGTTCACGCCATTCTCCTGCCTCAGCCTCCCGAGTAGCTGGGACTACAGGTGCCTGCCACCTCGCCCGGCTAGTTTTTTGTATTTTTTTTAGTAGAGACGGGGTTTCACCATGTTAGCCAGGATGCTCTCGATCTCCTGACCTCGTGATCCGCCCGTCTCGGCCTCCCAAAGTGCTGGGATTACAGGCTTGAGCCACCGCGCCCGGCCGACCTAGTGCATTCTTAAGATGATATGTTGCAGAAGAGTCACAGGCCTTTGTCATACTTACGGCATGTATTTTCCCAGCTTTTAAATATGCAGCTTGATTTTCTTTTTCTTTTTCTTTTTTTTTTTTGAGATGGAGTCTCGCTCTGTCGCCCAGGTTGGAGTGCAATGGCGCGATCTCAGCTCACTGCAAGCTCTGCCTCCCAGGTTCAAGTGATTCTCCTACCTCAGCCTCCTGAGTAGTTGGGATTATAGATGTGTGTCACAATGCCTGGGTAATTTTTGTATTTTTAGTAGAGATACGGTTTCACCATGTTGGCCAAGCTGGTCTCAAACTCCTGACCTCGTGATCTGCCCACCTCGGCCTCCCAAAGTGCTGGGATTACAGGCATGAGCCACCGCGCCTGGCCAGCCTTATTTCTTAAAAGTGATGTCAAGTAGATGGATTACTCACATTAGCTGCATTTTCCATTGTTTTCATGCTTTCAAAAACAGTGAAGTATTCAATTATATTTCCTTTTTTTTTTTTTTTTTGCATTAGTTTACTAACCTACTGAGATGTATTTTGCTTTATGGTATGAAGGTGAGATCTTACCTGAATTTTCCCCCAAATAATCACCATTCTCAACATCATTTGCTAAGCAATTCCTCCCTCCCCAGGGCAGAACTCTGTGACCACTGGAAACTGGGATGGTTAAGAACTTGATGGGGACATTGCAGAGCAGATTCAAACTAGGTAAAAATTTTAACCCCTTCCAAATATGAGCTGCTGTTCCACGGTGGGCAGAGGCTCACAGGCAGACAGAGGTGAAAGGCATCAACCCATCGCAGCAGGGGAGGGAGGAGGTTTAATAGGCAGCACCTGAAGCCCACTTTCCCACGGAAGAATGTGCAGCCCCAGGAAAAGAGCTTTTGCTCTCTCAGTATAGAGGCGACCAAGTCTTGCCAATGCAGCAGCTGGAGCTACCAGCGCTATCAGGAGGATCTCACCCTAGCCCTAGAGTCTGTAGATGTTCCCCGAGTCCTCCTCACCTACGGTCAATGCCCCCATGGGACTGCCCCTTAACTTTGTTCTCTCACATTCGCAGAGGTCTCCTCCTCTGCCTTGTAACTTCCAGACTCTCTTCCACTGTGACCCAGGCCTGGCACAAACCCCCTGGGCAGCAGTGAAACCTGGAGTGACGGGGCCAGTGAGGGTGGCCAGAGAGACTCGGCTGGCAGGTATGCAGTCCAACTGACCCTCGCCGAGGCCACTGGCTCCCACGGCCATTGGTGAGTTACGGGGAATTCTTCTGCAGGGCAGAGGCCAAGGCTGTGAGTGCGGGCCTCCTGTGCAGCAAACAGTGAACTGTGTCACTGAGACCCCAGAAACCAGGGTCCCATGGCCCGGCCCCTCTCTATGGAGAAGACTGCGCTTCTGGGGCCAGGCAGAGGGGCAGAGGCTCAGGGCGGGAGAGGAAGGGATGGGAGGGCAGCTTCTTTCCCTCTTGGGTGTGAATGACCCTCGAGGGCAGCAGAGAAAGGGAAAGCAAGGGTCAGAGACAGGCCAGGTGTGACACCCAGGAGAAGCCGGGGCTCTGTCCTGCACAACAGCATGCCTGAGGAGGGACAAGGAGTCAGATATGAAGATTAAATTGCTCTTCTTGAAGTTTGGTTTAGTTCTTAAAGCTAGGGGTGGGAATCCTATCGCCCTGCCCAAGGAGCAGCCTTTCCTTTCAGAGGAGGTGGAGGGAGGGGTGAAAGGGGTGTTGAAGGGGAAGAGGAGGGATGCTGTGAAGGATACTGGGCCCACCCTGGAGCTTCCCTGGCACCTGAGGGAGAATGAGGCAGTGATGGGGCTGCAGAGGCCTTTGGGGTGCTCTGCCCAAGACTGTCAGGCTGGTGTGAGCTCGCTCGCCCCTCTCACAGCTAGCCCGGGATTCTATCAGGATATTGATCTTACAGGCTGTGGTCTCCTTTGGCCAAGAATCCTCTGTCTGGAAGGCCCTGCAGGAAGAACTTCTCCTCTCCACTCGCCATGGAGCTGGCAATACATGGATGGGAAGCCCAGGAGAGGGAGATGAACTTAGCAGGGACCCGGAAACTAGGTCTGTAGCCCCCATTTCACAGATGAGCTGAGCCAAGGTCACGCCCAACTGGTTGGCGGCAGGGCTGGGAGAATGAACCTGGTCTCCTCCCCTCCTTCAACAACCAGGCCTAAAATCAAGGACCCGAGACAGGGCACTTTGGCCTCAATGTAGGGAATGGAGCAAGAGCTCTAGAAAAGGCAGATCTTTCAGGGTGCCCCCACTCCCTGACACCAACACACAACAGTGGTTAATGCCACTGTTGGAGGGAAGAAGGGTTGGCACCCAGCACCATCACATAGTCTCGGGCAAGTCTGGAACAGGACATGAAACAGAATCCTATGTGTTAGGTGTAGAGATTGCAGCTCCAGGGTTGAGCAGAGTGGGGTCTGGGGTCAAGTCCTAGATCTACTTCTCACCATTTGGGAGAATAGGGCAAATGTATTTATTTTGGTGAGAGTAAAGGGGATAGGATGTTTCTTAATCTCTTTAAGCCTCAGCTTCTTCATCTTGCGTTGTTGGAGGATTACATGAGATTTAAATAAGGGCAAAGTTCAATAAATCGTAAACATCAACTCTCCAATAGCATACACATTTCAGGCATTTTAGGAGCCCCATCTCATGGGGGACATCTATACCACTGTGGCAGATAGGGGTGGGGAAGAATTTTCCACTCAACACCTCGCTCAACTCTGAACGGTGGTACCTGCCGGGGTGGCTTGGGGATTGCCACCTGGAGGCACAGCTCCAGGGACACCCTTCACAGAATATCCTGTGGGAACGGCACCCCCCCGCAAGCACAACGGGGCCCCTTGAATTTTCGAGTATTAAGACAGGAGACGACACGACAGGAGCAGTGGGCTACCATTATTAAGCACTTATTGTTTGCCCAGCGTGGTACAACAATCTGGTAGGTGGGTAGTTTATCTCCAGTGACACATGGGGACAAGGGGATAAGTTATCTTGCTCAAAGTCACATAGCTAGCGAGCGCTGGAAGCTGGATTCAACCCCAGACGTCAGATTCCAGAGTCCATTCTCTTCAAGGCTGGACTTGATCCCCACCCTGACCCAGGGCCCAGATTTGAGGGCTCCCTCTGTGCCCACCTGACTTTCCTCCAGGGTCAAGACTGGCTGGGTCCCCGGAGCCCTATCCTCCACCCCCATACCCAGAGGACGGGCTGCATCAGGGGTCTTCCCGCCCCCACCCCATACCAAGGCTGCTGGAGAGGAGCCTGGCCCAAGGTGGGGCTGCCCCTCTTGGACCTCCAAGCATGCTACATGGAGCAGCCCCTCAGAGCTGCAGTCCCTCTACACCTGCCCTGTGGCCCCTCCAGCCTCGATCCCCACCCTCCCACTTCCTGGCTTCCCATCCTTCAGGTCTCGCAGAAGCCTCCCCAACACCCTCCCTGCTTGGTCTCTCTTCTTCAGAGCCCTCATCATAACCTGTCCTTGCCTCTAGAATGGAAGCCTCACAGCAGCAGGGACCGCATCTCTGTTTCAGCTTGTTTCTAGCCCAGTGCAGCACTGTGAAAATCCTTAATAACATTTTTAAAAAGTTTTTATTAGAATTTCTTGAATTTTATTTTTGTTTGCTGACTTGGCAAGTGCTTTCTCCTCTGCCCGTAACCCTTGCTCCTCCTCATTTCCTTGCTAACACCTACTCATCTTTCAAAGCTCCATGCCACTGTCTCCTTGAGGAAATTGTTCCTGAGCCCCCAGCAGGTTAACACACCAGACAGGCGAGATTCTCTGTCCTGCCCCAGACAAGGAGCCTTTGCTTTGCAGGGCTCCCCTTGGGACCCTCTCTTGCCAGGGGAGCCTCTAGAGAAGCCTTCTAGAAGGGCATTCCAGACTCAGCAGGCCCCAGCTCCCAGCCTGGCAGACTGGGTGGGGGGAGGGCCCAGCTGGCGGGCGAGGCTAGTTTGTCGATGCTGCGGAGAGCCCTGGGGAAATCAAGGTGAAAGGCAGCCGCGCTGCTGGGAGGCCCACCCGTTTATCAACCAGCGACTCTGGGGCCGGGCGAAAAGAGGCTCGGCTGCCAGAGGCAGCTGTGAGGTGGGAGGTCCACACCACTTCGTGGGCCTGGAGAATGGGCTACACACTGTGCCGCCCGGGTTGCTGCGACAGCGTTTCCAACGTAGCCCTAATTCTAGGTGACTGAGTTTGGCTTTAGAAATAGGGTCACTGGAGCCACAGGGCTTGCTGACAGAAATCCCTTGCACTTGGCATTGGGCGAGGAGCCCTTAGGGGGTGAGGGACAGGCTTATTCAGTGGCCTTGGTCCAGTGGGCACACAGGGCACTGGCCCTGGGAGCCTCTGTCTCCCTCCTGCAGGCCAGGGTTGGGTCCTGATTGTGGGTTCCCATCTGTCTCTCAGGCCCCCAGCCAGGGCCAGCCCAGGGGAGCAGGAGGTGCAGAGCACAACCAGGAGGATGGAGCCGGTGGGTGCCTGGAGCAGGGGCACAGAGAGGGAATCCACCCCAGGAGCCCAGCAAGGCACTGCAACTAACGGGGTCCAGGGAAACATGCAGGGAGACTGCCGTCCCTCCCCCTCCCCAGCTGCCCCATAGCGGGAGTGGCCTTGGCATCCCACCTGCTCCACACAGCGCCCAGGCCATCTGAGCAGAGTGAAGATGTCAAAGAGAAAACCTCAAATCGGATTGAGACTCCTGCTCCCCCTTAATGAGGTTCATTATCTGCGGCTCTGATCCTTGTAAAACCCAGCAGGCCGGATTAGGGGCAGGCTCTCTAATCCTGGCTGACTCCTCCCCACCGAGTGGCCAGCCCGGCAGCTCTGACCAACAAGCCCTTCCTTCCTGCAGGAGCTGGAAGTAGGCAGGTGCAGACAGGCTCCTCCCTTGCCAGCCCAGGGCACTGAGGCAGGAGCTCTCAGGGAGGACTGGGGCAGGGGGTGGCAAGGCTGCACATCCAGAGGCCTGTCCCCGTGCATGAAGAGGCCGTGGAGTTTGGGTGCGGACAGCTCTATGGGCAGTCTGTGGCCAGGAGCCGTGTGTGCTGAGGGACATCGAGTCTGGCTGCATTCCAGGTGGGGTTGGTCTCCATGCACTCTGTCCAGACCTGGACACTAGGTCTCCAAGTAGCAAGTTAAAGAACACACCAATGCTTGCCTTAACAAAAATAATTTATTCCACACGCCTCCCAAGCAGGGGGTAGCGTGGGAATCAAGCATGTGTTAGGCACTGCCCCCTCCCTCAGACCCTTCTAACTTCTGCACGCTGGAAGGTGAAACCTGGAGAGAGAAGGCACTCCCCTCCCTAGCTTCTACCCAGCACCCTCCAAAGACGAACATTTATCTTAGAGACCAAAATAAAAAAGGACAAAAGACCAGGCTCAGAGGGGGCAGAGCTCAACGGGGAGAAGCGAAAGCCCCCATCTTCTCCTGCAGCTAAGCCAGGGCCAAGGCACTAGAGACCCACATCCTTCCCATGCCACCAACTCATCAGGTCCCGCCAAGCAAGCCACTCACCCTACAGCCCAGCAACCATGGCTTGCCTCACCTGGAAGACCAGCACGACTTCCAGAAACTTCTAAACCCCACCCTGAAGCCAAACCCCACCCAGGAGGTCTGAGGAGCTGGAGGCTGGCCAGGCATAGAGGGCTCGGGGTGGTCCTTCCTCCCAGGGTGCAAAGGCTTCTTCATTGTCCGGAAGGGAGCAGGGTGGGCGGAGCCCAGCAGCTAGTGAGGAGTTCCACTCCAGCCCACCCAGCTCAGGGCACCCTCCTCTGGCTTCACTTGCCCCAATTTAGGGCCAAGACCAAGCAGGAGAGACTGAGGCTCCAGTGAGAATGAGGCAGGACTTCAAATAAGCTGAAAAACAGGAATGTGGTGCTGAGAGGCCAGGGACTGAGCTGCCCTTCGCCCGCTGCCCGGGGCTGCCCTCCCTGCGCAGCAGGGGAACCTGGACCCTGCTCCTGTCTTTTGTGTCAAAGGAGCTCTCTGTCCTAGCAGCCCCAAGAAGCTTCACTGGAGCAACTGGTTTTCCTGAATTTCCCATACTTCTAGGCCAGACAAGGAGCAAGGGGTGGGAGGGGAGGGAATGGGGTCAGGGGGCTCGAGGAGCCTAACAGATGGCAGCTCCCTCTCCCACCTCCTCCCCAGGTGGTTCAGGCTGCAGGGTGGCCAGCATGGCCCTTCAGGGCCCTTATCTTGGCCCGGAAGTAGGTGTACATGGCCAGCAGGCCCATGAAGGACAGGGAGTAGAGCCCCACACAGAGGCTGATGTCCAGGTGGGAGAAGCCCCCTCCCAGCACCTGCAGCCACTGGCCTCGGCCCCGCCCAGCTCGGGCCTCCAGCTGGCCCTCAGGGATGTCGACCAGCTGCTTGGAGCTGCGACCCACGCGCCTGACCTCCGAAGGGCCCCAGAGGCGGTTCTTCTCAGCCCGGGACTCAGCCAGCAATGCAGCCCCTGTGTCTCGCTTGCTCAAGTGCCACTGCCCACGCGGCTGCTCCCGCTCATTCCTCTGAAGCTCTGCCATGTGCTCAGGAGGCTCCTGGCCTGGTGCAGCTCCGAGGCCAGGGCGCAGCTTCGGGGGGCGACTTGCCTCAGGTCTCTCAGCTGGCACATCTGGGGTGGTGTTTGCGGGGGACTTCATCATCTCAGGCTTCCCAGGGTCCAGAGTTGAATTCCGGCCTTCCAGCTCCAGGGCTCCCATTGCCAGCTCTGGGGCAGCTGCCACATTCTGCGCATCCCTCCGGGCAGCTGACCCAGCTGCAGGGAAGTCCAGGATGATGTTGCTTGGGGAGAAGTGGGCCTTGAGGAAGTTAAGGGTGGCTTCCACGTCCCACACGGGCACATCCAGGCGTTCATTGTGGCAGGCAGAACAAAGTTCACGGGGCGGCCACTGCACCTTGGGGAACTGAGGGTCCTCGCTGGGGGCACCTACAGAGGGAAGCATATATAGGCTGGCGGTGACATCAGTCCCACCCAAAAGCCCAGACCACACTCCTCCACTCAGAATGCCAGCTTCCTTGTCTGCAGAAAGGGCTTGCCACTGCCCTTCCAGACGATGGGAAATGAGGAAATACAGATTACAAACACTAGCCCACAGTGGGAGCTCAACAGATGGCAGCCTGGAGGAGGCGGCGGATCCACCTAGCCCTCAGCCCCGGCCCTCCGTGGTTTTCCAGGGAAGTGTGAAGAGCGTCATCTCAGTCACTTCCCAGTGTTGGCCAGACCCACTGTCCTGCTTTGTGGACTTTACAACCAGCTTGTACCCCAGAACCAGACATGGAAAAGGGCAAGAATACTCATTTTGATCTGTTTTGCAGTCTTTGGTTGGTCGGCTTGTGTTCGTCTTTTTTTTGCCTTTTTCCTACATTTTCCAAATTACAAACTGCACAAATAGGTTAATTTGTCAATTCAAGGGAAAATGTGTTTTAGAGCAAGAGTCAGCCGCTCATGGCAATCCTTGCCTTTACCCAGCAGCAGCCCTCTGGGGTAGGGGTGGGCTCCAAGGGGTAGTTTGGGGGAGACCTGAGGGGTACTTGGAAGAGTCAGGATGCTGCTGGGGCTGCAGGCTGTTGGTACCCCAGGTGGGGCCAGCCCTCTAGGCAGCCTCTGGATGAGTCCCAGAGGGTGAGCCATGGCCACCAGCCCCTCATGCAGTGTTGCCCAGGGAATGCATCAGCCATCCCTTCTGTAGAAGCACCCCTCCTAAAGGTTTTAATAGGGGGACAAGTTGTTGACTACAAGGAAGCAGGAGCAGCAGCAGCAAGTGGCAAGCAAGCCAGAATGGTTATTCTGGGGAGGGGCAACAAGCAGAGTGGAGGGTCCAGTCATGAGTCATAGTGATCAGGCCTTGCGGAGGGGGCTCTCAGCTTGTGCCTGGCAATTCTGAGTTTCTTCTGAAAGGACCCCACCAGAGAGAGGAGGGAACCACCCTGCTTCTGGCCCCTCAGGGAGAGGGCCCGGCTCCTGGCCCTCCAGCAGCAGCTGGGAGCCTGATGAGGTCAAGGGGCTGAAGGGTCAAACAGAGCATTTGGTGGCAGGGGTGGGGCGGGGCAGGGGGAAGGAGAAGACAGGCACGTGTCTTCCTTTCAAAGTTCGATAGGAGGCCCCAGGAGACCACGACCAAGTGCCTGCGCCTGCACCACCACCTGCTCCATTCAGCTCCTTTAACCTCGGCTCCGCCCCGGTCTCCTGCCCCTGGGAGGCTGTCACAGCCACGTGCACCACTCTCTCCCGACACACAGGCTGCCTCCTGTCCACAGATGGCTCCCTCCCCACCCAGCTCCCTGGAGTTTAATGTGTTTGCCTGTTAGAGCCATCAGACTCGTGCGCGTAAGGAAAAGGAAGCACCGTAATGAGGGAACGCAGAGGGCAAGGCTCCCTCCTGGGAGCCGGTACCTGGTATTTCCAGGAAGGACCTGGTCTCCTCCAGCCCCTTCTCTCATCAGACCCTTCCCAGGGAGAGAGAACCCGAGCTCCCTCCACCCTAGCAGTTTGAGTAAGGGGCCAACAGCCAGAAGGCAGAGCAGGGGAGGCGGGAGAGGGACCCCAGCAGGCTGGAGAGCGCCCCTAGTTCAGGGAAAGTGAGCAACGGCATGGGAAGGCCAGGGTCTTACAGTGTTAAAGCCTTGGTTTCCTCATCTCGAAAATGGGGCTGATGATACTGGCACTGGTTAACAGGGCTGGGCTGTGACTGAGGGGACAATGAGTGTCCCTTCCCCAACTTTTGGCCTAAGACTCCAAAGTATCCTCACCCTGTCGTCTCCCACAGGTGACTCCAGCCTTAGGGATGGCCCTTCCTTACCTGCAAGGCGAGCGTTGACCCTGTTGTGGCTAGACCAGAGCCAGAGGACGGCGGCGTTGGGACTCCTCACCCGGTGCATGGAGGCAGCAGCCATCTGCTCAAAGTGGCTAGCGCAGTCTCGGCAGCCGAAGAAGTAGTGCACGTAGCCTCGGATGGCTGGGAGGACCTCCTGGGCCTTGGCTACAGGGGAGAGGAGACGCCATGCACCAGCCCTTCAGGCTGCCAGTCCCACAGCTGTTGCCTCCCCAAGCCACCCTGCTGTCCCCCATCCTGCCGTGGCCACCCCTGCACAGGTGCCACACACCCCAGCCTATGCCAGCAGAGGCCCAGTGTCCCCTTGTCTACTTCTCTACCTGCCAGGGTCACTTTACAGGAGACCCCATCCCCCTTAAACTCCTAAACCTGGATCCCCTTCCCTGCCACTCACCTGGGCGCTTGTCACTCACACCCAGGATAAAGTCCACACTCTTTGGCAGGACACTTGGGCTCTTCGTGACACTGGTAGGAGAGGCCAGCAGGGGCCACAGGGCCACTGCCCTAGCCCCAGGCCCCTCCTCCCCACCCACTCATGCTGCCTGTCTGACTTGCTTCCACCATGCCTCACCTCCCTCGGGCCTGGACCCGGCCTGCGCATGCCCTAATCTGTCTCCATCTCTCCTCGCTCTCCCCTTCCACTCCCCCCCCCCCGCCCACCCACTGGGTCCTCTGGACTGGCATGAGCAAAGGCCTATTAACCAGCCCCACTTTCTTGCTCTAACTGAAACCAGGCTCCCCGCTGAAGACACCACTCCTACTCAAACACGCCCCTCCTAAGTCCTTCACCCTCAGGCTCTAGGGCTGCTGGTGCCTGCCTCCAAGCTCACTCCTTCCTACCGCAAACCTCCCAGGCCTTTAGAAGCCAATCTCCTGCTTTTACCCCTTCACGCAGCAGGACACTGGCACCCTTACTCTTTTGTCACTCCTGGCAAGGTGAGACCCGCAGCAGTCCATGCCTGCCTCTCTCTCTCTCCTCTGCCTTCTCAGCTTGGTCTTCCGCACCCAGCACAGGTGCCCACCTCCCCACCACAAGGCCTCACTACACGGCCCTGGTGGTCTCAGCCTCTGTCTCCGCCGCTGCTCGGGCTGCCCTACTCCTCACCTCCTCCAGGATTTCACTCCCATTAATGTTTTCTTTCTTTACTGTGTCATCCATTTCTCCCCTGATAAAGGATCATTCCAACTGGGGAAAAGGATGATCATAAAGAAGTTCCCTCTAACCCAGTCACACCTCAGTTCCTGCTCACTGTCTGCAGAATTTTGCCTTCTGGTCTCTCTTCAGCCAAATCCAACCAGGCCATGACCTCCACTACGCCACTGACACAGCCCTTGCTAGAGATGTCCTCATCTTGCGCCACCTGCAGCAGCCCTGGCCCCAATGACTACACCTCTGTTTGAAACACTGGACTCTGGGCCCCCTTGAAATCACCATGGCCTCTCCCTTTCAGCCTCCTTTGCTGGCGGTTTGATGCTCGGGACTCAGTCCTCAGCACTCTTCTCTACCTCCCTACCAGGGAGCTCATCCAGTCCCATGGCTTGAGCTCTGATGCTACTAACGACTAAAAGCTGATCTCTCTATCCCAGACCTCTCCCTGGAACTCCAGACTCAGCTCTGCACACCTCCACTGGGAGGTCCACTGACACAAAGTGGGCCATTGATTCCACCCTCCCACCCCGAGCCCCTGACTCCTCATCTGACAGGACTGTCATCCACAGGCCCCACAACCCGGAAGTCCACCTGAGTCCTGCTTCCCACATACCCTTCCTCCAATCTAGCAGTAAGTCCCTCAGCTCTGCCTTTAATATATCCCCAAATCTGACCACTTCCTCCAGGGACACACTGACAACCCCAGTCCAGGCCCCACCATCACTGCTGGGCGAGCTTCGCAGCTCCCTCCTCGGCCGCCCTGCCTCCCCCTGCCCCACAAGAGCCCATCCTCCACCTTTCTAAAGTGTCAACCGTCTGTCACTTCTGTTAGACTCTCCAGTGGCTTCTCAAAATGCCAACACCAACCTCCAAACCCTGCCCTCACCAAGGCCTCTGAGCCCTTGAGTGCTCACCTCCACCCCGGCCTCTCTCTGCAGCCTCGCCTCCCTCCCTCCGGTCACAACAGCCTTCTTTGGTGCTGCCCACACACCAGGCTTGTCCTCTGCACCTGCTGGTCCCTGGCCTGTGCTATGGGCCCAATTATGTCCCCCCAAATTCCTATGTTGAAGCCCTAATCCCCAGCCTCTCAGAATGTGGCTGTATTTGCAGACAGGGTCTTTAAAGAGGTAAGGAAGGTAAAATGAGGTCATTTGGGTGGGTCCTAATCCAATAGGACTGGTATCCTTGCAGGAAGAGGAATTTGGACATGGATTGGGAGAGGGATAACTGCATGGAGACACAGGGAGAAGATGACCACCGCCCAGCCAAGGAGAGAGGCTCGAAGAAACCAGCCCCGAGACCTCCGCCTTGCACTTCAGTCTCCAGAACTGAGACAACAAACGTCTACTGTCTGAGCCCTAGCCTGACATTCGTCAGCAGTCCAAGGACACCAATACAGCCTGGGAGGCTCTCTTCCCAGATGTCCCACACTGCCTCCTTCTCTCCACCTGGGTCCCAGCGCCGGGCCCTCCACAGGGAAGCCGTCCCCAGACCCCTCTCCAGACAGCACCCGCTCCGGCGCTGCTGTGCTTTGTCTTCCTCAGCGTTCGTCATCATGGCTGAAACCATCCCTCTGTGTCTGTCTCCTGCCACTCAGATACTGGCCCTGGGGGGACAGGGACCTGTCCCATATGCTGCTGTGTCCCTGGCTCCTGCAGTGCCACACGGCATGGTGGAGAGGCTCCATACACACTGGCTTCCCACACCACTGCCCGGCAGTTCCTCTGATTCGTGGGGCTCTGCACAGGCTGCTCCCTCTGCTGGGATGCTCCTCTCCTGGCAGAATCCCTACTCACCCATCACCCCTCAACTCATCCCGTGAGGCCTGGGGCCCCTTCCCAATGGCGTCGAGCCCACCCTCTCTTCACCCTCACATCCTTCTCTCTGCCATGGCCCCAGCCCTGGTGCACTGCAGGCCTCTCTGTCCCCGAGCCTCACACTAGAGGTCCACCAAGAGCAGGCACTGCCGCCCTTTTCACCCATGTATCTATCCTCCAAGCCAAGTCACAGCCTGATTCCTGAATCAGTGTGGATGTGTGGATTGAATTGGATGCGCACCCTTTCAATCTTCAAAAGCAGGTGTGGGGCAGCGTGGCCAGAGAGCATGGTGGTGCAGTTTGTAGACAATACAAGGCAGTGGGGGAAATGTGTTTCCCCAGCTTCCCCCAGGAAATTGTTTTCCAGTGGGAAGCACAATAAAATTGCTCAAAGTGCCTGCTATGTGTCAGCCATGTAAACTGTGAAATACACGTTTCTTTCTTTGTTAAGAGAATAAAAAAACAGAATCACAAATTTTTCATGAAGACTGAAAGCAAAGCAAACTATAAGCCCGGAGAAAGCCAGGGAGAGGCCTCAGCCCCCGAGCTCCCGGGGCCGAGGACAGGACTGGGTGAATTCCCAAAGTCTGTTCCCTCCTGGGATCGGTGCTATTCTGGCCATGTGGGGCTACCTGCAGATACAGCAATCCCGCCGGAGCCCCAAGGCTGACTCTCCCCATCCTCTGGCAGTTGGGAGCCAGTGGGGAAATTCAAGAGAGATGCCCTGCTGCCTCTCCCCTTGGAGGGTCGAACAGAGCAGCGTCGGAGGCACAGTGGGGTGAACAGGCCCTGGACGTACCTGCTTCCTGTGAGTGATCTACATTTTGCCGAGCTGCCTGCACAGTCAAGAAGTGGAAGAGGACCCACAGGGAGCAGGGAAAGCCCCGGAAATGTGGCTCACTCCCCTGGCAGCCAATCCAGTTCACCTTCTTGGCGAGAACAGCACCCTAAGGGACACACAAGTGTGAGTGCACATATGGAGAATGAAAAGGATGCGAGAGGCAGAGAGAGAAGCTTCTAGGAGACAGAGCCCTAAGACAAATGAGGTCCCTCAGTCTATCACCTCGAAGGTGGCATTTCCCTTTCACCAGCTCCACCCACTGAAGCAGCAGCAGACCTAAAAAGCTGTGACCCAGATCAAGTTGCATCTCGTTCTAGCCTCAACTTCCCCAGCTGTAAAACAAGGGCGTTATTTCTGAGGTCTCTTCGAGATTTGACACCCTACAAGTCTGTAAGGATTTACACCTTTGCTGGCTGCAGTGACCCACTTTTGCAAACAGCAGCATGAGCAGGAGCCCAGAAGGTGCCCTGGAGAGGGCCAGGGAGGCCATGCTGAGCAGCACCACACGCTAAGAGGCAGTACAGGTGTCTCACCAAGTTTTCATCCCAGCCCAAACACTTACTGGCTGCATGATCCCAGACAAGTTGCTTAACCTCTTCAAAGTACTGTTTCTTCATCTGCTAAATGGGGAGAATATCTACCTTCCACTAACGTTATGAGGATTAAATGAGATGTGTGCATAGACAGCTCAATCAATAGTCATTTATTAATTATTAACGGAAGGACCCAACCAAGACCACTGACTCCCTGGTGCAAACTGGCGAAGGAGGTTGGAGATAACAGGGTTAACCCCTTGCACTCTCATAAATATGAAGGATGGAGACATCTTTATTTGCTTCCCATACTCACCTCTTTCCTGTCATCCAGGGCAGTTTTAAAGAAACTGTAGGGAATTTTATTTCTCTTCTGCCTCTTGAGCCATTCATTCACGGAGTGCAGGAAGTTCTGGACTAAGGGCCGGCCAGGGAAATACTGTGGGGAGGAACAAGCAGAAGCTGGAGAGTGAAAAGCAATTCCCCAAGTTCCCCGTCCTGCAGATGGTAGGAAGCTATGCAGAAGCAGGCTGGAGGGGCAGGGAGTGGGGGGTATTGTGGAAAGTTCCAAAACCACCAGGAAAACATTCTAACTAAGACACAAATGTGACTTCTGTACTACCTTTGCTCTGGGACACCTGGTAAGGCTAGAAGATGGGGAAGGGAAGGTGCTCACTCTAAGTGGGGTGAGGTCCTGGAAGTCTCCCTCTCTCACACTGCAGGCTCCTGTGCAGCATCCCCCAACCATGTGCCACCACTGGGAGGAAGGCGGGAGCACTTGTGCCCCTTGCCAGGGCTGCTGGGAGCCCTGGGCCACACAGTCCTGTCTTTGGGTGGTCCTCGGATACAGCTGACTTGCCAACCGACTGGCCAGCTGGGCTAGGTGGGCACGAGACCTTTCATTTGGATTCCATGGGCTGCCAGTGAGGACCAGCCAGGCCAGGGGCTCACAGCCAAGATCCAGATCTTGATGGTAACTCCCAGTGGTCTCTGAGGAGCATGAAAAGCTACTCTGACAATAAGTCAACTCAAATCTGATTAGTATCAGCACTTTAAAACCACAAGGACTCCCAGAAGGAGGATGTGTGTGTGTGTGTGTGTGCGCCTGCGTGCGCATGCACAGCACAAGGGGAGGAGGGCAGGAAAAAGAGGGGCACAGTAGCGAGCTGGTCAGATAAAACCACAAGGCTGGCTGAGGGGATGAGGACCCTGAGAAACTTGCAGCGAAGACAAACATTTGAGAGGAGAAGGGTACTGGCGATATGAATGGTAACTAAACAGGAAAACCTGCTAACAGATCCATTCCTCTGAGAAAGCCATTAAATAGTCCTATCACACGTTGGGCTGGACACCTTCCCCCAGAGTGAGAAGTGGCCGGAAAAGACCATGCTTTGACACGTGCCCTCCTGGTGAGCCCACACGGGCCTCTGGGACTCACGCACAAATTTATAGCTTGAAGTCAGCACTTCTCACTGACCTTCGCCATCATCCCGACTTGGAAACTTCCCCTTCTAAGGCGACAGTGCCAGAAGGAAGGATGAATTAAGGGGCTCTGGACAACTGGGAGCACGGAACCTCTGGCGCCCACACGCCACCCAGTGGCCGCTCCCGCCAGCTGCTCACAGGAGGGAGCACGGGCTGGGACAGGCAGGGTGGAAGGGCACCGCCAGGACATGCAGAGGGCCTCCTGACTGACCGGGCACCTGCAGGGCTGGCAGCTCGCCGGGGGAGCCAACAGAGTGTGCGCTCGCATCCTTAGGCGTTCGGGCCTGCGAGCACCGGGCACTCGGTGGTAACTGGCATGGGCTGGATGCGAGTGGGTGTGGCCCCCTGCCCAGCCCCTCACCAGCTGGAGGACTCTGGCAAGGTGCTTTAGCTCTCTGGGGCTTTGTTTCACCTTCTATGAAACAGAGATCATACTAGAAGCCATGCTGTGGAGTCTGCTCTGAGAAACAGAATGAGGAGCTAATATACAAAGAGCACTGCAGGCACCGGCAGGGCTGAAGAAATGGTAGCTGCTAAGATACTACTATTCAGGAAGAAGCTACCCAAGCAAGGCAAGGACCAGAATACTCTGCAGACCCCAGGGGATGTGCGGGCAAAACCCAAACAGAGGGTCTCCAGGCCCATGCCCCAGGTGCCTCTACTGCTACTGCTGGGCATCCCCGGCTTCCCTCTGTCCTACACCCCACTGCCAGCCCTGCCCTCTCTGAGGGCCCTAGCTCTGGCAGGGCAGGCATCTTCATCTCAAGCTCATTCCCAGCCCTTGCTGAAGGCGGAGACTCAGCAAGCACGGAGAGGGTGATGCTTAAGCCTCTACCCAGCTCAGGGACCTGTATCTCATTCTTTCCCCCCATACTGGCTGCAAACAGCCCCACTGGGGACAAAGAAAGTAGCAAGTGTGAGCACAGCTGAGAGATGCGAGCAGTACACAAGCCGATCTTCCTGGGGTGACCCCTTTGGAGGGTACTGGATAGGGTGGTGGGGTGTCTGAGGCATGCCGGGAAAGCATGCTGGGGGCTCTCCTTCATGGGTCAGGAGGAGGGACCGTACATGGGACCGTTCTGGACTTTTCCCCTCTGAGTCTCTAGGTTGACAACCCCAGGTCTCTGCACTGTGAAGACCAAACAGCTCTCAGCCTTTGGAGGAAAGGTCTTTATTATGGCAATGGACTGAAGAACAAGAGCTCGTTCTGCATGGGACTTCTGTGAGAGGCAAATGACGGTCCTACCTTAGGCTGAAACGTCCCTGTCAGGCCCTCTGTGTCACCGTGCATGCATGTGACCAAGCCAGGGGGTCAGGACAAGGAGGTGGGAAGAAGGGATCAGGCTGGCAGAAAGTTCCCAAGGAGAGGCACAAATCACCCCGAGGGCAGCCCCAGCTTCCTGCAGACCCGCCCTGAGGAGGGCGGGCTCAGATCCGGGCCCCAGGGCCAAGGGAGGCAGAGCCCACGGCCAAACCCGAAGCGCCCAGAGCCACATCTGACTCAGCAGTACTGAGCAGCAGAGTCCTGGGTTTCCAGCAAGGACGCACTGGCCAGGATCTGGAACCAAAGGGAAGCGGGCAGAGAGGGAGTGGTAGCCACCTCTCACCTTCAGAGAGGGAGGAGCACAGGCTCAAGGCCTCACGAGAACACCTCCGGGCTGGCAGAATGAAGGCATGGCACTTGAGCTCCCTGGGCCTCTTAAATCGGGGTGGACAAAATAAACCGCCCACCTCACAAAGTAGTTAAGAGGATTAAATCCTAGACAAACATCAGGTCCTCAATGAATAGGAGCTACCCTTCGTGGAGTAGCCACCTTCCCGGGGAAACTATAAAGGAATAAGGAAGGCATGGCCAGGGCCAGAGATCGGGTCAGACTGGGAGGAAAGCAAGGAGTATCAGAAGAGCATCCTCTCCTTCGCTAGGGTGTCCTCGGGGTCCTGCTTTTCCACTGACCATGGCAAGGGGTGGGAACCCACACTGGGGCTCTGACTGAGGACTCAGGTAGGCAGAGCCACAGTTGCCGAATCAGCTGGAAATATCCCCAGGTGGGAAGCACGGGCCCTGTGTCCCACCCACACTGCTGCATGCGGCAGGGTTGTCCTTGGCAGTGTGCGACTGGTGTGGGGTATGGCTGAGGCTGGAGGGTAGCACCTATGGTGGACAGGGAGAGCTGTGGGTCCAGGTGTCCAGCCAGACCATGGGCTTCTGGAGGGAGGGGCTGACGGGGTACCCAGCTTACAGGAATGCACACTGACCATCTGTGGAATTGCACAGACAAGGGAGGCCATGGCCCTGCTCACCTTGGCCAGCACTGCCACAAACTTTTTCAGGGCCACAAGGCGCTGCCCTTCCAGGACCGGGAACCTGCCCACTTCTATCCGCAGGATGTAGTGCAGTGCAGATTCCAGGTCAGCCATGTAGATCTTGGAGCTGAGGACCCAGAGGGAGGTAGAGAAAGAAAGGGGTATTAACCATGGTGCAGGGGCTGCAAGGAGCATCCAGGGCTAAAGGGAGAGAAGAGGAGGGGCACTGCTGATGGTCACAGTCTTGTAAGTTACCACTGGTTTCTGCCAGAAATGTGCTGTGTGACCTTGGGTAAATAACCTAATTTTTCTGAGCCTCAATTCCTCATCTGTAAGATATGAACAATAACACACTGCTCACAGGTAAGTTGCTGAGAGGATCAAATACAAACACAAATGTAAACAACTCTCCGCAGCTCCTGGCAGGGAGTAGGAGTTTTCTCTCTACAAGCCCACAGCCAGCGCCCCAGCAACTCACTCATCAGGACAGCTCTGAGCCAAGCCCACTAGACACAGTCAGACCAGCAGGTTCAAACACATGACATGGTCTGGAAAAACTGGGCCCTCTCTGAAAGACCAGGGTTTAGCTGCTCACCAAGGCTGGGAAATGGGGGCTGGGGGCAGCAGGGAAAGCAGGGCCTGTGTTTCTTTCAGGGCTGATGTGCTCACAGCTGCCAGACCTCATGTCTCAGATGGGCCCATCTCGGGCCCATCTCAGGCCTCTCCGCAGCCCTCAGGGAAGGAACAGAGGCTCCATGCTGGCTGCTCCGCCCCAGGCCCATCATGCTGGGGTCCAGACTCAGGATTCGGATGGCAGGGGCCAGGAAAGTTGGCTGCCTCCTCCCCTGTCTCTTGAGACCTGGGTTCTGGCCTCAGTTTGACCATGAGCTAGTTCTGTGAGCTTGGGCAACTCAGTTGACTTTCCTGGGCCTCAGTTACCTCGCTGTAAAACACATGACTCGCTCCTGCCCCTGCTACCTCCTGAGGTTGGAAAGAGCCAATAAGGTCAACTCACGGGGTACGCACTGTGGCTGCCTACGCTCTCCCTCAGGGCAAGGTCTCCTCTGTGCTCCACTTTGGTGTCCTTGGGCCTCAGTTTACCTCTCCATTCATGTGCCCTGCCTCCAGAAGTGGCCCCATGACTGAATGAGGTAACACATGGAAGGTGCCCAGCACACAGCCTGCCACATACACCAGCCCAAGCTATTACAAGTACGTCAATGGTTTGCATAATCGTAATGATTGAATGATTACAATGATCATTCATAACGACGGAATGATCGTAATGATCACACCACCTCTCACTCTCTCCTTCTCCCTTGATCTACTAAAAGTCTCTCCATTTGGCACTTTCCACGCTTAA
Organism: Papio anubis; assembly: GCF_008728515.1. Classification (NCBI taxonomy): domain Eukaryota; kingdom Metazoa; phylum Chordata; class Mammalia; order Primates; family Cercopithecidae; genus Papio; species Papio anubis. The sequence continues at coordinate 181,781,206 of NC_044976.1, forward strand.
AGTCCCTCATGCTAAGATGCAAAGTCCTTCTTGCCATCACCTTTCCCCCACTGTCTCATGCATCCCCTTGTGAGGGGCACCGTCCTGACCAGCTCTGAGAAACCTGGCCAGATGTTTCCACCTGGTATGCAGCTGGTACCAGTGCAGGAGGTCTACAGCTCTGTCTCACTGCCCAACCACAACAGAAGAGCCAAGGAGCCTCAGAGAGAAGAGGGGCGCTCTCATGCTTACGACTGTGGACACACACAGGAGACCTGAAAAGGCAGTGAGCTCACTGACACCACAGGCATTCAAGTGAGGTTGGGTGCCTGCCTAGAAGGGATGCCGTAGGGTCTGCACAAGCAGGGACTGCATCTGCCTATACATATCTGCATCCACAGTGCCTAGCACACAGTGAGTACTCAAAAATATTTACTGCAGAAATAACTGCTCGGATGGGAAGCTGGTCTGGAGGCCTCAGAGTGTCCTTCCATGCAGATTCCCTGTCTGTGAGTAGAGTTAAGCTGAAGGAGCATGGGCATGGAAGGTGTTCATTCCCTCGTGAAGGATGGCTGGCAGTGCCAGCCAGCATTCATCACAGTCAGCCCTAGTCCCGCAACAGACACCAGTGGGACCGCAGCTAAATGCTGCTCCCACACATCGAAGGCCCTTGAGCAGGGCCAGCCCCCAGGGTGGGGGACAGCCTGGCTCAGAATGTACACACTAAGCGTATGACAAGGAAGAAGAATGAGCAAGAGGGTGTGGGTGTGAAGGTGTGGTGGTCTGTGACAGAGGAGGGAGAAGATGTGAGGAGAACCAGGCGTGGCCTTACCGATCTGCAAATTTCCAAACAGTGGGAGCTATCTTGTTAGCAGTGGTTGGTGCAACTGTGGTCTGGGCAGCCTCCCTGGTGAGTCCAGAGAGCCTCTGCAGGTAAGCGGTATAAAAGGACCTGGACTCCATGAGCCTGTGAGGGCACAGAACCAGGGAGGAGAGGCAGTGAGTGCAGAGAACAAGATTAGAGCTAATCAAGGTCAGAAGAGGAAGCAGGGTGGCTCATCAGACAGAAGGTTTATTAAATATATGAACTAGATTCCATCTTGTCCTCCGTGAGGCCAGAAGATGGCACCCAGGCCTCATTTTAACCTTTCTAATCACTGCACCTGCTCTGGAAAGCCTCTTTGACACCAGTCTGATGTCAAACCTCACCTGGTAAGGCAATTGGGCCTGAGAATTCCCCCAGTGGCCCTTTGGCTCCAGGCAGGGCATGGAAAGGCACAGGACAGCCTGGTGCCCACGGACAGGAACGGCGGGGTGTGACTCCCTTCCCCAAGGACCCCGAGGTTCAAAATGGTAGCTGCCCTTCCATAAGCCCGCCCTGTGGTACTGTGAGTGACATTACCCCCTAAGAAGTCCAGGGAGTTTGATACGCGATTTTTAAAAAAAACAGGTACCAACAATGACAAACAGCCTTCAGAATTCTCTAAATCTTTTTACAGTCCTTTTGGTTTCTTTCTTTTTTCCGACAGGGAGGAGTCCTCTAGGGCACAAGATACCTCCTGAGCACATATTCTCTCTCACCCACAGCTAGGGCCCCTGCAGAGAGAGACGCCAGGCCCAGCAGCAGCATGAGGGCCGCCCCGGGGGAGCTGGCATGGGACGCACAGCTTCCTTCCACTCCATCCTGGCCCAGGGTTTCTCAGTGAGCAGATGGCTTGGGAGGCAGCATCGTCACAAACAATTTTCCCCTCCACCAACTCTGAGAGAGGAGACAATGCCTTCTCTCCCCACCAGCACTGGCACTTTCTGGGCCCACCCGGAAAGTGAGCACCTCCCTGTCCTCGGTGGCATCGTGCCTCCTGGGCCCTCTAGCAGGTGATTTGGGCCAGGGTGAGGCTGAGTGGCCATCCTGCCTGGCACCCTGTGGGTCAGCACTGAGGGCCCCGAGGAGCACCTCACCAGGCACCACAGGCAAGCCTTGCCTCCCTGGCCCAACGCTCCTGCCTGCAGGGCCTGGCTGACATCAATCATCTGCCCAGGGAGGGCACCAAGGCACCATCTGGTGCCATTAACGGGCCATTCAGCAGTGGGAGCCTGGCAGAGGGGCTGAGGCTGGCCTGATTGTTTTCTCTCGGCATTTTGGAACTCGCTATTGTCTGGCTGCTAATGAACTTTTCTGCAATTAGAAAACCAAAGAGAGGGAGGGTCAAGCATATTTGAGTGCTTGCCGGGCCTGCAGCCTGCCAATGAGTCTGCCTGCAAACAGAAGAGGGTGGGGAAGAGGGCCAGGGCTGTGGTGGGGACATAATGGGGGTGCAGACAACACTGCGTGGGGCGAGCTGAGGCCTCTGAGGTCTCTGAGCTGCGGAGCAGGGTCAGGGTTCCAGGCCCAGGCTCCTGATGGTGGAGGCGCTGGCCCCGCAGACAGCAGACTGCAGTTTCTCCTGCAGGGGGCTCCTCAGAAAGAACATGTTAGCCACTGTGAAAGGTGGGCAGCCCCTCTGGGCAAGAAGGAAGGATGAGCACAGGGAGGGAGGAGAGGGGACACCAGGAGACAGGATACTCACACGGGGACTCGGGAGACAGAGCCGTTCCGGAACAGCAAATAGCAAGAGGGGAAGTCAGTGACACCAAACTTTCTCACCACATCGGCTTCTGTGTTCAGCACCCTGCGCACCACCACACCTTTGTGCTGGGACAGGTCCAGAGCCACCTGCAGGGACAGCAGGACATCTGGGGGCCAGGCCACTGGGTGGAGGGAGCCAGGGCTGAGTCTCAGCTCTGTGAAGGCACCCAGATGGCAGCTGTGCTCCTTCCAGACTCTAAACCCGCAAACAGTGGGCCACAGTGATGCACGGGAGACATTCGCCATCAACGGCAGCTAGCTGGCAAGTAACAAGTGCCAACCACCGCCCAGGAGGGGAGGCCTTGGAGCTGTGCACAGCACACATGCTTTAATCTCCTACCACAGTCCCAACTGGGTAGCATTTTCCTTCTAATGAAAGCAATTTGTAAAAAGCACAATAAAATGTGGTTTCATTTTAATTCTTGTTTGTTTTTTGTACTGAGCCAGCACGTTCTTGTCCTTAAGACCTTCACACCCCAAGATCTGACTGCTCTCTGATGTCCAGGATTCCCCAGGGCCTTCTCATAACATTTTTCTAAAAGGAAAATATCCCTTTAGAAATTACTAATCATTGTTTGTTTGAAATATCAATTGGTGGGGGCAAGAGCAGTCTTCCTTATGGAAGCTTGAGTCATAGATGTTTAAAGAACTGTGATTTTATTGCGTTCAAATACATATGGTAACAAATTTCATGGTTAGGATACAAACAAAATAAACCTTTGGAACTGGGTAAACTTCTAAACTCTGAGCCCAGTATGTGCAGCAGTCAGAGGGGCCCTTTGATCAATGTGTATAGTTATAAGATCTGAAAACGCTTCTTAACGCGGGGCTCTCTGAAGGCAACAAGAGGCCTTGTTGAGAATGACAATGTCTCCACATTAGAAATGGGAAGAGAAGTTCTGAGCATAATCAGACAGGCCATCTGCAAATGGCAGGCACGAGCTTCTATTACTGACCTCTCACGCCTCACCATGGAGCAGGTGGCGCCCACTAGCCTTTATTCTTATATTTATAACGCTTCCTATCTAGACTCCAAATTAGAAAAATATACTTCTCAGTCATCATTATTTTTTTTTAGAAAGAAATAAGAGAAAGCACTAGTTAACACGTATTGTGTAGGTATCATGTAGTATCCACACAGATCGCCTCATTTATCTTCAGAGAAACACTGAAATAGCACCTATTCTCAGGAGACTAAGAGATGCGGCGCCGTACGCTACGATCGCCTGCATTGGAATCCTGGCGCCACTGCACCGAACCACTCCCTGACCCAATTTCCTTACTTGCAAAATAATAACAACAACAATAATAATACCACCAGCTTTGGGGGGGCTGTTCTGAGAACGGAAGGGGTTAACTTTACTAAAATGCTGTAGCAGTGACTAGCACATAGTAGGTACGTTAAGTGTTTACTTAAAAATAAAGCTCCCAGGCCGGGCTTGGTGGCTCACACCTGTAATCCCAGCACTTTGGGAGGCTGAGGCGGGCAGATCACGAGGTCAGGAGATCAAGACCATCCTCACCAACACGGTGAAACCCCATCTCTACTAAAAATACAAAAAAATTAGCCTGGCGTGGTGGTGGACGCCTGTAGTCCCAGCTACTTGGGAGGCTGAGGCAGGAGAATGGCGTGAACCCAGGAGGTAGAGCTTGCAGTGAGCCGAGATCACGCCACTGCACTCCAGCCTGGGCGACAGAGCGAGACTCCGTCTCAAAATAATAAAAATAAAGCTCTAGTTGGGCTCAGTGGCTCACATCTGTAATCCCAGCACTTAGGGAGGCCGAGGTGGGCAGATGACCTGAGGTCAGGAGTTTGAGAACCAGTCTGACCAAAATGAAACCCTGTCTCTACTGAAAATACAAAATTAGCAAAGTATGGTGGCACATGCCTGTAATCCCAGTTACTTGGGAGGCTGAGGAAGGAAAAATGCTTGAACCTGGGAGGTGGAGGTTGCAGTGAGCCAAGACAGTGCCATTGCATTCTAGCCTGGGCAACAAGAGTGAAACTTCATCTCAAAAAAATCAAAGTAAATAAATAAAGCTCCTATCTTGTAGCCGGAGAAACGGAGGCTTAGAAGTGAAACCATGCCTCCAGCTCACACAGCTTGCCTATGTCTGAACTGTGCTACAAATCCCAGCTTAGTGTGGCTCCAGAACCTGGGCCCTTAGTCACTGGTCCCACACTGAGCACCCCTGTGTGGACATGGGGCACTTGGCTCCAACCACTGGGACCCCTGCCTGTAGGTACTCAAGGGACTGTGGTGGGAGGGGAGGGAGAAGACCTGATTCCAACCACAATGTATCACCTCTATGTAACATGTATGACCCCAGCCATGAACTGGGACCCTAGAGGGACAGGCACTCCTTCAGCCAAGCTGTCTTTCCCCTCCCCAACCCCTGTGCCTCCCCTCTCAGGGCTGAGAGGCCTGGAGACAGCATCTGGCTTCCGCTCAGACTCTCAGCTGTGCTTGATGAGTTTCAGCCGCAAAATCACTCAGGCCGACAGGGCAGTTTAATTTCATGCCTACTCTCATGCCTGTCTCCCTGCACTGCCTTGGAGCATCTCCCGTGCACTGGCACATCCCACCTTTGCAGCTGGGAAAAGCTCACAAGTGGACTATGGAGAAGTCCATGAACCAATGGCAGAATGGTGAGCTCTCTGCGTTAGGCGAGGGGAATGGATCTTTATAAAGTACCTCCTATGTGTCAGCTGCAATCCAGGCCCTTTACATAAACTACTGCATTTGACTCTCCCAACAATACTATGAAGAAACGTCATCATCCCCGCTCTCTAGACAGGGCACTGCAGCCGGAAGCGCCGGGGAGCTGGCTCACAGACACCCCACATGAGACAGAGCAGCACCTGGGTGAAGGACCCCATTTCCTCCGGTGGCGCTAGTGCATCGCTAATGCTCCCTCCCTCCCAAATATTTCACTCCAATCCCATGGGGTGGGACATTGTGGAAACAACATTGGCTTTGGAGCCAGACGGACCTGGTTCAAAACCTTCTTCTACCAACTTACTAGCTGTGTGATCTTGGGCATTCTATTTCATCACCTTCATTAATTTTGGGGATTAGCAGCTACGTGTGTCAGCAATCTGGTCCAATGCTCAATAACAGCAGGTGTTACATTTGGTTTCCATGAAGGAGATAAGAATAAACAGAAAGGTTTTTAAATGCAAAGGTCCAGCCCCTGCACTTCCCATGGCTCCCAGCAGGGGTCAGGCCAATGCCAGGCTAAAAGACCCAGGCAGCCAACACCCTAGAATTGGCAGGAAAAGCCCTGTTCCCAAAGTGGGGCTCTCTCTCCATGGCTATCCAGGAATTGCAGGGAACTTCAGGGCAGCTCACCTCTCTACCCAGGTAGGAGCCTCCCTTTTCAAAGATCAGGGCCAGGTACTCTTCCTTGTTTCTCGCAAAGAATCCATCAATCTCTTCCAGCCTGCAAGAGACAACTCTGGCAGTCACTCTGCACAGCCAGCAGAAATAAGACAAAACCGCTGGCAACGCCTGCTGGTGATGCAGTGCTGCTGGTACGGCCATCCCACCCTCCTCTGCTTCCACACAGGGCCCTCCAAGGGAGTCAACCAAACCTTTTGTCCTGAAGGATGTTGCCCTTGTTATCTAACCCTGGCTCTTCATCTGACCTACCTTGGGTGCTTGGTTTTGTTTTTGCTTCCTGTCTCTTTTAAGAGTCAGGAGTGGGCCGGGTGCGGGGGCTCACACCTGTAATCCCAACACTTTGGGAGGCTGAGGCGGGCGGATCACCTGAGGTCTAGAGTTCGAGACCAGTCTGGCCAACATGGTGCAACCCCGTCTCTACTAACAATACAAAACTTAGCCGGGTGTGGTGGTGGGCACCTGTAATCCCAGCTACTCAGGAGGCTGAGGCAGGAGAATCACTTGAACCCTGGGGGTGGAGGTTGCAGTGAGCTGAGATTGTACCACTGCACTCCAGCCTGGGCTACAAGAGCAAAACTCCTTCTCAAAAAAAAAAAAAAAAAGTCAGGAGTGGGTAGGAGGCCCTGTGGGGAGGGGGACTGGGAAGGGCTGCTTTGAGACCAATTGTCTCTATGTGCTGGGGCAGGCCCAGGCTGACTGGATGTGGTTTTTATTGGTCCCCTGAGAGCTGGGGGTATTAGAACCCAACAGCTGTAAGTCTAAACTGTGACAAGTCATGACCAAGTGGGAGATGTGCTCTTTTGTTCCTAAAGCAGGCATTAAAAAGGAATGAAAGAATCAGAAAGCCTTGGGTTCAGTAGACCTTAGGAGCCATCTATATATCTAACCAATCTCCTTATTTTAAGATGAGGAAACTGAGGCCCAGTTTCCAAAACAAAACAAAGAAAACATGGCACTGATGCTGGAGCCCAGCCAGTGACAGTCCAAATGGATATGACAGACAGGTGATCACCTGAGTGCACCCCACTAGGGTGGAGGGAAGGAGGCACTGAGCCTTTAGGGTCAGGTAGCCAGCCTTTCAGACCGCTTCCCTAAGCTGGCAGAAGAGCACGACCTACATGCGGGCCAGTACCCCTTTCCCCACTCCCACCCTCAGACTTCTGAAAGGGGCAGCTCACCTTTCATCACACATCTCTGCCTCCTTCCTAAAGTTCTTTAAAAGGATAGCTTTGGGCTGGGTGCGGTGGCTCACGCCTGTAATCCTAGTACTTTGGGAGGCCAAGGTAGGAGGATTGCCTGAGCTCAGGAGTTTGAGACCACCCTGGGCAACATGGTGAAACCCCATCTCTACTAAAAATACAAAAAATTAGCCAGGCTTGGTGGCAGGCACCTGTAGTACCAGCTACTCGGGAGGCTGAGGCAGCAGAATCGCTTGAACCCAGGAGGTGGAAGTTGCAGCGAGCTGAGATCACGCCGCTGCACTCCTGGCCTGGGCGACAGAGCGAGATTCTGTCTTCAAAAAAAAAAGGATCACTTTGAGAGACCTTGGTAGGTTTGCTTGATCTGTTGCTTTTGAGATACCCCATTGAAAATGTGCCATGAGGGATGCACATGTGTGTGGAAGGAGGGAGATGGAGACACAGTCATTGAGAAATGGAAGAAGCAAGGGCCAGGACACAGGCTGACATGGGTGTTTTCTGGAGAGACAGGGTCTGGCTGCAGAACCCCAAACCACATAAAGACTATGCTGCACCCAGGGTCCCCCGAAGGCCCTCTGGAGGATGGAAAATTGAGAAAGATGACAAAGGAGTCATTGTGAGTTGGATTCAACCCCAACTGACACTTGGAAACACAATCTCTCAGCAGGGCCATGTCTCTGAGAGTACCTGCACACAAAATTTTAAGAGAGCCTCTGCGCACCAACAGCGGCCTCGTGAGGCCTTCTTAGCACCTGGGGCCTCCACTGTGTTCAAGACTGGGCATGGATTTGTTCCTTCTTGGCAAGAGTCCTCTGAGGTGCGCATTATCCTATCTTGAGTTCTGATCCAGAAGTGGGGGGGCCTAGTGTTTTTAATCTAGCTGCCTCCTTCTTTGGGAGAGTATGGGCAAGACCCCATGCACCTTACTGTCTTCATTTTCCTGGAAAAGAGGCAAGCTGGGAAGTTTGCCTGGTCGACAGATACAGAGCACCAGCCACTGCACCCCACGCTCTGCCGTACAGAGCCAGGGGCCACCCCCATGCTCCAGGCATAACCACCTTCTCTCCACCTCCCCTCCATTTCCCTCAAAATATTTGATCTCCTTTTTCCTCCTCATGCCATTCTGACTCTCAGTGGCCTTTCCGGGGATAGAGCATGTGAAAATCTGCTGCGTCCGCCAAACATTTTGAGGGCAGGCAGGAGGCAAGAAACAGCAGCAGGTACAACCTGGAGAAACCCCACCCATCTTTTCCTTCCCACCTGTGGGATGGATCCTTGCACCCATCAGTCAGCCCCAGGAAAACAGGGCTCTTCAGTAGGACCTGCGCGATAGGAAGCCCACCACCAGCCATCAGCTGCCACTTGGTTCTGGAGTAGCTCCAGCAGACTGGGGTGTGAGCCCCACAGGCAAAGGCAGCAAAGAGAATAAACTGGGGTCCCCACCCTGCTATTCCCATCACTCTCTCACTCCTAGGCCTGGGATCCTGGCCCACTATGCACTAAACCTGCCCCAGCCCAAAGTACTTGGCAGGCTCCAGTGGCGGACAGGCTGGGGGCCACGTGTCATGATGGGACTCCAGGGCGTCAATGAGCCTCTCCCGCAGCGTCTGCACGTCAGCACCAGCCACTGTAAATGAAAACAGGCGTGAGCGGGGTGTCAGGAGAGCAGAGCTGCTTCCACAGCACACTTGCCACCTTCACTCTCAGAAACAAAGGGCTGAGGGCACAGCCAGCTCTGACAGAGACAGACGAGGCATCAGTCCTTCCCTGTGCTAGAAGAATGGCGCTTGAGGGGTCCCCCTGTGGCCCCAAGCAGTGCAAGGACACCCATCGCTCAGACAGGAAAGGATCTCTCAGAACTGGGAGCCATCAGGACATTCCCCAAGGGCTCTGGTCTGGTCTCTGGGTACCAACTCCATTGTGAGAGGAGAGCTCTTCTGAGAATATGGTGCCCTTGCCCCGACCCTAGGGCCCTGGATACGTCCAACCTGAAGGGCTTCTTCAACCTGCCTTTCCCTAAGGCTGACTGAGAGGACAGTTTTAGGAAGACACAAGTTAGACTTCCCGTGGGGAGCACCTCACCCTCGACCCTGCCGACTGCCAGGGCTTCCTCCACCCCAATAGAAACCCAGGCGAAGAGGGAGGCTGGGGGAGGAAGATGCTAACAGGACAACCAGAGTCGGGCACCCACCTGGAAATACTGCTCCCGAGCCATTCTTGGAAAAGGCCTTGAAGAACTGGAAGCAAACACACAGGCGGGCATCAGTGATAGATAGTGGCCAAGAGTGCAGCCACCTACTGCTCTGAAAATCTGCCTACTTATTCAATGCGGTAGTTGGGCAAATCACTTAATGTTGTTGAGACTGTTTCTTTTTTTTTTTTTTTTTTTTTGGTGACAGAGTCTTGCTCTGTCACTCAGGCTGGAGTGCAGTGGCATGATCTTGGCTGACTGCAACCTCCGCCTCCCAGATTCAAGGGATTCTCCTGCCTCAGCTTCCCGAGTAGCTGGGACCACAGGTGCCCGCCACCATGCCTAATTTTTTTTTTTTGTATTTTTAGTAGAGATGGGGTTTCACCATACTGGCAAGGCTGATCTCGAACTCCTGACCTCAAGTGATCCGCCCGCCTCAGCCTCCCAAAGTGTTGGGATTACAGGCGTGAGCCACTGTGCCCAGCCGAGCCTGTTTCTTCATCTGTAAAATGGTGAGTTGGGGGGAGGTTGCTCTAGGAGCTGGACACTGGCTCCCTCCCGTTACCCTCCCATCCACCCCTCAGAAGCATCCAGGGATCCTGTGGGCAGCAGCTTATACACTTTTCTCCACGAGGGCCATTTCTGGCCAAACGTGGTGACATGCACCTGTATTCCAGCTACTCAGGAGGCTGAGGCAGCACAGTACCTAGCATGTAATTACTGACAAATACTTATCGTATGGATGAGTGATAAAGTACCACTGCTGTTTTCCTTTGCAGACCCATCTGAAAATATGAAGTGCAGGCACTTCCTACATCCCTTGGGAAATGTCAGCTTGCTTCTAGGTCAATGTGCCCTTGCTCCTTACTTGGGAAAAGGGGCTTAGAGGCTGGTGTGTCTGTCCACTGAGAAGTCCCAGCCTGACACAGCAGACACAATCAAGGAAGGGATCTCCAGAACAGATCCTCTTGAAGGGAGAGCCTGAGTCCCTGGAAAACATGCCTTGCTACAGACTAGCTGATTTAACACATCACTTTGTTCTCTTTTCCCACGTACATGACACCCCAAGCCTAGTCTGTCACCTCCTTGGGGCACGAGGACAGAGAGAACAGAGCCTGACTCCTGGCAATCTGGGCTTCTGCCCAGGCGGCAACACAGCTGCCAAGGCTTTTGCCTGCGCTCTTCCGATTCAGGAGGGAACACAGTTGAGTTGTCCTGGAAGCCGGCCACTGAACTGCCTAGGGGAGAGCCTGCAGGCTGGGAAGAGGCTTCTTCCTGTGGGACCCTAGCCTCAGGGCCACTTCTCACTACCTTGGGCTTCTGCCTCCAACAGCCAAACACTGGCTTCCTTCTCCCTCCTTGGGATAGAGCTGTTTGGCCTTATCCTAAGCTGGTGGCTGAGAACAGGCCCTGGGCTCCGGCAGACCTGGTTCAAGGACTGGTTCTGCTTTTCTCTTGCTGTGTGACCTTAGGCAATGCATCAACTGCTCCGAACCTTTGCATTCTCATCTTTGAAATGAGGATGACGCCATCTACCTTGAAGACTTGTGAGGATTCCATGACCACACACCTAAAATGCTTAGCACAGTACCTGGTGCATACCACAAGGAACCGGTAAACGTTAACTGCATCACCATCATCCACCACCAGCATCCCCTTCCCTCCTTCATACCTTTTAAACACTAGGAACCATGATCAGCTAGGACTTGTTTGTTACAGCCATTTGTAGGCAGAAAATCTGGAAGCCACCTGCTACCCTCTCCCACATGAGGAACAAAGGCTGCAGAGGAGCCACCTGTCTCTCCCCACCTGCAACCTTCTGCTCCCTGTGACCTCCCCTGGCCCCTTACTCCTGCTCACTGCTTTACTCTCTCTTTTCAAAACATTAATACAAACTTTTATCGTGGATGAAAACCATCCACTTATACATACCACACATATTTAAATAGTGTTCTTTACAGTTATTTAATTTTATTTGCCTAATACAATTGTTATTCTAATACTTATGAAAATGATCATAAATTTCCTTGATTATGAGATATTGATAATGTAAGTTACAGTATTTATGGACTGATACTTTTTCATAAACAAAATTGAAGATACATCTATTTGAGGTTTGGTTTGCCGACAAAAAATAAACCAGGTCAGGTGCAGTGGCTCACACCTGTATTCCCAGCACTTTGGGAGACCTAGGAGGGAGGATCACTTGAACCCTGGAGTTCAAGACCACCCTAGGCAACACAGTGAGCCCCCATCTCTACAAAAAGCTAAAAATTAAAAATAAGCCGGGCACGGTGGCTCAAGCCTGTAATCCCGGCACTTTGGGAGGCCGAGATGGGCGGATCACAAGGTCAGGAGATCGAGACCATCCTGGCTAACACAGTGAAACCCCGTCTCTACTAACAAATACAAAACAAACAAACAAACAAAAAACTAGCCAGGCGAGGTGGCGGGCGCCTGTAGTCCCAGCTACTTGGGAGACTGAGGCAGGAGAATGGCATAAACCGGGGAGGCGGAGCTTGCAGTGAGCTGATATCCGGCCACTGCACTCCAGCCTGGGCGACAGAGCGAGACTCCATCTCAAAAAAAAATAAAAATAAAAATAAAAATAAATAAAATAAAATAAAAAAGAAACCCGAGGGAGATGTTGTGCTGCAGTTATTCATGATGATGGTGCTCTTGTTTATTTACAGACAGGTTACACTTTGACTGGTTTCTACACACGAGAACAACACTGACATCATGAAGCCTTGAACTGGGTGGCTTTCCCACAGTTACAGCTGTTATTTTCACCTCTGAAAAGTAATACGGTCATTTTTTGTCATCAACCATCAGGTCACCCACATCTGAGCAGGTGCCCACATTAAAAGGGGCTTGCATTACTTCCACCAAAAGGCAGCCTCTCCAGGCTGGGTGTGGGGGCTCACACCTGTAATCCCAGCACTTTGGGAGGCCGAGGTGGGTGGATCACTTGGGGTCAGGAGTTTGAGACCAGCCTGGCCAACATGGTAAAACCCTGTCTCTACTAAAAATACAAAAATTAGCCAAATGGGGTGACGTGCACCTGTATCCCAGCTACTCAGGAGGCTGAGGCAGGAGAATTGCTTGAACCTGGGAGGTGGAGGTTACAGTGAGCCGAGATCACGCCACTGCACTCCAGCCTGGGTGACAGAGAGAGACTCTGTCTCAAAAAATTAAAAAATTTTAAAAAGGCAACCTCTCAAGATCCCAGCAACTACATGCAGCTTGGAGTCTGACCAGGAAGCTCGGTCAGCCAGAGTGGCCCAGGGGGGTGCAGGGACCCCAAGAGCCTCTCCCCAGGACACAGGCTGAAGGGAAGGCCCTGCTGCACCTCAGCTCTTCCCTCTGTCCTCGGAAGCTTCGCACCCACTTCCCAGGCCAATGTCTCCTCCAAGCTCTGGCTCCACGCCTCACGCTCCTCAAGAACTTCTTCCTAGCCACCTCACATCATTCCTCTTTTCTACCACAGCCCCCCCAGGCCTACAAATAGATTAGATCCTTCTAGTCTAAACCTTAAAAAAGAAAGGATGGGAAGGGAAGGAGGATGGGGATGAAGAAAGGCCCTCCTTCCTTCTCCAGCAACCGCATTTCCTTCCCGTGTCCCCATGCTGCCAACGTTCCTGGAACAGTGTCTGCCCTTGCTCCTTGGACTGCTCTCTCGCCATCCCCACGACCCTCAGCTGAAGCCGTTCTAAGGAAGCTCTGTGGTGACTTTCTCTTCAGCCACTGCAGTGATCTCTCCCCACCCTCCCGGCCTCTCTGTGGTAGTGTTATTACTGCCTGCTTTGTCCTCCCATGGCGAGCATTCGTCATCTTTCGTGCCACATTTTGTGGTTGCTCTCCCTCATTGCCTTCATGTTGCCACCCTTCCCTGGTTGGCTTGACACTGACCAGCCCTACTTGGCCACCCTTGCCCTGGTCCTAGCTTCACTTTCGACTGCTCTCCTGTGCCCACTGCCCACCCCCATCTCCTACCCCGGTCTCTCCTACAGCCACACGTCAGGTCCTGACACTCTTCAGTTTAAAAAGCTGTTGAAAGCAATGTCACAAAGAAGTTGCTCAATCTTGTTTCTAAATGAATGAGTGGATAAAGGGATCAATGAACAAACCTATCATTTGTCCCTTGCCAAAGCCAATGACTTTGTTTGTCCAAATGATTTGCCAGCTAAACCCTCTGCATCTCAGTGCTTCCCTGTCCTAGACTCCTGGTTCTTTCTGGTGGCCTCCACCCAGGTGTCAGGATGCATCCCCTTCCCCACCATCCCCAAGACTGAGTCATCCCTCTCCCAACCTGCTTTGCCACCTGTGTTTACCTCACCCAGCGAACGGTCCTCCTCCCTGCCACCCGCACCATCCCCCTCTTCAAAAACCTGTCATCCAGTTAGCTGACAAGTTCTGTGAATTTGACCTCCGTGTTACCTCTTCAAAAGTCCTCTCCTCCACCTGCCTTGTCTAGACCAGGCCTGACAGACGATGATGTATTTTTGGGTCACCACATCAGTCTCCACCTTTAATGCTCTCAGAAGTTTTAGTATACTCAATCTTTTCATTCTCCAGCCATCTTCCTCACTGCTACTAAGGTTAGTTTTCTAACGCACAGTTCTGGTCTGAACATTTTGCTCCTCCTCAAATCTCTTCCATGACTCCCCACTGTCAATGAATAATGTCCAAACTCACTGCATTCAAGGCCGTCCAGACTCCAAACCCAAACTAACCTCACACTGCCCTCCATTCCCACCACTCCAGCTGCAATGAACTTCAACCCGAATCCACTATCCACCCATGCACCCACCTTTGACCAGGAGGCAGGATGACATTTTATTTATCTCTGCAAGCTCCACAGTGTCTGGCATCTCTCAATAGACATCTGTTCAGCTGAACAGAGAATCTCTGCCCTTTGATCACCCTGGAAGCTCATGTGGAAATCAAGTCAGGGCACATTTTTGTCCTCTGATGAAAATGTATCCTTATTAAGTCAACCATGGAGGTGTGTGCCCTGCCCAAGGGAAACCACCACGGCTCCCTGGAAGCAGACAATTAAGACTTCGGGAGTGTGTTTCTTTTCTCAGGAGCAGTCATCACCCATCCCTTTTCTTTCATCACTTTGCACAGGAGCTTCTGGAAGACCTCCAGCCGCTCCCTAATGGCAGAAAACCAGGCAACACCCGGCTGGTCTTCACGAAACTACGGAGTGACTGCTTTCTTGGGGTCAAAAGAGCTCAAGAGAAAGCACACTTCCCAGGGGTGACACCGATGGCATTCAATTCCAGCTTTTATAACATGTTTTAAGGAAAATGGTCTAGCCTCCAGATATTTATGGTAAGCCCATGAGGATCCACCTTAACCACTTCCAACACTGTGGATGATCCTTGGAGAAGACCCCACAACAGCAGCTGACTGCTGAGAAAGGGGCCCACCTCCTTTTTCCAGAGAGAGACAGGAGACATCCTGGAGTCCTGCCTTCCTCCCTGATATCTCCCCTTCTAGCAAAAGCCACAAAAGGTAACAGCCCAGATTCTGTACCCTCACAGGGCGTCCCCGCTCCCAAACCTGCATTCAAGGACCTGCCACTTCTGGGCTCCCTCCTCCCCCAGCTCTGCCTCATCCCTCAACATGAGCCTCTGCCCAGCTGGACAAGTCTCAACACGCCACCTCACCCTGCCCACACAGGGCCTTGGCTCTCACCTTCTTGCCTGTGAGGCCCACCCACACTCCTCTCTCCTAGCCAAACCCCAATACCAAGTTGAGGTCCCCTCCTACACGAACTCCTTTCTGACGAGTGAAAGAGTTCCGTGAGCCCAGCAAACTCCTGTGGCATTCCCTGGGAACCTGTTGCTGGCTGCCTCTCACTGGCCATGGGCTCTGGGGATCTCACGCTCCTGGCCTCGCCTGCAGTGGTGAGTGCGGTGCTGGGCACCCAGCAAGCATGCCCACAGTGGCTGCTGACAGACAGATGGACTGCCACACAGTCCAGCAGCGGCCACAGAGCAGCTACCAGCAGCCCCATGGGTGGCCCAGGAGGGAGATGGGACAACAGGAAGGAAGCAAACTTTTACTGAAGTCCAAATCACACCAGTGTGGTGTGGTGGCACTTTCATATGGAAGACCTCACTTCACACTTGGCAACGGTCCTCTTAGGTGGATGTTATCACCCCATGTTTACAGACAAGGAAACTGGGGTCCACGGCTGGGGCACTGATAAGTGACTTTCCAAGCCACATACAGTAAGCAGTGAGGCCAGGATTTGAAACATCACTGATCTCCTCAGAGCCTTGAAGAGGGAAGATCCGCCCTTCCCCACCCCTATGCTGCTGTGCTGTGTACCCCTTGTTCTGGCCAGGCCTTCGGCCATCAAAAGTCCCATTCTATTCCCACTGAAGGGCACTCCTGAGGCCCACGGAGAAGCCCCTTGACTCGGAAGTTCCAGCCTCTAGGTCACCAAGCTCTAGTCAGAACCTGCAGCCAACCAGCCCCTCCCTCTTGCATACCTTTGTTTCCTTCCAGTTGGACTCTGGCTCCAGCCTGATGGGGACCTGACACAGCCAGCCTGCCCTTCAGGCCCAGGTGTTTACTAAACAGGCTGGGCTGGTAGAAGCTCACTGTTTGCTCATGTTGGCAAGCGGCCAGAGGCAGGTCAGTCACACATGCCACTGGGGGAGGCCAGACTCTTGTGTGTGGGCCTGTCCCCATACCAAAAGCACTCTCTCCTCCCCCTGCTTCACACGGGCCCTCGCCTTTCAGCTGCCCTGGCCTTTCAGCTCTTCATGGGCAGAGTGCAAGGACAGGCTCCAGCCCCCAGGGGGCAGCAGGCAGGGCAACAGGGCTATGTCTCTGCCCACCAGCGGTCCCCAGGGCAGCTCTGCTACCTAAGGATCTGGCCACGATGCCCAAGGGCACCCAGGCTCTTCAAGGCCCCGAATCTCTGGAGATTGGAATCTGTTTGAGTAGTGTTTTCCAAATACTAGAAACAACCTTGTAATGAGCTGTCAAATCAATGTATTTAATCACAGCCGTATTAAAAAAAAAAAACAGAAAATATCATAGTTTAACTGCACTCAGTAAGAATTAATCTGAAACTTGTGTTCTAGTGATAATAGATACATACCAACTTTGGGATCACAATGTAAAAATGTGTACTGCTTACAGTTGGTCACAGTAAGAAACTATTTGAGAGCTGCTGCATAGGACCTCAGAGCAGGGACCTGCCAGCTCAAGCCACTTGGCCTATGGACTGGGCACTGAGTCTCCCCTGGCCAAAACTGAGCTGCAGGTTCCTCAGGAGAGGCAGGAAAGGCTGTGCTGGGGGAGGCCACCGTGTTGGTCTGTGGACAGATGACTACCAGACTGGCCCTGCCAGGTGCTGCCGTCTGGAGACAGGGGAAGGCTGAGGAGCGCAGCGAGGGCCCTCCCAGCGCCCCTCCCACAGCCAGCCAGGCAGTTCAGGAGATGGTGACTCTCACCTGAGGCATCCAGGCTGCGTGCGCTGCGTGACATGGGGTGGCGCTGAGGAGCCTCTGACCTGCTGGGCCTGGGCCACCTCCTTCATCCCTGCTGTGCCCAGCCTCTTCCAGGCAGAGTCAGAAAGCCCAGGTATCAGGCCCTGGCTGTCAATTGGTCATCCTGCCCTGGCTGCTGTACCAGTGTCAACCCCTCCCCTGGGGGCTGGGCAGTGGCTGTACCCCTGTGCCCCATGCTCACTGTGAGAAAAACATCAGCCTGTGAATGACGGTTCCTGCTGCCACACTAATTTGCCCACAGCTTCGCACTGAGGGCTGCTCACCTGGTTCAGCCAAAGGAACAGAGTGCCCTGTTTGAATATTTTCAATTACACACCTTAGGGCCAAGGATAGCGCCATGTCCCTGCCAGGAAGGCCTTTTATTTCAAAGGGATGATTGACATGCAGTCTCTCTGCTGCCACTTTTCAATGACGTGGCAGTAGCTGTTGGTTCACCACACTGTCCAGAGACCAACCTGGTCTCAGCTAAACCCGGGGCCTGGGGGGCCCTGACCCTATGTGGTAACAGTTTAGGAAGGGACTTCTATTAGGTGTGGAAACCCTGAGTCCAGGGGGCGTTGCACTGGGCTTGAGGAACAGAAAGGTCACATGGAGTTAGAGCTGGACGTTCCTGGTGCAGCCACGGCCTTACTTCCCAGATGGATGCTGCTGGGGTAATTAAGCTGTGTTATGGCTCACAGTTCTGTTTGAAACTTGGCCGCCCCCACCCCCAGCTCAGAGGTATCTTATTCCAGGGACAATCCTTGGCATTTCAGCTTTCAAAGGCATTTCATAATTATTCTTAATGGCTACAGAGGAAACTGCTTTTCTAGATGCCATTCTGGTGGAAGGGTACATATTATTTATAGCTGGTGATACAGAGACAGAGATTTGAATTTGGCTTCTCTAATCTGGAAGAAAACTAATTGGATTGGAGCCAGGCCTGAACCCAGGGGAGGGCCCTCACCATAACTGTAGCAGCCTTGCCGCTCTGGACTATCCAAGGCCTCCTATTTGAAAGCCTTGGAAGCTGTTCAGACATTAATTAAGCTGTTGATGCCCTGCGGTGGGCAGGCTGGCAGGTAAGGCATCATCAGAGATCTCGTGCCACTTTCCACCAGAGCTGGGGTGACAGAGCCCTCATGCCTTGGGTATGATAATTCCCGTGCCAGGGATCCCTGCTGCCTGAGGCACTGACATTCTGACAGTGGGGTGAAGCTATCCTGACAGGTCCCTTCTCAGCTACCTGTGGTTCAAGGCATTTGCCTGAGGAGGCTGAGGCTTGCCAGAGTGTCTGGGGTCCCTTTGTGGGGAACCACTAGGCTCCTAGAGTCCGACCCTGCCCACAGATGGGTCAGAGCCTGAATCCTGGTTTTATAGAGTTAGATCAGACCTCTAAGGCTTGGAGGTCAGGAGGGAGAGCAATCGAAGAGGACCTTGGGAGCTGGGAGCTCTCACCAGCTCAAGTGATGATCACCTCCCAGCTCAAATCACAGCAGCCAAAATCTGCCCATCCAGACACATCCCACATGGCCCTTTTCCCTTATAAAGGGAAACAGAGCAGGCCTAGCCTGCCTTCCCCTCCTGTCAGTCACACACCCTCACAGTTGGGAAGCCAGGGATGTTGAAGTCTCTGCAGACTGCGCTGTTGGTCTCCTCAGCACAGTCCAGGGCAGCGAGATTCAGGGCCGGCCTCCAGGCTGAAAAGACAAAAAAACCCAAGGGTAAATAAGAGGGGCTGGCACCCCCTCTGCCCACCCATCTCCCCCAATGCAATGCCTCACCCCTGCCAACCCCACAGCACCTGATCCCAAAGCTCTTATGACAAAGGTCACACCTTCCTTGGGAAAGGACCTCTGAGATATTCCAGCTGGTCTGCATTACGATAGCATCTCTCAAAACGGAACCTGTGTTTTGGATGATTAGCATAAGTAACACTGCCTCAGAATGGTATCTGTTTCCCCATTACTACTATGTGAGGCCACGGATAGGGGATGAGAGATGTTGAAGGAGTCTGTCCCGCTCCTCGCCACCCCCCACCCCCATGCCCTGGGAAAAGCCCTGGTATTGCCTCTGTCCCTGGGGCCCTAAATGGGATCAGTTCAGAAGGGTGGAGAACATGCCTTAGGGGATTTGGAATTCCCCAGAGGACTCTTGGGGAAGGTTCCTGGGGCCAGAGGTACTGGTAGTGGGCAGAGTTTGAGTGACTGGGGTAAAGGGTATCAGGAACTGGGTCCCCAGCCAGAAATGAGAGCATCTGGAATCCAGGAACTGCGGAGAAAGAAGCCTTGAGGCCAGAGTCTGGCAAATTAACCTTGCCCCTGCATCAGGCCCCAGGTCACAAGGCTGCTGGCCGCTGAAACATTGGCAGAGAGAATAATGGCACCATTCTGGGCCACAGCCCAGAATCTGAGAAGAAACAAGCTCATATACCAGGCAGCTCTCCTGAGCTCAGATTCCAGGTCAGGTGCCCCGTGAGCATCCACCAAAGTTCCACCCACACGGAGGCTGCTCCAGCTGGAAGCCAAGGTGCGCACAGAGGAAGTCACACAAGCCGTGAGAGGGCAGTGACGGGGCCAAATCATGTGGCACAGAACTCTCAAGTTTGGACCCAGCCAGGAGAGGTCGGCCCTGCAGACCAAGGCATGGGCTCAGCAGGAAAGGTGGAAACAGAGCTGAACCTAGACAGTCGGTCCAGTGGGCAGGGAACTTCCTGAGCAAGGTGGAGGGGGAGAGGATGGGCAAAGACCATGCTGCCTGGAGAGGAGGGTTTTTGGGAGGCATGGGAGCCAGAATAGAAGGGAAGAAGGGGCCAGACTGGGAGTGTTTGCCTGGACAGCTCAGGATGACCTCCATGGCAGCTGGACCCACCTGCGTCTCTGGGACAGATGAGAGGAGAAGGAGGCCTGCCTGGTGGCAAGCGCAACTTCCATTTGAAGCTCATGCCCCAGGGGCAGGGAATGGAATTTACACAGGCAGCCCACCTAGCACCCGTTACGTACAGAACACTAACATCTGAACAACATTCCTGACGATCACAGTTTTAGCAGGACCTGTGACCCTACCTGATAAGGTTTGGATCTCGTCTCCTCCAAATTTCATGTTGAAATGTGATCTCCAATGTTAGATGAGGTGAGGTATAGTGAAAGGTATTAGACCATGGGGGCAGATCCCTCAAGAACAGCTCAGCGCTGTGCCCTTGGTAATGAGTGAGTTCTCACTCTGACTTCTTGTAAGATCCGATTGTTTAAAATAGGGTGGCACTTCCCAACCCCCTCCTGCTTCCTTTCCTGCTTTGCCTTCTGTCATGAGTAAAAGATCCCTGAGGTCTCCCCAGAAGCTAAGCAGATGCTGTGTACAACCTCCAGAACCCTGAGCCAATTAAACCTCTTTTCTTTATAAATTACCCAGCCTCAGGTACTTATTTTTAGCAATGCAAAAACACCCTAATACTCCACCCTAGAACTTAACTCCTTACAATGTCTGAGAAAAACACAATTGCAGAAGGTATCAGAGCTCCTAAGAACACCTTATGCCTGGGGAAGGAGTGTTACCCTCACCTCCATGAGACAGATGCAGGAAAAGCCTGGCACACCCTGACGCATCCCTGGAAAGAAGGCAACTAAGTTGGCCCTTCTTGGGGCTGATACAAGGGAGGGGGCTCTGGGAGCTTGAAGGAAGGCCTGTGGCCACAACACCCCCTTCTTTCCCCACCTTTTTTGCTGGTAGTCTGCTTTTGGCATTGCAGCTTCTGGACTCCTTGTAGGAGGGAGGTGGCTGGGGAGCTGGGGAGAGGAAGTGGATGGAGGTATTTACCAGAGTCAGACTTCAAAAGTATTTAGCAGAGTCAGGTGAGCCACATCCTAGGACGCCATTTCCCCAACTTCCTCAACACCCCCCACCACACACTTTTTGGGGAGCTTTCTTGACTCCCTTAGCACACAAGGATAGCAACCTGAGCCTATCCAAGTATCTGCAAGCTGGGGTGCATCCTTTGGCTTTAAACCTCACCTCCAAGGTAGCCTGCACAAAGGCAGGTATGGTCAGGGCCTGCTGCACGCCAGGCCCAGGATGCAATCCCTCTGCCCCTACCATGGGATTGCTGATCCCAACCTGCCTCCACATCCTGTCCACTCTCCCTCTGAAATCTCTTCCCCCACCCAAACCTCCATCTCCTCATGCCTGTCCTAGGTTGGCATGAACCCATGATCTGGTTTGTTACTGACCTCACCTCCAACCTACCCTCCGTGTCCCATGAGCTAGTACAGGTTCTCATGGCAGGGCCTCTAGAGAAATATCAACATATTATTTCTCTCCTGGTGAGGTTCTAATGTGCTCCACCCCTCACTGGCCTCTCTAACCATCAAATGATCTTTTCTTTCTGTGGATCTGAGTATGTCAATCTCTATTCAACAGTCTCTGGGGGCTCTAACTAACTTTAGAAGAAAACCTACAACCAGAAGGCGGTTCTTCTTTTGGCCTCTGTCCACATATCCAGCCTCCTCTTACAGTTATTTTACATTAAATTAAGTCACAGATATTCATAAAATAACATTTCCAAGTAAATTAAAATACTGAAACATTAATTGCTGAACATAAGTTTAAAGTATACATGCTTTGGCATCTTGTTTTTGTATGGCACAGAGAATACAATTGGGTCTGTAATAAGCACAAAAAGCTGAGGAAACATATTTCTAGAAATTATGAAATGGTGAATGTTAATGGAAGACAGTTCACAATGCTTGCTAGTTTTCACTAGAAATTAAGATTACTAAGGAGTAAAAACTAATTAATATAAGCAACTAAAACTAGAAATAATAAGGGACATAATTCTGTATGCAAGGGAAGTATGGCATGGTTTACTAAGGAAGCCATAAAATATAAGGATGTATTTTGATTAAGGGAAAAAGAGTCATTTTGTTCTAGAGTGACTGGTTATTTCACAATGAGAAAGAGTAAGAGTACAGGACAAACTAACGGATACAAGGAAGTTGTGAAGAGAAAAGAACTTCAAGTGTGGTCAAATGGGCTAACTTATAGTTTTTGTGTGTTTTTTTAATGAGCCTTAATATCAAAAGTACACTGATGAAAAATCAGAATTTGGTCCTCTCTGTTAAAACAAGGTTTTCTTGAAGTATTGATCTGTTCTGAAAAGGAAATAGTGAAAGGTTTTTCTGTACCTTGTAGGTAATTATCCTAAGAAGGATCCTTTGTTTTATCAAGATGATTCCCTGTGCTCCGTGTTGTCTTTATTAGGTCTTTGATTACTTAAGAAAATAGAGTCCTCTCTATAAAAGAGCTAAGATTTTTTTCTGCAACAGTGTAACATTCTATATTTTCCTTTTGAAATCTTTTAATTATCATTCTGGTTAGATGAATGACTGTGACTTAACAGTGACCTGTGATCCAATTTGATCAAGTGATTTTTTTGTTTTGCTTTTTTGTTTTTGTTTTGAGATAAAGTCTCACTATGTCATCCAGGCTGGAGTGCAGTGGTGCGATCGTGGCTCACTTGTCTGCCACCTCCTGGGCTCAAGTAATTCTCCATCTCAGCTGCTTAAGCAGCTGGGCCCACAGGTGCACACCACCACACCTGGCTAATTTTTTAAAAATTTTCTATAGAAATGGGGTCTCCCTATTTTGCCCAGACTGGTCTCGAACCCATAGGCTCAAGGTAACCTCCTGCCTCGGCCTCCCAAAGTGTTGGGATTACCGTCATGAGCCACCATGCCCAGCCTGATTAAGTGTTTTAATTTTAAACCTTTGATATTTTGTACAAACTTCCCAAAATCAAATTCTAAATTAAGGCTTTCTGAACTTGAAGTAACTTTGAAACATTCCAGAGGGCCCTGGAACATCTCAAAGATTCTGCAAAGGAGAGATATTAAACTATAGTTAGGCTCATTTGATGTATTAATTATATGGGAAGCATTGTCAAACAAGAAATGATGTTTAATCTTCTTTGAGTTATATTTATTAATGTATATATATAATTGTTACTAATGTGTATCCCCAAAATTATATGATATTCCTAGAAATATGATGTATTATCAGCCTTAATTTCGGTTATTAGGTTAAAATGTTATATGCACAGCAATAACCAAATTTCCTTGTCAATTGTGTCATTATTATTATGAACTCTCATCATATCTTTACCACAAACATTTTAAGTCTTATTGTCTACAGTTAATTGCTTTATTCTGTTTTTCTAAAAGCTTTTTTCTAAGCAACTATAATCCTAAAGTGCTTCATCTTCAAGGAGATCCACGGAAAAGTCTCTGATAAGTACCATTTCTGATAACTTCGAGATAATATGATTGGACTAGCAAAGAATTTCCAGAACTCTAATGAAAAAACTGATGGGTTTGCAGAACTGATAACCAAGATCAAGCAGAACAAGAATTAATTACATGAGACTAAATGAACCAATGAAGAATTATGGGTTGTTATGGTTTTTAAATTCGAAAAGTTGTTGGTTCTTTCTAATGTTTTGTTGTCCTTATTTAAGAAAACTTATTTTCTTTTAAGCTATCTATAGTTTTCAGCAAGTTGGTAAGTATACTCTTGTGAACAAAAATGGAAACATTTTCTCCCTATAAGACCTCTCTGGAATTCAGAAACTATTTGTGAATATTCTTATTTTTATGGCAATACTGTTATTTGCATAAGTTCAATAAGCATCTGCTCTCTTTAAAACAAGATACAATAGGAAACACTGGTGATGTTACCAAGGTTTTGAGTGTGATGCCATACTTGAGAATATATGTACGATGAATCTACAGGTACTGCAGGTAAAATCTAAAGTTGGGCTTGGTTTGGCTTCCTAGCCTTAAGAGGTTATTAAAAGTCCAATCTGAGATTTCCTATCG
This sequence comes from Papio anubis, assembly GCF_008728515.1. Lineage (NCBI taxonomy): Eukaryota > Metazoa > Chordata > Mammalia > Primates > Cercopithecidae > Papio > Papio anubis. Next base: position 181,804,991 of record NC_044976.1, read on the forward strand.
ATAAGTTCCAGCAAAGCAAACTTAAGAAGAGCCTATGTGATCAATCACTATTCTTGCCACACTTATATAAATAATCAGGCCAAGTTTGATGAGACTAAACATATTCTGTGAGCAAATTAGTCTTATCCTGACTATTCTATTCTATTTTATTTTATTTTGGAGGGAGTCTTGCTCTGTCATCTAGGCTGGAGTGCAGTGGTGCGATCTCGGCTCACTGTGACCTCTGCCTCTCACTTACCCTGATTATCTTTGGTAGAAACGGGGGTGACTACAGAGAGAAAAAATATGTTCCTGAAGAAAAACTATAGTACATCTGTTATTAGATTGTAGCCTTGTTGATCATTTTCAAGTTTTTATCATCTACCTATAAGATGGATTGCATCCTGAATTCTTTCAGTTTCTTCCAATAACTAGCTACAATTCTCCAACTAAGAACAAGAACTGTTCTGTGCCTAAAGCCCTAGAAGCAGAAGCTGAACAACTTCAAGGGACAAGTCTCATGCCTGATGTGTAAGCCACACAAAAAGTTCACCAAAATGCCCAATGCCATAACCAGAGACAATCAAACTGCAAACCAGGACAAGGAGTTGACAATTTCATGCTTTCCCAAAACATCTGAACAAGAGATTCATTGGAATAAGTCTTCCACTTTATCCTTGATTACGTCTACCTTTTTTTGTCTGCCAGGATAATGCTGTAGTCAGAATTTCACAATCAGTGGCTTCTAGGGGTAACTTCATGAAATGTTGGATTTGTCACACTCAACCCAGATCTTTACATGACCAAAGGGATCCTTTAGTCCACCCAGGGGGTAACTTCCACAACATCCCTAACACAACTATTGTTCAAACTGTACTAGTGGTCCCTTTTATAGAGTCAGACTTTTAGACCCATGTGTTCTTACTCCCTGCTTTAATTTAACCCAGTCATGGGATGCTAGATAATAGAAATGCTACCTATTAGCGGAACAGGGAATCGGTGCAATTGCTGACACTTTTTGTTGCACATGGATAGATACATAGGGTATTGAGACTCAGTCGCAAAAAATGAACAAATAGTACTCGGTTAAAAAGGGTAAATTCCTCATCTGGCTCACTCTTTCATCTCTTCGATTTTAGCTGGTTTGGTTCATGGGTCCATGGCTAGGCGGCATATTGTAAACTCTCAGTATTATCCTGGGGAGAGTCATTATAGTAGTTTCCCTGTTACACTGTATCCTCTCAAAAAGTCTTAAATGTCTTTATGCAGCCATCTGCCGAATGCTAAATGGTCTCTCTCCAGCGTGAATCATCAAAACTCCAAGTAACACGTGATAATGAGCATACCTTAACCTATAAATGATGTGTTAAGACTGAAAACCCAGGCCAGGCGCGGTGGCTCAAGCCTGTAATCCCAGCACTTTGGGAGGCCAAGACGGGCAGATCACGAGGACAGGAGATCGAGACCATCCTGGCTAACATGGTGAAACCCCATCTCTACTAAAAGATACAAAGAATTAGCCGGGCGAGGTGGCGGGCACCTGTAGTCCCAGCTACTCGGGAGGCTGAGGCAGGAGAATGGCGTGAACCCGGGAGGCGGAGCTTGCAGTGAGCTGCGATAAGGCCACTGCACTCCAGCCTGGGCGACAGAGCAAGACTCGGTCTCAGAAAAAAAAAAAAAAAGACTGAAAACCCAAAATGATGATTACTGAGAGTAGTGCTGATGTCCTGTTTTAGTAACACTCTCACCTAGGTGAGAACCTGACCAAAAGGGGAGAATTGTTAAATATTTCTAGGAGGCCACTGGTGGGGACTGAGCTCCTTCCTGCACAAGGCCCAAGAGACCAAACCACGATGGAGTCCCTCAAGCTGAAGTCCCATGCCACCAAGCCAAAACTAAGCTGTTGATCTGACCTTCCAAGAAATCAGGAGAGAGTGAGATAACAGTCAAATCTCCAAACAAGCCAGTTTCAGCCAACATAAGGAAGTCTCTGCTTTAACCTTTAAAAGCGACCGAAATAACCCATCTGATTTTTGATCTGTTTCTGTTTTCTTCAGCCTTTTTCTGTCTATAAAGCCAAACTCCTCTGCTCAGCTCATCAGAATACTCATTTTGTAAGAGAGAATGTGCTGTTGCCTGATTCTAGAATCACAATAAAAGCCAGTCAATATTTTTGATTGTGGTGTAATTTTGTCTTTTGACAAGTAACAGGAGATGGAATAGAGAAGGTCCTTATCTGAGTGCTCCATTGTTAAAGCAAAGCTGCATTTAAGCTTTACTGTCAAAGCAATGCAGAGTTGAGTGACAGAGACTTTCTGAAGTGTCAGGTGACTTAAATGCCTAACACCAAAATGATCACTAGTATCAGTCCAGCTCTACCAGTGGGGAGAAAACCTTTTCCTGGTGCAGTTACTGCTCTGAACAGAGTAATTTTTGTACCTACAACAGAATAAATGGACTAATGGAGAGGGGAAGGGTGGCAAGGCAAGAGAAGCTGGACAGCTGTAAATTTTGGAGTGATGGGTGAGAGGATGCCCTGTGGTGAGGGTGTTGTGGGGATTCTGCTGAGACCCCTCCGGGGGCTTGGTCTGGAGTCAAGGGCAGCATCCCCTGCCCCACTCACAAGTTCAGGGAAGGCACTGGGTGGAGTAGGAAGCCTTGCTTGGAGTTTAACTGGTTGCAGCACCATGAGCTCCACATGTGTCTCTGGACCTCTGCTTCCTCCTGGATCAGCGAGGGCCAGGATGAATGATCTCTAATGCCCCTTCCAGCTCTGACAACCGTTCAAGTGCTGGATGGCAAAAAAACTCTTAACAAGAAACATGCAGCCTCCGAGTGTTAAGTGGGTCTGGGCTTCAGATGTAAGAGGCACAGATGTACCCAACCACAAAGAGCCAGCGAGACCTGGTGATCTAGTGACCAGAAGCTACCAACCCTCAGCTCTGGGACTCTACACCGAAGTCTTCAGGAGTTCTCCTGACACAGGGTTGGTTTATGCCCTGTCCAGCTAGTCAGCACTATGCGGTCACCAACTCATGCCTTCCTTCCTCCTTGCTGACAGTTTCTGGGCAGTGACATCACTGGATGGACAAAATGCCTTCCCTACCCCTCACACCTGGCTGACACCCCCAGTCTGAGTCAAGATGATCCACGGCACCAGCAGAAGGTTCTACACTCACACCGTCATTTGGAATCCTGTGAGGCTCAGGCCACTGGCCACCATGAACTTGCAGTGGGCTCCTACTCTGTACCAAGCTCTGGTGCTGGGAATCACAGGTACACATAGCAGATGTGGCCTGTGCCCTGGAAGAGAAGGGGGACAAAACCAACACTGCTCACTGTCACTCAAACACACACCTTACGAACCTCACCTTCGTAGCTTGGCACACACTGTTTTTCCACCTGGAATATCCTTCCTCCTCCACCCACCTCTCTACCTGCCCAGGCTCCAGAGAGCCAAAAAGAGCTGGAGTCAATGGCCTCCTCCAGCATCTGTGTAAACCTGGCAAGTTACTTATCTGTTTTAAAAAAAAGAGGAAGACAATATCCATAGCTCAGATATTTTCCGGGGTAAGGATTGTCATAATAATGGCCTGTGAAGGCCCTTAGCAAACTGCTGGCATAAGGCAAGCGTGTAATAAATAACCACTGGCATGAAGGCCTTTGGTGATCAGATTAGCCCTCTGTGACTTTCCTCCCCTGGGTTCCTACAAGAAATGGCTGAACCACTCCTTTGGCCTTTTTCAAACACAGCTTTGTAACAATTGCCAATTTTCCTTCTGTGAGTAGTTCATTTCCCCAACTGCAATGCAAACAATGCTTATCACTCAACAAATATTTGCTGATTGATTAGCCAGTGAATAGCAATGAAGGCCTAAATTGGATACTACCAATTTCCCAAACATATGGTGGGAGCTGCTCTGTAATAGAAAGGGGGTGAACCAGGTTCTCAGAAACACATGCTCAGCCCCAGGGCAGCATCTGCCCTAGAGAATCTACTGCCCTAGTCACTGAAGAAATGAACCCTATTCAGTCAGATTAAATGCCTGAAGCCAGCCAAGTATGGCTGCAAAATTCTTCTCTCTCCCCGTGACCTTCACTCTGTCTCTGTTCCTGCCTCAAGATACAGGTGTCCTCAGCAGAGAGCATGGGCCATACTCACACAGCCCAGGGTGGGATGAGAGCAGCCCTCTGCAGGCCCACAACCAATCTTTCTCAAGAAACCTCAGGACAGAGATGAAGTGAGACCAATCCGAGCTTCTTAGCAGGGCCTCACCAGCGAATACCCCTTTGGTAGAGTGGAGGACATTCTTCATTGCAGGCTGACAGCAGATTCTGCCAGTACCCTCCCAACACCATCTGGTTCAAGGGCTGACACACCAGTGGCTCACAGGAGACCTCCAGCTTCCACTGAAATCTCCCACCTCCCATTTACCCTGGATCATCCCCACAGGCTTTGATCCTTCCATTTCCTTTTCAGAGGTTAAATTCTGATTTCGCTTTCTTATTTTAAAGAAAGGCTCCATGCACTGGGGAATCCCGTTTGGAAGTGGTAACCCTCATCCAGGAGCAGACTGGGTCAGTATCTAGATATGCAACTCATAGAAAAACTAAAACTCTGCATTGCAAGAGGCTAAACATGTGAGTCAGCTGGAAGCTGATCTTTCCCTCCAGCACTCTCAAGAAGGAAGAAATTCAAGACTAAGTCCATCTGCAGCCATTGAACACCTCTTGTAGCCTCAAAGTGGAAAGTGATCAGGGAATTTTTATGATGTTCATGCCCACAATGTCCCCTGAGATTTACCTTCTCTTAGGTGTTCCAGTTCCATGATCCATGTTCTTTCTTCCTCCTCCCCTGACCAGATGTGTTGACATCACTCCTTCCCTGACCAAATGTGTTGAAATGGTGTGAAACACTGCTCAGAAAGGCTGGTTCAGCTAATGGGACCAGTGAAGTATGTGAGCAAGTGTAAACTGGAGGTCAAAACAGCTTATAAGTTTCATTTAAAAATAATTTTCCAGGACCGTGTGGCTAAAAGACGTAGGCATGGTTCCATCTAGCCACTTCAGAAACCAATCTGCAAGCTGCTCAGGAAAGAGGGAGGATGAGTCTGAAAACTAACATCTACAAAGGCACTATTCTACCACAAAGAGTTGAGTTTATCAAGAAATACCGACAGCAGAGAAGGAGAACAATGGTTCCAGTTCCGCTTCCTCTAGAAAGATGCCTATTTCCAAAGACGTCCACAGTTCTCATTCAGTGACCATTTCAGGGCAGGAGCCCGTGCTAGCGACCTAGCACCAGAATCAGGAAGTAGCTCCATTCAGAGGCAGCAAGTCAGGAACAAATCACTATCACTACACCACTCCCGCCCGCCAAATGCCCACTACCTGGGTTAGGTGGATGTGTGACACCACAGGAATCTTTAAATTGTGGAAAGGAAACTATGAGACAATGTATGCCCAGTACTTAGTAAGGTGCCTGAAATGATAGGTGCTCCGTAAATATTAATTACTATTATTACCATAGTTCCTCGACTCTAAGTCTTAAGTGTTTCAAAATTTTAGCATTTCTGTAATAGAGTTCCCCTTAAAATCTCTATACATGTAGTGGTTTTTTCCTATCCTTCTACCCCTTGGGCTGTCACAAAATGAACAGTGTGTCTCCCAGCTGATGTCTTGGAATCCAGGAAATATAGTTTTGATGCCCCAACCTGTGATTGGGAACACGGAGCAAGAGCCAAACATGCACCAAAGGCCTCTGGGTGCATGGGGTTAAAACATTAGGATCTGAGCGGGGGAAGAGAGAGAAGGATGTGGCCCGGAAGCTAAGGAGCTGGAGGCGGCAGGTCAGGAGAGGCCCAGAACAGAGATACCTCCATCAAAGACAAAAATGAGAAAGGAAGTCTATGAACCACTTCGGTCAACCAGTCGAGGGAGTGGAGAAAGGTGGTGGGGAGGCAAAAATGAATGCCCGTTCCCTTTTCTCCCCAGCACTGACCCACAGCAGCTAAGGAACCTGGCAGGAAAGCGACATGGGTCCCTGGACGAGAGGAAGAGGACTGCCACAAGGCTGGACCAGGAAGCCGTAAGGTGTCAGCGGACCATGCGGAGGAAGGAACAAAGGAGACCCCTCTCTGGGGAGGAGGTAGTAACCTGGCGGGGGACGAACCGGGCAAGCAGGGCAGGTCTGGGGGACCAGGCCGCGGAGAGGGGAGAGAAGCTCCGGATGAGGGCCAAGAGGAAAAGGCAAGGGAGCGGGAGCCAAAAATGGAGACGAGAAACATGAAGGTGGGGGTCGCGGGATGCGCGGAGAGGAAGAGGTGGGCGGAGGTGACTGGAAGAGGGACGTGCTCCCGGAGTAAGGGGCTGCCCGCGGGGCAGGTGGAGGGGTCGGTGCGGCGCGGCACGGGGGAGCGGGCTGCCGCCGCTTCTCACCTTTGACGTCTTCGGCCAGCGCCTTCCACGTCGGGGCGAAGGCGATGCAGTGGCCGCACCAGGAGGCGAAGAACTCCACGGCCCAAGCGCTGCGAGAGCCCAGCACCGCGCCGCGCACCGTGTCCGCCTGCAGCAGCGTCAGCGGGTCGGAAGGCGAGTAGAGCGCCGAGCGCGGGGCCGCGCCAGCGCCGGGAACCGCGAGCAGCAACAGTAGCAGCAGCAGCAGCGACGGCAGCGGCCCAGAGCCGCGGCCGCACCTCCCCATCCTCGGCGCTGCGCTCACCACCACACGCAAGTACCGGATGAGTCGGGTCCCAGCACCGCAGCACTGCCTGCCTCCGCCCGCAAGGAGGAGCCACGTGGCCCCGCCCCCGAGCCCCCGCCCTCCGTGGCCGGCCCCGCCCCTCCCCTCAGGCCGCGCCTGGGCCCAGGAGCGGGAGGGGCTGAGCTTGCTGCTGGGGCTGGCCGTGGCCGGGCGGTGAGCCAACCTTTCGCGGTCCGCCGAGGCCTCAGAGCTGCGCAAGCCGGGTTCCCGCCTCAGGCCCCAGGAGGCGAGGTGTACAGTCCGGTCCCTGGAGCTCCATCCCCAAGGAAAGGAATGGAGCGCCCGCTGAGCAGTCGCTGCGGGGGCCTCGCGGAGGTTGTTTGGCCTGTCACGGCCCCCGTATCCAACGGAAGAGGAGTCCGTTGGAATAGACGACCCGGATTTCTGCTGTTTTAGGGCAGTTCCTGGGCTCCCGCAAAGCGATGAGACATTGTGAATTAGATGCAGGTGGGAGAGAAAAGGGACGCGTGGTCTGCGACCACCAAGACCCCACAGGATCAGATGCACCCACCCCTGCTGATGTCCGTGACCATCTAAAGGGGAACATCATTTGAGGGGCCCTACTCATGGATCAGAAGCCCCTTCTCTACTGTGGGGTGTGCTGGGTTGGCGGGCCGTTGCCGTGGAATCAGTTTCCTCAGGACCCACATCTGGCCACCTTCATAAGGTTGTTAGGGCGATTCCAAGATTCGAGATTCCTGGCAGCCCAGATCCCCCACATCCGACTCTTCAGCCCACTCAGAACTCTCCACGCTGACTCACATATCCCTGTCGCAGGTAGCCTGAACAACTCACCTGGTGTTCATGGGCACTAAGGTGTTAATGGATTTTCTCTAGTTACCTTTGCAGCTCCACTGTTTTGAGTGATTTATTTTAAGGGGAGAAGGTGCTCCTCAGAAGGTTGTCACGGTAATATTTTTCCTTTGTGTCTGCCAGGTTAGTCCCCTTCACCTGTAAGAGCTTTGAACTTAGATTTGTTATTTATACAAGTTTTACTGAGTGATGTCATGCCAGGCACTTGTTTAGGTATAAGGATAAGGCAGTAAACAAAATATAGACTCTAGGGACGTGGAACTTACATTCCAGTAGGGGTAAAGAGATGATACATAAGTAAATGTAAATCAGATGGTGACCGATGTTATGAAGAAATGTAGACTAGGGTAAGAATAGAGTGGCAGAGGAGGTGCAATTTTATACACGAAGATCAGGAACAGGTCTACCTTTAATATTTGCTAGAATTGAGTCAGTAGTACAAACGGAGGCCCACATACCATGTCTACATATTTTAAAACTACAAATTAAACTGTAATGCAAAATTCCTATCTTTTTATCTTGACATGTATACCTTCATCATAATCTGGAAAGCCACATTTAAGTTTAGGATTCTTTTTTTTTTTTTTTTTTTTTTTTTTTGAGACGGAGTCTCGCGCTGTGTCACCCAGGCTGGAGTGCAGTGGCGCGATCTCGGCTCACTGCAAGCTCCGCCTCCCAGGTTCAGGCCATTCTCCTGCCTCAGCCTCCGAGTAGCTGGGACTACAGGCGCCCGCCACCACGCCCGGCTAGTTTTTTGTATTTTTAGTAGAGACGGGGTTTCACCATGTTAGCCAGGATGGTCTCGATCTCCTGACCTCGTGATCCGCCCGCCTCGGCCTCCCAAAGTGCTGGGATTACAGGCTTGAGCCACCGCGCCCGGCCAAGTTTAGGATTCTTGGACCCTTCTGAGATATGCCCTTGAATGCAGTGCTTTGGAGGGGGAACATGTCCTTGGCCCTCAGCCTTCCTTCTCTTGGCACCCCAGCACTGTCCCATACTTCAAATGGCCTTGTGCCCACACCTATAACGAATACATCTGCACATCAGAGTTTTGTCCACACCTCCTACAAATAGCCTCCCCTTAACCACCCCTTGCTCCTCAGGAGGACAGACCTTGGGAAAGGCTGATGCAGCCTGTAGCTGGTGACCTGTTGTTATTGGGGCACTAGGTTCTAGGGTCTCAGGTACTCACAGTATGCTATAAAAAGGGGAGAGGGGCAAGACCTTTCAGTGAGTACATCCCGTTGGCCTGTGGGCTTCTTGCTGTATGTAAAGGAACATGGACGGAAGAGAATCAGGTGCTCAGAGCCCTAGACTGGAGCTCCTCTTGCCCCAGTCTTAAGGCAGTTCTAAAGAGGTAACATTTGAGCCAAAGACCTAAATGAAGTATGGGAGGAAGCCCTGTGGGAGTCTGGGTTAGGAGCATTCCAGGAAGTGGTCCAGAGGTTGGAGTTTTTATTACCTTCATGTGTTCATATTCTGTCTTCCCAAAGTCTTAAGCTGCGTAAAGAATTGTGTGTTAACCAATTGGAGTGTTAGTACCTTGCTGACTCTCCTCCCCATGACCCAGCCAATTCCAGTTGCTGGGTACTCCTCCCTGGGACTCAGTCCCTGTACAGCTTCTGCTGTCCAGCTTTTCTCACTCCTGGCAGCCTCTGGGACCAGAATGGACAGTCCTCTAGTAACGTTGGATTCCATGGGTTGGAAGTACTGCAGCGGCTGGATCCGGTTCCAGTAAAGTTTGGTACCTTCAAATGCCTCTATTGTTAAACAGTGTTGTAGTTATCTTTCCCATGGGCCTAGAAATTAAAGAGATAATGTCTACTGAACATGCTGAGTGCCTGAGAAAGACACCCCAGATAAATACACAAAGACTTGCTTGTTTGAATATCTGTTTCAGAGCATCAGAAATGGAAAAGAATACAAACTATTTGAATGGAGTAGAGAAAAGGTTGTTGGCAGTGGTGCCAAAGAGGGTTAGGACTGAGAGTTTTAAAGTCTGAGGTTTCTGTATTTTATCAGAAGAGGGATTTTCAACTCTTTAAAGTCTTGGAAACCTTTGTTCAAACAGAATCTTGAAACTTAAACAGATAAGAGCAATAACAAAGATATAACCTAGAGCAAAACCCACTTTCTGTGGTCAGTGGGGCTCCCTAGGCCTCTATTTGACAATCACTGGTTTAGAATTAAGAGCAGAAAACATAAGAATCAGAACTTGCCCTTCTTGCACTTCCTGGAACTTCCTGGGATGAAAAGATTGCGGAAAAGGAAATCTACTCAGAAGTGGGTGTTGAGAGAGGAAGGTGTGCTGAGGAAAGCCCCGGAAGCTGGAGGGAGCACTTAGAAATTCCTATCCAAGTCCCCTTTTCCGCCTTCCTACATATAAATTGTAGGAAAGGGGGCTGAGATGAATCAGATGAGCAAATACTCATAGTATGAGCTAGCACTTTGCACCTGCTGCTCTAAGCATTTACAGCTGGTACTCATTTAGTCCTCACACCAACCCTCAATCTGAGGTTGATATTATACCAACTCTCAACCTCAACATGAGGTTGATAAACCATTTTTACAGATGGGGACTGAAGCGGAAGGGGCCCTGTTGACTTTCCTACTTGTGAATCATTCATGTGTTATACATGAATAAAGGAGAGGGAATTTGGAAGTCTGCCACCCAAAAATGAAATAGACTGTGAGAGGAACGCAGCTTATATACAATTCACATAATTATAGTGAGCAATAGAAGAGTGTTTGGTGAAATATGTCACCCAGTAGCATTAGATGACTTTCCCCTTAGTCATTCGCACCAAGGATCAGAGAAGATGTATGCAGCTGGAGGCAAGTGCCCGGCAACAGAAAAGAGACCCTTGCTTTGTCCCTTCAAAACTCTAGGTCTTTCAGATGAACCTTTCCACAGCTGGGAGCAGTTAGAACCCTAATTCTGAAAGTTGGAAGAAAAATAGCAAGAGTCTGTATCGGTTAGATATGGCAGGAAAGAGAAGGCACATTCCAAGGGTCTACTGAAAATGGTTTACTGGAAGGACTATTCACAGGGGTGTGTGCAGGGCAGAGGGAACTAATCTAGGAACTGGCAACAGCAAAAAGCCTTTCTAGCACTTCTGGACTAGAGCAGAGAAAGGGAGGGAACTTTGTGATGAAAACCAGTGACTGCAGGAAGTGAGGGAGAGGGGCTGCCCAACTTTCATTGCAACCACGCAATGCCACCATTGCCAGAAACACAGGGAGGCACTGGGAGAGTATGATTTCCACTTTTTTCTCCTCCAATCCTCCAGTTTCTTGCCATTGTCTCCCATTGGCCAAACCCAATCAAAACCAGAGGGTGAATATGCCCTCATTATATAGTTTGTAGAAGTTGGCTTCCAAGACAAAAGGCAGGACAGTGGAGGGTGGAGAATAATGTACCTAGTACAGGGTCCCCAAATTTGGGCCCTTCAAGGCCTTAGAAATAAGAATGGAAAACACAGAAATCCCTGAACATCCTCCTGTGAGTCTCCTGAGTAGGAGTTGGGGGTAGAAATCTATCTGACCACTAGAGAAAGCAAGGCGGAGGAAGAGGGTAACAGAGATTCCTTCCCAGCACCTCATCCTTTCCTATTCATACTTGGTCTAATTGCCCTAGTCTATATCTGTGGAGGAAACTGAGGCCCAGAAAAGTGGAGTGTCTTGCTCAAGGCCATTTACCAAGGTAATGGTAGAGCCATTTTTGCCAGGCTTTCCAATACAGTCATAGAAGTATTGAGAAGGGGACGTCTGTGAAAGGGATATGTGGGGCAGACTCCCATGTTCAGGTCAACCTTCCCTGGTCCCCAGGTCACCTGATGGCACTTCAAAGGGCATAGGTACACCCCTGCCGCCCCCCCACACACACACCACACACACACACACAGCTAATTATTTAGAGCAGAATGAAGGTACGAGACTATAGACTCAAGAAGACCTTGTTGTCTGTGGTCTTTAGCTTAATATCAGGGATGAGGCCTTTTGGGAACCTGCAAGTCATCAAACGAGGCCTAAAGTCAGAGGCAGGAAGGCCACATTGTTGATTTGCTAGGATACAGGATGCTAGCCTTCCCCAGAGAAGATTTCTGGGGACCTTGGCAACATTGTGATGGTATGATAAGATTTATTTGGGGGAACTTTAAGCTTCTGGAGTAGATGTTCTAATTTGGAATATTGCCTGCTGTGACTTAAGGGTGTATACGGCAGTTCTTCTATAACAGATAAATACCTACAACTCTAAATAAGATACTCTACAACACTATGACTGCAAAAGGACAGAATTTATCAACTTTTTAAATAACAAGCGCATTCTCAGAATTTCCCTGAAGAGAAGGTAATAATGTTATCAGTACACGTTAGAAGCTGCATTAAATGTGTGTGTGGAGGGAGAAGGGTGGGAGGAGCAGGGACAAGTTGAAAGAGGGCAGTCAACTGAAGCTAGGTTGGGGTCACCCTCCTTCTTCTCCAGAGCCACCAGTTTAACTCTCGTGGTAGATGCTGGGGTATGGTAGATGAGCACTTGGTCTTTGAAGTCAGGATATTTGGGTCTCAGTCCTTGGCAACTCTCTGAGCTTCAGTTCCCTCATCTGTAAAATGGGTAAGCAGTCATTTTAAGTGGGTAGTTCCCATCTATGAGTGCTGTGGTGATTGTTGTGTGTTCAGCTCTGGCTCTACTAGTGGTTCCCATTACTAGTCCCTAGCCTAGTCTAGATGCCTGACAGAAGTTACCAGTACAAGGGTGGTGAAAAGCAGTTTTCTTTTCTTTTTCTTTCTTTTTCTTTTTTTTGTTTTTTTGTTTTTTTGTTTTTTTTGCGGGGGGACAGAGTGTCACTCAGTTGCCTAGGCTGGAGTGCAATGGCACAATATTGGCTGACTACAACCTCTGCCTCCGGGGTTCAAGCAATTCTCATGCCTCAGCCTCATGAGCAGCTGGGATTACAGATGTGCACCACCACGCCCAGCTAACTTTTGTATTTTTAGTAGAGATGAGGTTTTGCCATGTTGGCCAGGCTGGTCTCGAACTCCTGACCTCAAGTGATCTGCCCATCTCCATCTCAGCCTCCCAAAGTGCTGGGATTACAGGCGTGAGTCACTGTGCCTGGCCTGGAAAGCAGTTTTCTATTTTTCCAATTTTTAGAATATTAAATGTTTCTTTAAAAAATACAGTGATAGAGAGAGGGGAATGAATAGGTGGAATACAGAGACTTTGTAAGGCATTGAACTTAACTGGCATCACCTTGTGTTATCTTTGGAGAGGTTGTGTAAAGAAGGAAAATTTTAATTTTCTGACTCTGTTTCATTAAAAAATTTTTTCATGCCCATATATTACTTTTAAAAATCAACTTTATTAATGTATAATTTAATACAGTAAAATTCACCCACTTTAAGTTCACATTTCCATGTATTTTGAGAAATGTGCATACCTATATAACCAACAGTGCAATGAAAATGTAGATCAGGCTGGGCTCGGTGACTCACTCCTGTAATCCCAGCACGTTGGGAGGCCAAGGCAGGTGGATCACCTGAGGTCAGGAGTTTGAGACCAGCCTGGCCAACATGGTGAAACCCCATCTCTACTGAAAATACCCAAATTAGCCGGGCATGGTGGCGCAGGCCTGTAATCCCAGCTACTTGGGAGGCTGAGGTAGGAGAATTGCTTGAACCTGGGAGGTGGAGGTTGCAATAAGCCAAAATTACACCATTACATTCCAGCCTGGGCGATGAGCACAAAACTCCATCTCAAAAAAAAAAAAAAAAAATAAATATATATATATATATATATACACACACACACACACACTCTCTTACATATATTTATATATTATATATGTTATATATATTTATATTTGTATATTATATATACACATATATATATATGTAGAACATTTCTGTATGCCATATCGTTCCCCCATGCACTTTGAAGTCTATTGCCACCATCACCCCAGCCCCAGGCAAGCACTGACCTGCGTTACCTTTTGCATGTGGCTGTTTCCGTGAAGCATAAGTTTGAGACTGATACAGGGTTTTGCTCTATCGTCCGGAGTGCAGTGGCATGACCTCAGCTCACTGCAGCCTCAGTTTCCTGGGGTCAAGTGATCTTCTTGCCTCAGCCTCCTGAGTAGTTGAGACTGCATGTGCACAACACCATGCCTGGCTATTTTTGTATTTTCTGTAGGGACGGGTCTTGCCATGTTGCCCAGGCTGATCTTGAACTCCTGAGCTCAAGTGATCTGCCCACCTCAGCCTCCCAAGATGCTGGGATTACAGGTGTGAGCCACTGCTGCTGGCTGAGATGAAATTCTTTTTGTTGGAGTTCCTTGAAAAGTTAAACATCGTTTATCCGTTCATCAGCTACTGGGCATCTGGATTGTCTCCACCTTTTGACTGTTATGAATAATGCTGCTATGAACATTCATGTATAAGGTTTTCTTTTCTGAATGCATGTTCCAGTTCTCTTCGGCATATTCCTAGGCAAGGAATTGCTGAATTAAAAATTAAATGGTAACTCTATGTTTAACTTTTTCAGAAATTGACACAGTAATTTTCTAGTAATTCTTTTTTATTAGATAGTATTCCATCCTATAAATATGCCACAGTTTGTTCTCCTGTTGATGGACACTGGGTTGTTTCCAGTTTGGGGCTATTATCAGTAAAGCAGTTGTGAATATTATTGTACAAGTCTTTTTATATGTACCTTTGTTTTTTTTTTTTTTTTTTTTTTGAGACGGAGTCTTGCTCTGTCGCCCAGGCTGGAGTGCAGTGGCCGGATCTCAGCTCACTGCAAGCTCCGCCTCCCGGGTTCCCGCCATTCTCCTGCCTCAGCCTCCCGAGTAGCTGGGACTACAGGCGCCCACAACCGCTCCCGGCTAGTTTTTTGTATTTTTAGTAGAGACGAGGTTTCACCGTGGTCTCGATCTCCTGACCTTGTGATCCGCCCGCCTCGGCCTCCCAAAGTGCGTGAGCCACCGCGCCCGGCCCTTTGTTTTTATTTATCTTGCAAACATACCTAGGAGTGGAGTCTCTGGGTCATAGGTTTGGTGTATATTTAGTATTTGGCTGGGCGTGGTGGCTTGCAGCTGTAATCCCAGCACTTTGGGAAGCTGAGGTGGGCCGATCACCTGAGATCAAGAGTTCGAGACCAGCCTGACCAACATAGCGAAATCCCATCTCTACTAAAAATATAAGAAATTAGCTGAGTGTGGTGACGCATTCCTGTATCCAGCTACTCAGGAGGCTGAGGTGAGAGGATTGCTAGAACTCCGGGAGGTAGAGGTTGCAGTGAGCTGAAATCATGCCACTGCACTCCAGCCTGGGTGGCACAGGGACACCCTATCAAAAAGAAAAAAAGAAATCATCAGACCTTTTCTTGAGGTGATTATGCCACTTTATATTCCTGCCAACAATGTAGGAGAGTTCTGGATGCACAACATGCTTGCCAATATTTGGTGGTGTCAGTCTTTAGTTGAGTGTTAATCATTCTGGTAGGTGGGTAGTACATCTCATTTAGGTTGTAATTTGCATTTCCCTGATAACTAACAGTTAAACATCTTTTCATGGCTATTCTTAAATATTTGTGTGTGTGTGTAAAGTATCTGTTGAAATATTTTGCTCCTTTTAAAAAGTTGGTTGTCTTATTACTGAGTTGTAAGAGTTCTGTATGTATAGGTATGTATGTACTTATATTTACATATATATATATATGCTGGATGCAGATCCTTTGTCAGATGTATGTTTTGCAAACATTTTCTATCAGTCAATAGCTGGTGTATTAATTTTCTTCCTTTTTTTTTGAGACAGAGTCTTGCTCTGTCACCCAGGCTGGAGTGCGGTGGCTCAATCTCGACTCACTGCAACCGCCACCTCCCGCATTCAAGTGATTCTCCTGCCTCAGCCTCCCAAGTAGCTGGGATTACAGGCACACGCCACCATGCCTGGCTAATTTGTGTATTTCTAGTAGAGATGGGGTTTCACCATGTTGACCAGGCTGGTCTCGAACTCCTGACCTCAGGTGATCCACCTGCCTCAGCTTCCCAAAGTGCTGGGATTACAGGCATAAGCCACCATGCCCAGCCTTTTCTTGTATGTTTTCTTTTATAAATTTTATAGTTTTAACTCTTACATTTAGGTCTTTGAGTCATATTAAGTTAATTTTTGTGTATGAGGGTAAGGGTCAAAGTTCATTTATCTCCAAAGAAATATCCAGTTGTCTTAGCAACATTTATTGAAAGGACTATCTTTTCCTTGTGGAACTGCCTTGGCAGATTTTTCAAAAAATAATTTACCATATATGTGTGAATCTATTTCTAGACACAGTTCTGTTCAACTAAAATACATGTGTATGTGACACATATGGTATCCTTGTGCTGGTATCACACTGCCTTGATTACTATAGCTTCATAGTAAGTCTTTTAATGAGATAAAATTTATATACCAAAAAATTTACCCCTTTAAAGTATACAATTCAGTGATTTTTAGTATATTCACAAAGTTGTGCCACCATCATCATTATCTAACTTCAGAACATTTTTATGACTCCAAAATTGCTAATAGGTTAGCAATTACTCCCTACTTCCCGTTGACCCTTGAAAACCACTAACCTAATTTCTGTGTCTATGGATTTGCCTATTAGGGATACTTCATATAAATGGAATCTTAGAATGTGTAGCCTTTTGTGTTTGGATGCTTTTACTTAGCATAATATTTTCGAGGGTTATCCCTGTTGGAGCACGTATCAGCATTTCATTCCTTTAAGTGACCCAATAACATTCCATTGAGTTTTATTAGTTGAGTTGTTTTCACCTTTTGGCTATATAAATAATGCTGCTATGAACATTTGTGTATATGTTTTTGTATGAACATATATTTCAGTCCACTTGGGTATATTACTAGGAGTGGAATTGCTGGAGATATATATATATATATATATATATTTTTTTTTTTTTTTCGAGACAGAGTTTCATTCTTGTTGCCCAGGCTAGAGTACAGTGGCGCGGTCTGAGCTCACGGCAACTTCCGTCTCCCGGGTTCAAGCGATTCTCCTGCCTCAGCCTCCCCAGTAGCTGGGATTACAGGCATGCACCACCACACCTGGCTAATTTTTGTATTTTTAGTAGAGACGGGGTTTTGCCGTGTTGGCCAGGCTGGTCTCAAATTCCTGATCTCAGGTGATCCACCCGCCTCGGCCTCCCAAAGTGCTGGGATCACAGGCGTGAGCCACTGTGCCTGGCCTGTAATTCTTTATGTTAATTGGTAGCAATCCCCTAGTTTTATTTCTCTTTTTTGAATTGTTTTGGCCACTCTAGTTCTTAGTATTTCCATATGAATTTTAGAATCAGCTTATTGGCTTCTTTTAAAAAATTGGAAGCCTATTGAGATTGTGATTGGGATTGCATTATATTTATAGATCAATTTAGTTTGCTACATTTAAATTTTTTAATTAGTTAATTTTTTAAACCATGTCCTCCATGTGGGATCAGACTCATAGTTAAGAAGCCAGGAATCCAGACTGGATTGCTAAAATATTTTGCCACATCTTCAGGATGACAATAAAGCAATTTTCAGACAGCTCATGAGGTAGAATAGGCCCGCAGGCCCCAAAGCAATCTAGCTGAAGACTTCTCTATCATCTTGTCTGTTTTGTGCATTTGTTAACTCATGTTGTTTGTTTCCTTGCTGTTACTCCTCAGAATTTTAGTCAGTTCTTTGATAATCTACCCTGTCTTAACAGTGCTAACATGGATATTTGGTTCAGAGCTCTGAGCATTTGGTTCAGAGATCTGTGCTGGAGCCAGTGTGGAGGGGGAAGCTAAGGAGGAAGCAAGAGAACTTCAAGGGCACTCCGTCAGACTCTGGGATTTGTCTGTATAAAGGAGTGTCTTAGACAGGACTCTCAGTTACACTCAAAAAGATGCTAAATTGAACTAACTGAGGAGGAAAGGGGAATCGATCGCCTCAAAGAGTCAAATAGAGGGTGGGGGAAGGCTGTGACACCATCTTTCCTCTCTGCACTTCTAGTCTCTGTACTTTGGCTTCATTCTCTCAGCCCAGCTGCTTCCAGAAGGCTAGAACTCTGGTCATATGCTTTCATTTTTGAGGTCAGAGAGAAAAGACAGAGCTTCTTGGCTGACCCTAGTTAGAAAAACACTGGGGGGAACTGATTGGCCAGGCTTGGGTTATGTGTTCATGCCTAGATCAGTCGCTACAGTCAGGGAGGTGGCTCATCCGGGGCAGTGTGCTCACTCCTGTAGGTAGGAGGGTAAGCACTGTAATTGGCAGCCTTCACTGGTACTGTATGTTTGGAGTAAGGAAGGCGTACGGCTACCAGAGGAAGCGGTCAGGTGGGGCTGTGCAGATCAAAGTGGGCAGTGACCACCACTGGGAGGGATAAGGTTGTAGGGATCAAATATGAGAATGAAAGAGTCTAGCACAGGGCCTGAGACAGAATAGGGCTAAACTCATAGGAAAGGCTGAGGTGTGAGTACATCTGGAGGCCACAATACCCGTGTTAAGATGCGTCATGAATGTAGCTGAGATTTCCAGGTGTTTAGGAAAACTTGACTTAAGCCACTTGGGTGCAAAAAAGGGGGAGAGAAGTATACAGAGAAAAAAGAATATCTTGCAAGAATTTGCCTCGCCCACACAGGCATTCAAGTAATGCTTGCTGAATAATCGCCCAAAGGAAATATTGAGTGTTTTATGGTTCCGGGTAATGACCACATTAGCATCAAAAAAAAAAAAAAAAAAAGTAATGACAGTTGTGATTGTCTCCCTTACCATTCACTAAGTGTATGAGACCAGATCTCTTTTGTCCTTGCTTGTCTTTTCACGTCCTTGTAGATGCTCAGGAAATGTTGGTTTAAAATAAAAATTATCATAATAGCCATGAATCATTGAGCATCTGTATAACCAGCATGATGCCAGGGGCTGGAAATATAGTGATGAACAAAGGTGGGCATATTGAGCGGCTAATGAAGATGAAGCTCACCCGCAAAGCCCATATGAGTGCTTGGAGGTGTAGAATTAATAGGTAGAGAGAGGAAGCCTGGTTACCATCAGAAAACGCTTCAGTGTTTCTGCTAAATTGTCTAATTGAACTCCTCAAAGGGGACCTAAACCTCTTAAGATCTAGGAATTTGTTGTGATCTTGATTCTCTAAATGAATACTCATTTATATTTAATTTTGTATTTGTAATTGTGTGTTTATTTTCTTAAAGAGAGCCTCCCTCCCACCAACCCCTGTCCCCCTGCTTCCCCAATGGTAAAATATTCAGGCGCAGAAAACCCAAATCTGCCCCGGTAGTAAATGCAAGACATGATCCTTGCTCTCAAGTAGTTTACAGTTTAGAGGAAGAGACACTGATCAAAGAGTTGCACAAACAAGTATATCATTGTAAAGCGTGAGAAGGTAGCGAAGAACTGTGGAGTGCCGGGCGTGCAGTAATAGAGAAGGAGTCAGAAAAGCTTCCCTAGGCTGAGAGCTGAAGTTGGGGGGGTAGGCAGCAGTTAGGCAGGGGAGGGGATTCTTTTTTGAGACGGAATTTCCCTCTGTTGCCCAGGATGGAGTGCAGTGGTGCGATCTCGGCTCACTGCAACCTCCACCTCCCGGGTTCAAGCGGTTCTCCTGCCTCAGTCTCCCAAGTACCTGGAATTACAGGCATGGGCCACCATGCCCAGCTAATTTTTGTATTTTTAGTGGAGATGAGGTTTCACCATGTTGGCCAGGCTGGTCTCAAACTCCTGACCTCAAGGGATCCGCCGTGTCAGCCTCCCAAAGTGCTAAGAGTACAGGTGTGAGCCACCACGCCCGGCCAGGAGGGGATTGTTAATTTTTCTGCTGCACTGTCACCAGAGTTCTGTGCCCAACTCAGATCTGAAGTAGGTTTCTAGGACACAGAGAGGCAGACAGGCTGTCCTAGCCTGTTGGTCCCAGAATTCTTCCTGGTCTCTCCCCTCTAGAATCTTTCCCAGAGCACCTCAGTCCCTGCTTAAAACTTTCCAGTGACTTTCCATCCACTTAGAAAATTCACATTCTGTGTAGACCTACAGGTACTGCCTGCCTCTCAGACAGGGTCTCCCACTCTCCCTGCCCTGCTCCTCGCATGCCACACCACCAACCAGTGAGCACTGGGGTGGTCTTAAGACTACCATTGGCCCTAAGTAGTCACACCACCAACCAGTGAGCACTGGGGTGGTCTTAAGACTACCATTGGCCCTAAGTAGTAGTAACTTCGTAGCCCCTCCCTCATGTCATATTCAAACGCACTACCATCTTTCAATATTTTTTTCCGAATAAACTCTTTGGACGCATTGTTTAGAATTTTGCTTTGGATAACTTTGAGAAACTCCTTTATTTTATAATTGGCTATGATTTCTCAGCAGTTACCTTGCACATGGAGAAGTTACTACAGAGCCAGAAAGTCTAACGAACGAATTGTGCTCAAATGTAATGCAATTTTTTAATGATTAATACATGTAGCAGGTAGTGAAGACTTAATTACATCTAGAGCATTTAGATAGACATTTATTAACATGAATTTTGTGAGATCATTCCCTCTCCTCATCTGCAGGTGTGTTCTGAAGGCCTAGGAAAGCCACCGGCCCGGGTGCTGTGGCCACCATGCCTACAGGATGTCTCTGCTGGCTCCTGCCTCCGGCCCCGTCCCCGCTGTTCTTTGTGCCTGCATGCCTTTCCTGTGGCTCCTTGAAACAAGTCAGGGAAGGGGAGTCCCAAGTTGCCCACTCTCCTTATTTACTCGCTTACTCAAATAGTTTTCTTGGGCTGCCCTTAACAAAGTTCCACAAACCGGGTGACTTCAATGAGGCCAGAAGTTCAAGATGAGTGCTTTGAAAATATATTTGCTCGGCCGGGCGCGGTGGCTCAAGCCTGTAATCGCAGCACTTTGGGAGGCCGAGATGGGTGGATCACGAGGTCAGGAGATCGAGACCATCCTGGCTAACACAGTGAAACCCCTTCTCTACTAAAAAATACAAAAAACTAGCCGGGCGAGGTGGTGGACGCCTGTAGTCCCAGCTACTTGGGAGGCTGAGGCAGGAGAATGGCATAAACCCGGGAGGCGGAGCTTGCAGTGAGCTGAGATCTGGCCACTGCACTCCAGCCTGGGCGACAGAGCGAGACTCCCTCTCAAAAAAGAAAAAAAAAAAAAGAAAATATATTTGCTCATAGATCTGGAGCCAGAAGGCCCAAATCCAAGTGTCTTCAGGGTTGGTTTCTTCTGAGGGCTGCAAGGGAGGGTGTGTTCAGGCCTCCCTGGTAGCTCGGACTCTCTCTTCGCTTCAGCCATTCCCTGGCTTGCAGATGCAGGCTCCTGGTGCTTCCCAATGCCGTCCCTTTGTCTCCAAAGTTCTCCTTTGTGTAAAGATACTGTCATATGGGATTAGGACCATCCCAATGACCTCATCTTAACTCGATTACCTCTGTAAAGATCCTATCTCCAAATAAGGTCACATTTTGAGATATGGGGTGGAGTTAGTACTTCAGTTTTGTTTTTATTTTTGAGGCAAGGCAGGGTCTTGCTCTGCTGCCCACGCTGGAGTGCAGTAGTAAGATCACGGCTCACTGCAGCCTGGAATTCCCAAGTTTAAGCAATCCTCTGGCCTCCAGCCTCCCAGGTAGCTGGGACTACAGATGTGCACCACCACACCCAGCTTATTTTTTTATTTTTATTTTTTTAGAGGGATATTTCACCATGTTGCCCAGGCTGGTCTGGGCTCAAGTGATCTACCCACCTTGGCCTCACAAAGTGCTGGGATTACAGGCATGAGCCACCGGGCCCCAGCCTAGGACCGCGACATCTTTTGGGGAAGTCCAATTCAACCCCTAACACGTTTGTTTATTTGATTTTACAATTGGCCTTCCGTTCTATACCCAAGGATTCAACCACCATAGATTGCAAATATTCAGGGTGAAAAAGTTCCACAAAGTTCAAAAAGTAAAACTTGAATTTGCACGTGCTGATTACTACACTGACTCCACATGAATGAAGTGATGTGGAGGCATTGTAATAGGTACTATAAGCAATCTGGAGATGATTTAAAGTATATGGGAAGATGTGCATATGTTATGTGCAAATACTATGCCATTTTATATCAGGGACTTGAGCATCTGCGGATTTGGGTATCTTCAGGGGTCTTGGAACCAATCCCCCATGGATAGAGAGGGACAACTGTATACCTCCTCATTAATTAGGTCTTAGTTCAAATGTTGTCTCCTGAGAGCTTTTTGTCACCAGCCTGTTTAGAATCCCCTGCCTCCTGCATTACTATGTCTTTTCTTTAGCAATGTCACTGTGACAAGAAGCCTCTACATTGGTACTTATAAACTTCTAATTCCATGTTCAGATAAATATATTTCCCTCCCTACACTGGCTTAAAAATGTTTATTCTGATTTTCTATGTGTTGTTTTCTTTGAGCCATGAATTATTGAGAAATAAATTATTTAACTTCCAAATGTTTGGGATTTTCTTAAATATCTTAATGTGATTAATTTCCAATTTAATTGTATTGGGGTGTTATTTTATTTTGTTAATTAGTATATTTATTTTAGAGTCAGAGTCTCACTCTGTCACCCAGGCAGAGTGTAGTGGCATAATCATAGCTCGCTGTGGCCTCAACCTCCTGTGCTTAATTAAGTGATCCTCCTGCCTCAGCCTCCCAAGTAGCTGGGACTACAGCAATGCGCCACTACAACTGGATAATTTTTTAAATTTAGTTTTCATAGAGCTGGGGTCTTGCTATGTCATCCAGGCTGGTCTTGAACTCCTGGCCTCAAGGGATCCTCCCACCTTGGTCTCTGGAAGCATGGGGATCATGGGCATGAGCCACTGCATCTGGCCTGAAGTTGTATTTTAAAATGTGTATAGTTTTAACTCTTCTCAATTTCTTGAGCTTGGTTTTTGTGGTCCTGCATATGGTCACTCTTGGTAAAGATCCCACACTCACTTCAGAGTGGCGTGCATTCTACCGTTGTTGAGTGTTGTGTTCTGTAATTATCAGTTAGGTCAAGGCAGTTGACAGTGTTGTCCAACCATCTTGTCTTTACTGACTTGTTGTATCAATTGCTGAGAGAGAGAGAGAGATTAAAAATCTCTTACTGTACTTGTGGGACGGTCTTTTTCTCTTTTGTTGATTTTTTTTTTTTTTTTTTTTTGAGACAGTCTTGCTCTGTAGCCCAGGCTGGAGTGCAGTGGCGTGATCTCAGCTCACTGCAACCTCCACCTCCTGGGTTCAAGCGATTCTCCTGCCTCAGCCTCCCTAGTGCTGGGACACAGGCGCGTGCCACCATGACTGCCTAATTTTTTGTATTTTTAGTAGGGACAGAGTTTCATCGTGTTAGCCAAGATGGTCTTGATCTCCTGACCTTGTGATCTGCCCTCCTCGGCCTCCCAAAGTGCTGGGAGTACAGGCATGAGCCACCGCGCCTGGACTTTCTGTTGACTTTTGCTTCATGTATCTTAGTCTCTGTTACGAAGAAGAATGCACATGTTTATAATTGTTATGGCTTCCTGATGAATTGATCCTTCTATCATTACAAACTGTCTGTTTTTTTCTTTAGTAATATTTCTTAACCTTGAATTCTATTTTATCTATTATTAATATATCCATTGCATTGCTGCTGATAAAGGAGGATATATATAGGAGGAATATATATATATATACACACACACATATATATATATACACCCCACTGCAGTCTTCTCTATCTTTTACAGTTTACATGGCATAGCTTTTTCTATTCATTTACTTTCAAGTTATTTATGTCTTCATATTAAAAGTATGTCTTTTGAGACAACATGTAGTTGGGTCTTGCTTTTTCATTCATTCTCACAATCTCTGCCTTTTAATTGGAGTATCCAATTAACAATGCAATACTGATATGGTTGGATTTATGTCTTGCTTCATTATCTTCTGTTTTACTCTTCTGTTGTTTGTTTTTCCCTTTCCTGCCTTCTTTTGTACTATGTGAATGTTGTCTAGAATTCCATTGTAATGTATCTATTGGCTTTTTGGTTATGCCTCTGCAATTTTAGTGGTTACCTTAGGGTGTTGGTTCTTATGAGGGGGGCAGTGAACATTTGCCCCTCCAGTGGACAGTTGGCAAAGTCTGGAGGCATTTTTAGTTGACACAACTGGGGAGAGTGGCACTACTGACATTTAGTGAGTACGGGTAGAAGCTAGAGATGCTGATACACATCCTTCATTGCTCAGGACAGTCCCCCACCACAAAGAATTATCTGGCCAAAATGTGAATAGTGCTGCTATTGAGAGACACTAACTTCTCACAGTCCACTTAGAGTTAATACTATACTTTACATAAACTCTTCACAGTCTATTTAGAGCTAACATTGTACTTCACATAAAATGCAGAAACTTCAGAATTGTGTAAGTTCATCTGCTACCCTGCTGCCTGTGTTCTTTATAACAGTGGTTTCTGTTATAAAGAACAGTTCCTGCCTGCTGCATATTTTGTACATAAAGTTTTATTGGAAAACAGCCAGGGCTATTATTTTTGTTTTTTATATGGCTACAAGTGGCAGAGTTGAGTCCTTATGACAGAGATTCTATGGCCCCAATCCAAATATTTACTATCTTGCTCTTTACAACTCCCACTTTATATTATAGTTGTCATATCTATTAATTATATCTACTTATAAAATCACCCACAAAAATATTGGTTTTTAAAATTCAAATTGTAGTCATATATTTTTAAAGGAATTAAGAGGAAAAGTAGTCTTTTCTATTTATTTAGATAGTAACCATTTTCAATACCCTTTATTCTTCCTTGAAGATCTGAGTGTTGATCTGGTATTATTTTGCTTTAGCATGAAGAAAAACTTTATCATTTCTTGTAGAGCTCTGATGGCAATGAGTTTTCTCAATTTTGTTTTATCTGAAAATGTATTTATTTGCCCCCATTCTTGAAGGATATTTTCATTAGCTGTAGAATTGAATGTATTTTTTTCTTTCAGCACTTTAAGGATGTTTTTATGACTATTGATGAGAAATTAGCAGTGATTCACATATTTGTTCCTTGTATGTAATATGTTGTTTTTCTCTGACTGCTATATCATTCATTTTGCTTTTCAATAGTTTGACTATGATGTGCTTAGACATGGTCCTGTTCATAATTATTCTGCCTCAGGTTTATTAAGTTTCTTGAATCAATAAATTTATGTCTTTCATCATATTTGGGAATGGTTCAGCCATTATTTCTTCAAATATTTTTTGTTACATTCTCTCATTCTTCTCCTTCTGTGACTTCAACTATAAGTATGTTAGACACAGGTTCCACAAGTTCCACAGGTCTCTGAAATGCTTTTCAGATTTTTTTCAATTTTGTTTTTCTCTCTGTTCTCAGACTGAGTAATTTCTGTTGACCCAACCTCAAGTTTATGGAATTTTTCTTGATTCATCATCATTCTGTTAAGCCCATTCCATAATTTTTTCTTTTAGATATTGTAATTTTTAGTCCTAGAATTTTATTTAATTACTTTTATGATGTCTATAGAAACTCTCATAGATTCTTCTGAGATTCCCTACTTTTCCATGTATTGCAGGTATGTTTCTTCTTACATCATCAATCATGCTTATATAGCTGCTTTAAAGTTGTGTTTCCTGATTCTAGGATCTGAGTCATTTTGTGATTCTTTTCCGTTGAGAATAGACTACATTTTCCTTGTTCTTTATATATCAGATATTCTTGGATGTTTTCCTAGACATTGTCAGTGTTATGCTGTGGAGACTTTGGATTCTGTTGTTTTTTCCAGAGTGTTGGCTTTTTGGTTTGATTTGGTTTTAGGAACAAGCAAGTTAACTTGGCTGGATGTTAGCTACAAATGCTGTATCTTGGGCAGCAGCTCAAAATCAGTTCACATCTTCCAGCTCAAGCTGGGCTGGTTTGAATCTGTACCACATATGTGTGATCCAGGGGCAGCCAGTGATTTGGGCAGTTTATACACAGAACTTGAGACTTTCCTTCTCTGACTCTCACTTCTGGGATTCCCTCCTCATTTTCTAAATGGCTTTAGGTGCCCTAAACTGTGTCTCCTGGTCTTCAGGCTAGAAAATATTGCTAATTTCCCACCATAGTTTTAGCTGCTCTACACACAGTACCAACTGCAGCCTGCCTTCAAATTAACTGTCATAAAAATGGGACACTTTATTTTATACTGTTTCCCTCTTCCAAATGTTGACTCTGCTTCAGAATCTGCCTGCCTTTTTCACTCTCCAGTGTCTGTATGCAGTTTGTGTGTGTGTATTTTCCAGAGATTATAGTTTGTGTATGTGAGAGGATGAATTCATAGGAAATTATTTGGTCATAGTGAAAACAGAAGACCAGCTTTAAACATTTTAAAAATGTGTTTTTATATAAATAAGACTCTAGCAATAAGCAGAGCTTGAAATAAAAAAAAATTTATCCATAATCTTTTTTCAGCTCATCTATAGTCCCGTCCATGTCTTATCTTTATATTCATTTTTAACATTGTTATGACAATGGTACACTTACAACTTTTTATCTTTTTTATATATATCACTGTAGCAATGGTGTGCTGGAAAATGTTTAACAACTTTCTCTCTGGGGATGAGGTGAGCCCTAATTGGGAGTGTTTGCCAATTTCTCTGGTGTAAATACTCCCACCATGGCTGATTTCATGCTACTGACATGACATCATGGAATGCAGAGTTGGGAAGAATGCACTCAATTGGCTCTCTCAAGCCAGTATGGGCTGAGTCCAGCACACCACTAATTATAGTGGTTGTAAAATATTCTGCCATATGAGTGGGTAACAGTTTAGTCTGTTATTCCTACAACATTGAATATTATGGTTATTTTTAATGTTTAATAGTCATAAACATTTATGCATATCTTTGGTGTTTATCTCTTTTTCCTCAGAAAGTTCATTAGGTCAAAATATATATGAACAATTTTGTGGTTCATGGTACACATTGTTGTGGACAAGAGTGACTTTTTTTTTGAGACAGGGTTTTGTTCTGTCCCCCATGCTGGAGTACAGTGGCATGATCTTAGTTCACTGCAACCCTGACCTCCTGGGCTCAAACGATCCTCCTGCCTCAGCCGCCTGAATACCTGGGATTGCAGATGTGTGCCACCATACCCAGCTACTTTTTTTTTTTTTTTTTTAATAGAGATGAAGTCTTGCTATGTTGCCCAGCGTGGTCTCAAACTCCTTGGCTCAAGTGATCCTTCCACCTCGGCCTCCCAAACTGCTGGGACTTACAGGCATTAGTCATTGTGCCCAGCCAAGAGTGACTTTATTTTAAATGCTAATCCACCTGACTAACTTCAAGTCCAGGAACAAAATGGCTAGTTGATGTATTACTCTTTCTGTGGGAATACCTATTCATTTCAAGTTTTGCTTTTTCTCCAAAGCAACCCTTGATGCTGTTGCAGAAATAGGCTGTGATGCTGGTAGCCACCTACACTTCCCAGAGTACATATACTTCCAGATACGTTATATTGCACATATACTTTCAGAGCACATATACTTTTTCCCCAAGATAGGAGCCCTGGGTTTTGGGGATTGCAGTACAGAGACCTACATATCTTGTGGCTGCCCAAGAGCATGCTTCTCTCTTTAAGTTGCCCTTATAAGTGACCTAAAACCAACAAACTGGATTTGATAGCCTCCTGCTTTGGTTTCTGGACTTCTTTGGCATTTGGGCATCACTTTGCATATATGGCCCTTTCACGGAACAATTGTAATTTCCAAAAGTATTGTGCCAATTTATAGGACCACAGCTCTGTACAAAGGTACCAACAATTTTTTAAAAGGGTGCCAACACCTTTTACCAGGATCCCCCTGTAAATATAAAATAAATATTATCAGTGTATTCATTCTCTTCTCATTTCTTTATTAAGATTCTAACATAAAACTGTGTCAGAGGAAACTTCTGGGCCCAACATTATGTTCTTCCCTAGCTCCTTCTGGGAAACTTGGCCTTGAACAATGCAACAGTAAGTCCATAGAGCTGCCACATAACCAGCATATGTCATCTAGAAATATCACAAGTGGATAAAGAGCAGAAGTGAAGTGTTTGGCAAGATCCCTTGGAGGGGCTGTCTGCTTGTTTCTCTTTATACACCTTATCCAGTTTCTTTCATGTGCCTTTCTCCTCCACTGTTTGAATGTTTCTGTGAGACCTGAAGGAGTTCCATTTCACTTTCATCTCCCTAACAGTTTTTATTTATTTATTTATTTATTTATTTATTTATTTATTTATTGAGACGGAGTCTTGCTCTGTCGCCCAGGCTGGAGTGCAGTGGCGTGATCTTGGCTCACTGCACCCTCTGCTTCCTGGGTTCAAGCGATTCTCTGCCACAGCCTCCTGAGTAGCTGGGATTACAGGCGCGCACCACCACACCCGGCTATTTTTTGTATTTTTAGCTGAGACAGATTTTCACCATGTTGGTTAGGCTGGTCTCAAACTCCTGACCTTGTGATCTGCCCGCCTCAGCCTCCCAAAGTGCTGGGATTACAGGTGTGAGCCACCACGGCCGGCCTCATCTCCCTGATAGTTTTATCTCCTATTTTCCATTTCGGGGGAAAATGGCGTTAGGGGACTGAGAGGAGGAGGAGGAGAGAAGGTATTTGGAGAGGAGAATGTACTGTCTACTTCTGTTGTTATTTTCCTGATCCTTTTCTCTTTGGTGACCAGGATGACATGTTGAACTCAGCATGGCTTTCAGTGAGAGCATACCTGCTTCCCATAGACCTCGGATTGGCAGGGGTTAATCATGAAACAGCCTCTGTCATTATTAGTCTGAGAGGTTCTCAGCCATCTAGGGGTGCTCCTTCTCCCACCGTGTCCTGCAAAGAGCAGGACCCCTGGTAAGCGAGCGCTTGGTAAATACTGGCTCCTTCCCTCCTCTTCCCTTTGGTGGGACGCAGGCAGGCTGGTTGGATCCAGGGAAGCAGTTTCGTATGGTAGAATAAAACATGAACTTGGAGTTAAGTCGAACTAATTGGATTCCCGGGTCCTCAGCTGACCTGTGTTTGATCCTGTACAAAGTCCTTGAGCTCCCTGACTCCTGCTTTTCACTGGGAGAACGCCACCTCTCTTTGGTCACAGTGAGGCTTATTGATCTATTTTTGTTTTGTTTTGTTTCTAGATGGCGTTTTGCTCTGTTGCCCAGGCTGGAGTATAGTGGCACAATTACAGCTCACTGCAGCCTTGACCTCCCAGACTCAAGTGATCCTTCTACCTCAGCCTCTTGAGTAGCTGGGACCACAGGCACAGGCTACCAGGCCTGGCTAATTTTAAAATTTTTTTTGTAGAGGTGGGGTCTTGTTATGTTGCTCAGGCTGTTCTTAAACTCCTGGGCTCAAGTAATCCTCCCATCTTGGCTGTCCGGAGTCCTGGGATTAGAGGCATGAGCCACCTGCACAGCTTATCTTAATTTTTGTAAAGTTGCCCCTTCCCAAATCAAATACACAAAAGGCCCTACGTCGCCAAAGAGCTTTTACAGGGAACTCACATTGGAAGACTTATTGCTGCTTCTTGGGCTACCCTGGAGGGTGACATTCAGCAAGTGGCAGGACAGCATCAGGCCCTGTTTTCCCTTCATCTAGCCAGATGACAGCTGCGGACACTATGGCTGGAGGAGCACCCCATGGAGACCAAGCCTCGATGTGGATTCATATGACTATTGCTCCAGGAAAGCAAACCCAGGCTGGGAATCTGTCAGGCCTCCTGGGGACCGGGTGGAGGTGGAAGTTACTGCTTGTGCTTAGGAAGGAAGCTATCTCAGAAGGCAGAGGCCACTGCTGCGAGCTAGACAGACGCGCTCCCTCCCTGCTCATCTCCAGCCTGCTGGGGATCTCCTCACTGGCCAGCTATTACAGGATGGACCCCATCCATAAGGAAAAAACCACGACTCCCACTCAAACAGCGCCTGACTGTCCACGCAGCACTTGCTGCCTCCTTTGATGGAAGTAGGCGGGGCAAGCTGGACTAAGATGATGGTGGTGAAGAGACCAAGGCTAGAAAAACTGCTCGGGTTACCTGCCTAGTGAGTAAGAACATATTCCACAGCCCAACCTGAACCCAGCAGACCACCCCCAGGCCCGCGCCAGGAAGGAGAAAGAGACAGCAGAGGCCGGTTCCCTCCTGGGGCAGCGCTGCTCCACTTCTATCATCAGGCTGCTTCCCAGGCCCCAGGGTGAGCCAGTTTATACACTTTTCTCACTCCTCAAGCCTCCAGCATGTTTTCTTCCCCCTTGCACGTTCACACAAGACCTCACTTCCGTCACTGTGATGACAAAATAGAAGCCATCAGACTGGAACCTCTTTTCCTCCCACCATCAAGCTAGAAGCCACCTTGAGCCGATACTCATCTTCTTTCATCCTTCCTGCCCCTTCCTCCCATCAACACCGGCCCCTCCACCTGTGCTCTGGGTCCCACTTTGCTGCTGACCCCCCAACCCCACTCGCAAATCTCACTTTTTCTCCCCAAAAGGTCAATTCCTTCAGCAAACAACCTGCTCTCGGTCTCTCACTAAAACAAAGCAGAACTCTTGTATGAACATACCCCCTTCTCCAGATACTGGCCCATTTCCTCCCTCCTCTTCAAAACTCGACAAGAATTGTCTGTCTGCACTGCATCATCACCCTGACCTCCATGGCCTGCCCCACTCCCGTCTGCGTTCCAACCTCACCATTCCACTGAAACTGCTGGTCGAGGTCAGCGGCAGTCTCTGTGTTGCCCCATTCGAAGGTTATGTCTGTCTTCCTCTGACTCAACCTCTCAGCAGCTTGTGACACAGCTGATGGCCCCCTCCTTCCTGAAATATGTTCTTCCTTCAACTTTTAGTTTAAACCACATACATTCGTTGGCTTGCTGCAATAACAGATTACCACAGATTTTGTGGCTTACAATGATGCAGATTTATTATTTTACAGTTCTGTAGTTCAGAAATCCAACATGGGGCTCACTGGGCTAAAATCAGAGCGTTGGCAGAGTTAGATTCTTTGCCAGAGGTTCTAAGGGAAAATCCATTTCCTTCCTCATTTGGCTTATTAGAAGAATTCAGTGCTTGCGGCTGAAGGACTGAGGTCCTGTGTCTGGGCTGGCTGTCAGCTGAGGGCCGTGCCCAGTTTCTAGAGGCCGCCTGAATTTTTGGCTTCTCTATCTTGAGAGCTGGCAGTGGTGGGTCAAGCCTTCCTCGTGTTTCACATCTTCTGGGCCCTTCCATCATCACATCTCTCTGACACCCACTGCTGCCTTGTGTATTTGTAAAGAATCAGGTGGTTAGATTGGGCATACTGAGATATCCAGGATATTTTCTCCATCCCAAACTCCTTAACCTCAGTTGCATCTGCAAGGTCGCTTTTGTCACCTAAGGTAACATATTCACATGTTCCTCAGATTAGGGTATGGACATTCTGGCGCCCACTGTTGGGCCTACCATGTCATCTGCTTGTTCTCTTCCAACTTCCCCAGCAACTCCTTATCAGTCTCCTTTACTGGCTCTTAATCATCCCACAGCTCTAAATGTGAGAGGCATTCAGTCCTCAGCCTTCAGCCCTCTTATCTCCTACACGTTTTCTGTGAGCAATCCCATCTGATTTTGTCCCTTGAAAATACCATCTGCAGGCTGGCGTGGTGGCTCATGCCTGTAATCCCAGCACTTTGGAAGCTAAGGTGAGTGGATTGCTTGAGCTCAGGAGTTTGAGACCAGCCTGGGCAACATGGAGAAACCGTGTCTCCACTAAAAATACAAAAAATTAGGTGTGGTGGCGTGTACCTGTAGTCCCAGCTCCTCAGGAGGCTAAGGTGGGAGGATGGCTTGAGCCCAGAAGATGCCACTGCGCTCCAACCTGGGTGACAGCGAGACTCTGTCTCAAAAATTAATAATAATAATAAAATAAAATAAATAAATGCATCTGTGAACCAGTGCCCCAAAATTTATATTTTTAGCCCTAAATTCACTCTTGGGTTCAAAATTCATGTATCTGACTCGATATTGCCATTGGAATAAATGATTGCCATCTTGAAGTTGACATGTCCTAACTGAAACTGTGGGTTTTCTTTACAAACTCTGTTTCTCCCTTAGTCTTGACCCATTCAGTAAAGACATCACACCAGTTTGCTACTCAGGCCCCAAACGTAGGAGTCATGCTGGAGCCCTGTTTCTTTTTCTTTTTCTTTTTTTTTTTGAGACAGAGTCTCCCTCTGTCGCCCAGGCTGGAGTGCAGCGGCATGATCTCAGCTGACTCCAACCTCTGCCTCCCCAGGCTCAAGTGATTCTCCCACCTCAGCCTCCCGAGTAGCTGGGATTACAGGTGCACGCCACCACGCCCGGCTAATTTTTATATTTTAGTAGAAATGGGCCTTGTTGGCCAGGCTGGTCTCAAACTCCTGACCTCAAGCGATCTGCCCACCTCGGCCTCCCAAAGTGCTGGGATTACAGGCGTGAGCCACTGCGCCCGGCCGATAATGCTTATTTCTTTGCTGCCTTGTTAAATATTTTCCTTCCCACCTCTCACCCTGACTCCTGCACCAAGAAGGTGAATGAAGGCAGGAATCACCATCTGTCTTTCTCACTCCTCTTAGACCGGGGGCCTAGAAACGTGCCTCCCTAGTGCGTGTTTTTTGAGTGGCTTTGCAGCAAATGCCCCACGTTCCCTCTATCCCACTGCCTTCTGCTCCCTGCTTTCCCACACTTTCTCTCCCTTTACAAGCTCTGGCCTGAGAACGGATGAGGTGTTTTTTTTTTTTTTTTTTCCCCAGCACTCAATCTGTTAACAACTTTGAAGATCCCTGACTAAAACCAAATTAATAATTACACTAATTACACTTAATTGTGAGCATTTATATCACACTTACTATTTCCGAGCACCGCCGTAAGCACCTTACTCATCCTGAATAGGCACAGTGTTCCTAAGAGTAACCAGTCATGACATGGTTATTCCTCACTGTCATCATCTCCATTCACAGAGGAGGAAAGCGAGGCACAGAGAGACTAACGTGCCCGAAGTTCCACAATAAGGAAATGGTGGCAGCAACCTTCCGAGAACCAGGCCTGAGGGGCCTCTGCCAGGGCCCCATGCTTTAGATGGCCTGCTCTGGCCCCTGTCTGGCGGTGCCCTCCCTACAGGGCAAGGAGTCCTCGGAGCCAAGGGGAAGGCTCACCTCCTGCTTGTGGACTGCACTTGGGGAGCATACACTGTGGAATTCCAGCCCACACAGCCGTGAGGCTGCTGCCAGGGCCTCTCCCCAGGCCCGTCTTCCTTTGGGTGTACACTGCCACCTCAGTGGGCCCAAATGGTGGCCGCAGGGCAGTTCTTTATGAAAAGTGTGGACAGAACTTGAACCGGCAGTCTCACTGTCCACACGTGGCCCCTTTGAAGGTGTGACAGAGCAGGGCGTGTGAAGAGGAGGCCGAGCCATGGCCTCCCCACACTTCCTCCTTCAGACACAGAACTGTGTGTGGAGCCCCAGAGTTCTACGTTCAAACCTGGCCTTCCAGGTCATTGAGAAGGTTTCTGTGTCAAGGTAGGAGGGTGGAATGTATTCTTATGTCTGTTGGCTTGACTGACAGTTAAAATATTTGAAATATTTAGACATGTGGTCTGTGGCCTCCGTTCATCCTCCCCGCCGGGCCCACAGATACTGGGCCCACAGATACTGGGGTGGGTCTGAGTGGCAGAGCTAGGTGTGGACCCCAGAAGCCTGGCCTGGGCTCCCTCCCATGCTGCACCCGGGAAGCCTTTGTGTTCCAAGCCACGCACCTTCCCAGAGGACGCCCTGCATGGTGGCTGTGCAGTCCTGTCCCCCACTTGCTTCTCTCCTGGGAGCTCAAATATTGGTCATTTCCACCATACCCAGCAAACTCCACGACGGTCTCTCCCAGGAGGCTTACCCCCACCGGCGTCCTGAGCGGGTCCCCAGGGATCCGTCGAGTGGTTCGAAGTGTATGTTTTGGGTTTGAATGCCAGTTCCACCACTTATTAACTGTGCCATCAGGTAAATTATGTAACCTCTTAGCCTATTTTGTGTTCTGTTTTCAAGGATTAAACGGGAATGTCCACGCACTCAGTAAATGCTTGTCCCCGTCATGGCACTCCACCGTTTGCTCTGTGATCTGGGGACAATGCCCTGTGGCTCAGCCATTTCTCCAGGAAGCTGCGTCAGGTGGACGCCAAGCACAGAGCTGGCAGGAACAGGGACTAAAATAAAGAGCCACAGAGCCCCCAGTGGGAAGTCCTAGGCCCTGGGCACAGCTGAGCTGGAAGGGATGAGGTGACCTGTTTTCCCTGCAGTGCTTCAAGTGGGATTCTTATGAGCTGCTGGGAGCCATGCGGTCCTGCAACATGGCAGGCATGCCACCACCTTGAGGATTCTCTGTGTACTTCCCGGTGAAATTCTTCTGCCTGTGACATGTGCCACCTGCCACCTTCCCCTTTGCTAATAATGATTGCACCACACACTCAGACACAAACACACATTCACAGACATGCAAATTGTTTTAGGTTCTTTTTAATGGCTAAATATAAAGCATCCCTTGACAAGAGTTTAATTTGTCATATTGAGAAATGAAGGCTGCCTTTCAACTCACTCTGAAACCTACCTTGAGCAAGTATTACAGTGGGTGGGGCTGAGGAAGAAAGCAGCAGGGATTTCCAAAGAACAAGATGTTGAGGCTGACATTCTTTTCTTTACCCTATTTGGGAAGAAGTGGGGTCTGAATTCATGTGGCAGAACTGAACCTGCACCGTCCTAACCTGGGCCCACTGGCTCTTGGGAGGGCCTGGTCCCACTGCAGGCTGCAGACCCAGTTGGTCTTCTCGCTTCTCTGCTCCAACACCTGGAAGTCAGGCCTGAGTCATCTGTTTTCAGCAGAGAACAAGCTTTAGATCCGAGATGTGAACCTGCTGGGTGTCTGGGGATAGACGTGACAAATGGTTTCTGATCCAGCTCCACTACTTACTAGCTGATGATACTGAGCAAGTTAATTACCCTCCCGGTGCCTCAACCGTCTTGTCTATTAACTATGTCTACTAACAGTATCTGGTTCACAGGGTCATTTGTGGATTAAGTGAACAAATACTTGTAAAACAAGTGACTAGCAAGAGTAAACAGTCATGTTCTTTTTTTTTTGAGACGGAGTCTCGCTCTGTTGCCCAGGCTGGAGTGCAGTGGCCGGATCTCAGCTCACTGCCAGCTCCGCCTCCCGGGTTCACGCCATTCTCCTGCCTCAGCCTCTGGAGTAACTGGGACTACAGGCGCCTGCCACCTCGCCTGGCTGGTTTTTTGTATTTTTTAGTAGAGACGGGGTTTCATTGTGTTAGCCAGGATGGTCTCGATCTCCTGACCTCGTGATCCGCCTGTCTCGGCCTCCCAAAGTGCTGGGATTACAGGCTTGAGCCACCGCGCCCGGCCCCAACAGTCATGTTCTGTATCATCACTATTAACAATGCCAAGAGACCAGGCCAGAGGCTGGGGAAATGGTGCCACCATATTTGCATTTTCAATAGCCCCCAAGTGATCCCAATGCTGGCCTGAGGAAGGTGTGTCGTGGGGACATGAACCCAGGCTGTGGAGGGCGCTTTGCAGCCCGCTAGGGCCTTGGCTTCTATTCTGAACAAATGAGGTGGCATGTAAAGATTCTAGTTTTGCCATGGAGAGTCCTTCGGGTCTTTCTAGGATGCGGTGGTCTGGCTGGCGACTGAGGGTGTCCTCTCAGAAGTGCCAAAGGAGGAGGTGGAACGTGTTCTGAGGCCTGAGGAAGATGTTCCAAGAAACAATGGGTGAATACAAACAGAGGAGTAAAGACTCTGGAGAGGGCCTGGCTGTGGGAGCCAGACAGACCCAGGTGAGGCCAGGTTATGTCACTCACAAGCTCTGTCCTTAACCTTTTTAACTTCAGTTCCCTCACCTGTAGAATGGGGCTGACTCAGAAGGTGGTCGTGAGGGTTGCAGACGATGACGTAAGCCAAGGGCTTCCACGAGGTAAGCTTGGCGGGCAGCCCTATCTGTTGTGAAGGTTTTTTTCTTTTTTGAGACAGAGTCCTGCTTTATTGCCCAGGCTGGAGTGCAGTGGCAAGATCTCAGCTCTCTGCAACCTCCATCTCCTGGGTTCAAGCCCATTCTCCTGCCTCAGCCTCCGGAGTAGCTGGTATTACAGGCACGTCCCACCACATCTGGGTGATCCACCCACCTCGGCCTCCCAAAGTGCTGGGATTACAGGGGTGAGCCACTGCACCCGGCTTGTTGCGAAGGTTTTTCTTGGGCAGTTGGAAAGGCGAACGCCGTGGGGGTCCGCGTCATCCAGGAAGGAGAGAGGTGGCGTGGAGACAGGAGCAGCCCAGGCATGAGTGGGAAGAGAGGATTTCCCGGGCCCACCATGCCTGGGTGAAATACTCCTTAAGACTTGACTCCATTTCTGTGCTCACCGAACTTACCACTAATTATTGCTGCAGCCTCGGGGGATGGGCAAGGAGAGGGGTATGGCTGTGGAAAGAGGATGGGGCAATTGGGATTCACTCTGAGTTACTAATGTGGCTTTCTGGCTCATTCTTCCAATTCACATGACTTACTCTGACTTCTCCAGAACGCCTGCTCATCTGTGGGAGCACGGATGTGTTCTGGTCTCTAACCCTATCAGGCTGGGGGGCAGACCCTGGTGGTGGCAAATTGTCCCAAGTAGTTAAGGCCCCTCAGTGAGGCCTCTTGACAGTGGCCAGTGGACCTTCCCTGCCAGCGCAGCTGTCACTGTGGGGTTGCTGAAGAACTGACGGGAGAAATCGTTTGTTAAATGAAGCTTCAAATGTCCATGGTGTGGTCCCATCACACCTCTTCAGCCCCATCGCCCCAGACGTCCAATAAAAATAGCCTGCTTTTCTGCTTCTGCTCACACTTCCCTTCGCATGAAACAACTCCTGTGCCTCCTCTGGAAAGGGCTCTTAGTACCATAGGCCACAGTTGTCTTTCCCACCGCGGAAGAACCTGAATCTATACTTATTAACACGTGTGTGTTTTGTCTCCACACCCTGATCTTAAGTCATGCTAGGGCAAGGGCTGTCCGCCTGGGAAATTTGAAGACCTTCTGGTCAATGAACGAGGTCAAGAAGGATGGCTTCTTCCCTGGTGCTTTAGGCTGGAGAAATTGCTCCATTTAGGGGCTGTTTGACATGCAGTTGTGCCCAAGGGTGGAGGGATGGAAAAGATGAGTGTTCAAGGCCCTTCCGGTCATAGTAGAACATGCGGAAGGGTGTTGGTGTGATGATGCCACAGGTCGGCAATGACTACTCAGCTACACCTTTATTTATTCATAAACTCATGATTTTGCCAAGAAAGTCAGCAGCTGAGGATACATTTATTCACTGGCAGACACTGCTGGTTGTGAAATTGACAGCTGTTTCCCCACCCTTCTTCCTTACCCAAGGAACATACCTTCTACTTTACAGACCAGAGTTCTAGACACTTGCTCTCTGAGTCTCCCTTACGATTCGTGGTGGTCATTGTGGGCCCCACTCCTGGCCAATGACACATGAAGTTTGCCAGGGACTCCTAAAAACTTTTTTTTTTAATTTAAAATAATTATTTTTTATTTTATTTATTTATTTATTTATTTATTTATTTATTTATTTATTTATTTTGAGACGGAGTCTCGCTCTGTCGCCCAGGCTGGAGGGCAGTGGCCAGATCCCAGCTCACTGCAAGCTCCGCCTCCCGGGTTCATGCCATACTCCTGCCTCAGCCTCCGGAGTAGCTGGGACTACAGGCGCCCGCCACCTCGCCCGGCTAGTTTTTTTTTTTTGTATTTTTTAGTAGAGACGGGGTTTCACCGTGTTAGCCAGGATGGTCTCGATCTCCTGACCTCGTGATCCGCCCGTCTCGGCCTCCCAAAGTGCTGGGATTACAGGCTTGAGCCACTGCGCCCGGCCTAAAATAATTATTTTTTAAACTTTTTTGCTCTTATGAATACTTTCCTAACACATTAATTTTCTAATGTTATTTTCAAAATTGTCCATTTTTAAAAAAAATTATGTGATTTCTTTTAAAGGTGTAATTTCTCGGAATAACTTTACTCTCTGATGAAAGGAGGGAATAAGGTAATGAGAAGTCCCCTCCCTCCGTTCTCACATTGGACCTTGTGTGAGGACGGGACACTGGAGCTGCTGTGGCCACCTGGGCCAAGAGAACCAAGGAGGTGCTGACCCAAACCCTGATGCTGCAAAGCCCCTGACCAGTGCTGGCGTTGTCTGCCTCTGGAGTCCTTGTTACAAGAGAATTATAAACTCCTGTTGTTAAGACTTTGAGGCAAGTAATTTGTTTCTTACAGTCAAATGCATATTAGTTTGCCTCGGGTCTTCTGAGTAATTTACTTTTCATAATGGTTATTTCACACACTGAGATCCTCAGCTTATTTATTATTTACGTATGTATTTATTTATTTTTAGAGAAGCAAAGAAACAAAAGAATGGCTACTCCATAGGCAGAGCATCCCTTAGCTCTTTTTATAAACAAAGATGTAGAAACTGAAATGATCTTGTTTCCATTTGCTGGCCCCTCTTTGAAGAGCAAAACCCTTCAAGGGTTCAGCTTCTTCATTGGAAACCAGCAAATCCTCCCGTCTTCTATTCTGGGTCTCCCCAAATCATAAAAATCCTGCAAACACCTCTTAAACCCTCATATTATGTATAGTTTGGGAAGTAGAATTAACAAGATAATGATCTCTCAGGTCAGAAGCAGGGATAATACAGTCTTGCAGCTCCCAAGGAATTCTTTATTTTCAATTTTTTAGTTTTTTGAGGCAGGGTCTCATTCTGAGACCTCATTTGAGGCAGGCTGGAGTGCAGTGGCCTAATCGCAGCTCTCTGCAGCCTTGATCTTAGCACCCACCAACCCCAGTAGCTGGGGCTACAGGGGCACTCTGCCAAGTCCAGCTAATTTTTCTTTTACTTTTAGTAGAGACGAGGTCTTACTATGTTGCCCAGGTTGGTCTTGAATGCCTGAGCTCAAGCGATCCTCCCCCCTTGTCCTCTCAAAGTGCTGGGATTACAGGTGTGAGCCACCACTGCCAGTCGGAATTCTTGAGTAAGTGCCTTTTCTACCCCTTTTCTCTAAGTGAAGAAGTTCAACTTTGAGACTTGCAGTAGGAATTTAAAGTTCTAATTCCATTTGGCTCATCTAATTGTTTGAATTAATTTTTTCAAAACAGTAGCAGGAGCACTGACAGACCAGTTGGGGAGGTTATTTAGATGATTATTATTTTAAAAAATATTTCCACTGTATTTAAAATGGGTTATCACACATACCTGTTTGTGTTGTGGAAACTAAGAATCCTGGAATGCATTTAGAGTTAAAAGAGTGGTTTTGAGTTTCCTGACATGCATTCTTCAGGTGAAAAGATAAGTTACATAAAACATATTTTCATGTAGTACCCCCTTTTTTTTTTGTTTGAGACAGAGTCTTGCTCACTGCAACCTCTGCCTCCCAGGTTCAAGTGATTTTCCTGTCTCAGCCTCCCGAGTAGCTGGGATTACAGGGGCATGCTACCATACCCAGCTAATTTTTATATTTTTTAGTAGAGATGAGGTTTCACCCTGTTGGCCAGGCTGGTCTTGAACTCCTGACCTCAAGTGATCCACCCACTTTGGCCTCCCAGAATGCTGGGATTATAGGCATGAGCAACCGTGCCCAGCCCATGTGGTATTCTTGTTCAAAACAGAAGCACAAGAAAATGTGATATATACTCGCAAAAGATGCCAATATCACAACAAAATATACTTTAATAGAAAATAGAGTCACAGGCCGGGTGTGATTGTTCACACCTATAATCCCGGCACTTTGGGAGGCTGAGGCGGATAGATCACCTGAGGTCAGGAGTTCGAGACCAGCCTGGCCAACATGGTAAAACCCCATCTCTACTAAAAATACAAAATTATCCAGGCATGGTTGTGGGTGCCTGTGATCCCAGCTGCTCGGGAGGCTGAGGCAGGAGAATTGCTTGAACCGGAGGTGGAGGTTGCAGTAAGCCAAGATCGAGCCATTGTATTCCAGCCTGGGCAACAAGAGCAAAACTCCGTCAAATAATAATAATAATAATAATAGTTACAGAACCAAGAGAAAGAAATCTTGGCCTCCCTAGTGTAGTTCTACACAGATTGACACACGGAGGCTGCTGGTTAGTGACACAACCTGACAATTCTTTTCCCTATACTGTCTGCCTACCACCAAATGCACATCTTTTTCTTTTAATACAAAAAAGCACTAAGAATGCTTGAATTGTGTTAAATATACCACTTAAATTATGAGTGACAGCAAAGCTTTTTAATTACTTTGAGTCTAATTTATACTTGAAATAAAAAATATTTAGGTTAAAAAGCCCCAACCCAAATTTAACTTCTTAATTTCAGCAGATAATAGAATTGGAGTAGTTTTTAGGTTATAAAAGGGAGTATAATTTTATCTAAATGTACCCCCTGCAGCACTTAGCAGAGAGGGAAATTAAGACATGTGGAATATGTCCTCTTTGGTGATGCTTTGTTATTTGGGAGAGAATATTAATTTTTATTATCAGATGATACTTGTACATAGCAAAAAAAGGTTTTTACACACACACACACACACACACACACACACACACACACACACAGAGCCCCATTCCTCTCATCATCATCATCCTACTTGCCAGGGCACGCATTGTTAACCATTTCATTTTAACATCTTTGTTCTGGTGCTCACCTCTGTATTAAAAATATATATATACTGACTGGGCATGGTGGCTCACATCTGTAATCCCAGCACTTTGGGAGGCCGAGGCAGGCGGATCATCTGAGGTCAGGAGTTCAAGACCAGCCTGGCCAACATGGTGAAACCCTGTCTACTAAAAATACAAAAATTAGCTGGGCGTGGTGTAATCCCAGCTACTCCGGAGGCTGAGGCAGGACAATTCACTTGAACCCGGGAGGTGGAGGTTGCAGTGAGCCAAGACTGGGCCACTAAACTTCAGCCTGGGTAACAGAGCAAGACTCCCTCTCAAAATAATAATAATAATAAATAAAATAAAAATAAAAAACATATATGCTGACTCCTGAGTCATTAGCTTCAGACTTTAGCTACTGACTTCCTGCATTACTTAAGGTTCCCCAGATAACAGAACCAGTAGGATTTGCATGTGTGTATACATATACATGCATTTGTGTGTGTGTGTGTGCACGTGTGAATTGGCTCATGCGGTTGTGAGGGCTAGCAAGAAGCAAACTTGCGGAGCACGCTGGCGGGTTGGAGACCCAGGAAAGAGTTGATGTGCAGCTGGAGGCTGCAGGCAGAGGCCCACCACATTATGGAGGGGAATCTGCTTTATTCAAAGTCTACCTGTTTAACAGTTAATCTTATCTGAAAAATATCTTCAAAGAGACATCTGGACCGATGTTTGACCAAATAGCTGGGTATTGTTGTCTGGCCAAGTTGATACGTAAAATTAACCGTCACACTTCCTAATAGGGTGAACGCAGACTTAGCTGATACTTCTCTTCCTCCATCTTCCCAGTGTAGTGACACTGCAGTGCTCAATGTTTATATTACTGTAACTATAAATATTGCTCATTGCTGAGCCAAGAAGTGCACCATGATTGTTCCTTACTTGTATGGTGCTTTGTTTTTCCTTTAATTATTATTTTTGAGACAGTCTTGCTCTGTCACTTAGGCTGGAGTGCAGTGGCGTGATCTCGGCTCACTGCAACTTCCACCTCCTGGGCTCAAGCGATTCTCCTGTCTCAGCCTCCCGAGTAGTGGGGACTATAGGCGTTTATCACCACGGCTGGCTAATTTCTGTATGTTTTGTGGAGATGGGGTTTCACCATGTTGGCCAGGCTGGTCTCAAATCCTCATTTTTTCATTACTTGCTCTTCTTGGAACCTATTATTAAGTCTTTCCTCACCCTTTTTTCCTCATGTTGTTAAAAAATGAGTATTTGCTCCCTTCTCCTCCCTTCTTGTGGGAGACCTTCCTTCCTGTTCTGGACTGGACTGCTGGCTCTCTAGGCCTGCCAGACAGCAGTCATCCTGGGAATGCCCCTTGTGCTTTCCCTGGGTTGGATTCCCTGCTTCTAGACCTCAAGTCTTTATGCTTCATGGTTGATGCCCTCTGAGAAAGGAAGCGTGGGGAGCAAGGGCCCTGCATTTCTGAAAAAGCCCATATTCTACCTTTACACTGGATTCATAGGTTGGCTGAAATTATTTTTACTGTTTTTGAAAATGTTGCTCTGTTTTCTTAAGCCTCCAATGCTGCTCTTCAGGACAGGAATGACATTTTGTTCCTAACCTTTTACATGTGGTGTTTTATTTTTCCTCTTCAGAAACTTTTACGATAATTTTTTTTTTTTTTTTTTGAGACAGAGTCTCCCTCTGTCTGTCACCCTGGCTGGAGTGCAGTGGCACAATCTTGGTTTGCTGCAACCTCTGCCTCCTGGGTTCAAGTGATTCTCCTACCTCAGCCTCCTGAGTAGTTGGGATTACAGGATTGTACCACCATGCCCGGCTAATTTTTGTATTTTTAGTAGAGATGGGTTTTCACCATGTTGGTCAGGCTGGTCTCAAACTCCTGACCTCGTGATCCACCTGCCTCGGCCTCCCAAAGTGTTGGGATTACAGGCGTGAGTCACCGCGTCCAGCCAGATAATTTCTTTACCTATGGAGTTGACATTTCACAATGATATGTCCTAGTGTGGGTTTATTTTCATTTATTATGCTGGGTACTCATTAGACCATTTCCAACTGGAAAATCACATATTTAAGTTCTGGAATTTTTTCTTGTATAGTTTCGTGTTTTCTCTGTTCTTTTTAGATATCCAGTTAATTTGACATTGGATTTCCTGGATTGGTTCTCTAATTTTTTCTATTTTTTGTTGTTGTTTTACTTTCTAGATTTCTTCAATTTTATTTTCAGACTTTCTATTGAATTTTATTTTTTTATTTTATTTTATTTTTTTTTGAGACGGAGTCTCGCTCTGTCGCCCAGACTGGAGTGCAGTGGCCGGATCTCAGCTCACTGCAAGCTCTGCCTCCCGGGTTTACGCTATTCTCCTGCCTCAGCCTCCCGAGTAGCTGGGACTACAGGCGCCAGCCACCTCGCCCGGCTAGTTTTTTGTATTTTTTAGTAGAGACGGGGTTTCACCGTGTTAGCCAGGATGGTCTCGATCTCCTGACCTCGTGATCCGCCCGTCTCAGCCTCCCAAAGTGCTAGGATTACAGGCTTGAGCCACCGCGCCCGGCCTTTCTATTGAATTTTAAATTATGGTTGCTATACTTTTAATTTTCAAGAGCTTAACCATGTCTTCTGACTCATTAATCTCTTAGAGCATCCTAATCCTATTTCATGATGCAATATTATTTGAGCTGAGAATTTTAATTATAGTTTTTAAATCTCTTATGAGGTTTGTCTTCTGTGCCATGCGGTTGTTTCACCAGAATCCCTCTTTTCTTTTTGATTTGGTCTATTTCATCTTGGTGGCGTCCCTCCGAAGTCTGGAGACGGGTTCACTTGTTCACTTACGGGTGATGTGCTAAAAATGTGATGAGCAACTCCGTGCGCACGGGTGGGGCTTTTTGGCTGATGGATTTCATGGGAAGGGGATCGAGGGCAAACCAGCTTTTTCTTTGGAGGCCTCTCCAAATGACAGTAACTATAGGCCTTTCCTCTGTGGCCAGTTTTTCCAGAGGAGGGTCCTCCAGTCTCCTTCCTGTGGGAGAGGGTTGTGGCTAAGCCTGGCTGGGTCCCTTACTCCGTCCATCCACTTTAACTTCATCCTTATCTTCAGTCTGTTGCCTGACTTCCATGCTTCATTGTGTCTGGAGTCCTCAAGTTCAGGGCCTCTCTGGTTCAACTTCTCCAGAGAATTACTCACCTCCTGAGAGCACTGAAGAGAGCACAGGCAGTGCCTGGATCCACTGGGAGGGGTGGTTACCTGGGTGGTCTAACTGTTCTGATCCGACTTGCCATCAACTTCTCTATTTTCTTCCCTGTTGGGAAAAGCAATCACGTCCAGCTTCCTGCTCCTGCACAATCACGTGAGAATGGGCCTGGAACACTTCCTCACTGAGATATAAGAGCACTACAGGCTGTGCGGGGCTTATCTCCATGAGCGGGAATATCTTGCCCTATTGCAGACTCAATGTGTACTCCTTTGTTCTGCTTAAGCTCATGTGTCAATGGCCCTCATACACATTCAGCTTTCTGCCTTTCAGACCCCCTGGCGGAGGGGGAGGGTCCTTCCACTGCAGCACTAAGTGGGGCACTTGCAGTCACATCGCCTTTGTTCCCTGTGGAGCAGATCTACTGCCCTTGCAGGGCTGATGCATTGCAAGGGGCTGAACCTCCTGCACTGTCTCCTCTTGGTGTAAGTAAACACTGTGCCACCTGAGCCTGGTGTGTGTGTTGTCTGTCCTCAGTGACCTTGAGTCATGCACTGGTCTCTTCCCTGGGAGGCACGTATCTGCCTTTTGACCTTGGCTGCACAGCCTGGATACCCAGCAAACGGTGAAACAATCGCCGTGTTTCGCACCTTTTACCGTGGCAGCCAGTGCCTCCAATTCCTGAGCTTTGCTGGGATTTTGTAGGGCATTAGCTGTTTCTCCTCAGTA
This sequence comes from Papio anubis, assembly GCF_008728515.1. Taxonomy (NCBI): domain Eukaryota; kingdom Metazoa; phylum Chordata; class Mammalia; order Primates; family Cercopithecidae; genus Papio; species Papio anubis. Next base: position 181,849,195 of record NC_044976.1, read on the forward strand.
GAGTCATGCATGCTTAACCACTGGGATATGTTCTGAGAAATGCATCGTTAGGTGACTTCATTGTTGTGGGAACATCGTAGAATGCACTTACACAAACCTAAATGGTACAGCTTGCTACACACCTACGCTACATGGTGTTGTCTATTGCTCCTAGACTACAAATCTGTACAGCATGTTACTGTACTGAACACTGTAGGCAGCTGTAACACAAATGGTAAGAATTTGTGGTATCTAAACAAACTTAAATATAGAAAATAGTAAAATCACAGTATAAAATATAGAAAATGGAATGTGTATATAGGGCACTTACCATGAATGGAGCTTGCAGGACTGGAGGCTGCTGTGGGTGAGTTGGGAGTGAATGTGAATGGCTAGGACATTACTATATACTTTTATACAACTGGCAGCACAGGTTTGTTTACACCAGCCAGCGTCACCATAATCTCGTAATGTGCCACACTACAATGTTAGCCATGGCTATGACCTCCTTAGGTGACAGAACACTTTCAGCTCCATTATGCAGAATCTTCCAGGCCCACGGCTGTACATATGGCCCATTGTTGACCACTATGTGGGGCATGACTGGCTTCCCTTCTGTAGGCACTCACCACTGTACTTCTCCCCAGTGTAGGTCTCATTGTTCTTGGCTCTGCCGTGTCAACTGCCATCCTCTTGACTGCCACTTTCATATAGTTTGATTCAAGGTTACAGGTATTTGGTCTTTTTTCCAAGAGTCTATTTGTTATTACTATTGTACTACTGTGTCCTCAGCACCAACCACAGTATCTGGCACATAGTAGGCACTCAAATAATCTGATTTCCTTTTTCTGAGACAGGTTTCACTCTGTTGCTCAGGCTGGAGTACAGTGGCATGAACATGGCTCACTGCAGCCTTGACCTCCTGGGTTTAAGCGATTCTCTCACCTCAGCCTCCCAACTAGTTAGGACCACAGGTGTGTGCCACTGTGCCCCACTAATTAAAAAAAAAAGTTTTTTGGAGAGATGGGGCCTCGCCATGTTGCCCAGGCTGGTCTCGAACTTCTGGGCTCAAGGAATCTTCCCGCCTTGGCCTCTCAAAGTGCTGGGATTACAGGTGTGAGCCACCATGCCCAGTCTCAACTATCCGTTTTATGAGAGGAAGAATTTCTTAGGACCTATTGTAATTTGGGGCCAATTTTTTTCTGAGAATTTCCGCAATGTTCATGGTTGTGGTAGGGGTTAAAGATATAGCAAGGATGGCCATCTAGGGGCAACTAGAAGAATTCAGGTAAGATGAATTCTTCTAATTTGTTGGACCACAGACAATTCATTATCCTCAGTGTTGTGCATTTCCATCCTTGGATTTATTCTTCTATCACTTCAGCTCCATTCTCCTCCAAGCTCATATTTCCAGAAATAAGTTACAGCTTTCACACCTGGGCATCAGCTGGTTGCACTTCTTTGTGGTCCACTTGAGTATGACTTTTCCATGTGTTATTTTGCAAGGGTTATCAAAATTTAGGTCATTTGGGAGAAATGGCATTTGCCATGAATTAGAAGGAAGAAACTAATAAAACAGTTATTATTATAAGTTATAATTTATCAGAGAACTCTTCCCTGACTCACTCCTACCCTTATTGGGTCCTTTTATTAAGATATTCTCAAATCCTATGTATGCTTCCTGTGCAGCACTTGTTAGAACTTGTCACACAGGTTTTCAAAATATCTTTTGGTGGCTTTCATTAGACATTAAGTTTCTTGAGGTCAGGGACCATGTCTGTCTTTTTTGCTATGTTCCCAGCACTCAGCACAGTACTCAGAACATGAAGGTGGTGGTCAGTGGCTATCTGCTGAATCAATGAGTGTGGGACCAAAGCCCAGGCTGCTCAAATGTATGTGCTGATGGCATTTATGTGCAGGTAAAGAGCTCTTATCCACAGCTTACCTTATTCTACTGTCCAAGTATCAGCATCCTGTGACTAAATAAGAAATCAGAAATAAGTGAATTTTATGGGGACTAATTTTCTGAAGTTGGCTCAGGAGGGGAAAAACAGAGACCTGACATAAAATTAATTTATAAATCAGTTTATTTACAGATTTTATCTTTTCTTAAAGTATATTTCAGTTAACAAATCTATTTACACAGGTATACATGGGAATTCATCCCAGTTATTTTACAGATCATACTTACAAACCACACCCTTAAGTGTTCGGTGCAAAATTGCACTGGATGTGACTATTGGCTGAAAATGGCCTGATGACCAGGCTATTTACACGCACACAGTAAACGGGTTTATTTTTTCATGTCTGCACAGTACAGTACACACAAGGAGGCTGAACCTCCCACAGAATGCTTTGCAATGTGTTTACCAAGAAGGCTTTGCAAAGTTCAGAAGGAAAAGCTATTAAACATAGATTAATTAAAATGACAGTACCTCCTTTACATCAGTTTACATTTTTTCTTCACATTTTTATAATACAAAGATATTTTACTGAATTGCTGCACAACCAGTTGAAGATGATTTGTAAACATGTAAATTCCTACAATTTGCATTAAACGTCATTGTAGTTTCTATAATTTGCTCTTTGAATTAATGTTTTACTCACTAGTATTCTTAAGGTAGTAAAAGGAAGATGTAAGTTTGTATTTCTTGCAGAAAAGTTATGAGTCTCTAATGCTGTGCTACAGAAATTCTTTTGCGAGTACACACTTTATTCAAGTATTGCAAAAAGCTAAGGCCACTTTTTTTCAAGACAAGAAAGTGAACAAAATTGTTTTTATCAATAGGCCACAACACTCTTATGAGCAATGAAATCTCTTTTGAAAGATAATTTCTCAGAGACCTGTAGTCACAGAAGGAATTTTATTTTCTTTTAGGTAAAAGAAAAACAAATTACCTTCCTTATTAACTACGTTTGAGCTCTCCCCACTTTTCCCTACGGTAAAAATTCCTGTGTAGACCTGAAGAGGGAATCTATACCCTGTACTTGTTTAACCCAGAGTTAACTACTCTGGATAGCACAAATTGTTTTGGACTCAGAAGTAAATCTGAAGCCTATATGTTGGTTTACTACTAAATTCTGATAGTGCTATTCTAAAAGATATTACTGCTGATGCAAAGAATTTTTTTTTTAGAGGAATTATGAAGGAAGAGTGAAAGAGGACGAGGATGTAGGGAGAAGGAACAAAGATTAGAAAGAGGGAATATTTAGGTTCTTGATTAAGAGGCAGAGCTGATTTAAAAGATACCAGCATGGAACGAGTGGCTGGGTATCCACATCTATCTTTCTTAATCCTAAGAATAAAGCCATTTCAATTAGATCCAAATAGTTAATAAGAAATCTGCTAATTATGTTTTTTTTTTTTTTAATTTTTGCTACCAAACTACAGATAATCATTTCTAGCAAAGAATAAGACTGATCCATTTCTGCCTCTCATGTGGAGCCTAGGATTCTTCAGATAGTAAAGACAGTTGGAGTCTGTCAGGACAGCTACTGCCACATTCTTGGCAGCACTTCTTACCAGATTGCTGATTCCATGACTTGTATTATTTTTTCTCTTTCTGGAGTCACAATGTCATAAAGAATAAACTTTCTTATTAAAAACTGGTTTTAGGTCCAAATAATGAAGATGTAGAAAAACAACCTACAGTCCCATTATAACATTTTGAAATTCATTTATAAAAAATTTACAGCAGCTGTAAAGTTTCAGTATCATAAGGACAACGTGATCCCACAAACAGCCAAAGGATGCAGACAAGATGTTTTTCTGTCTTCCAAATAACACAAACTGAAAAGAAAAGCCTTTGCTTTTCCTTGACCACATAAAAATAGTATTTCCACACTACTGGTTAATAACCCCAAGAAACCTTTGCTTTTCTTAGTCAATATGCTCATTATGGCTACAAGACTACAGCTCAACATCACAAGCCCAGAAGAAATGCTGGTAAGACATCAATCTGAGCATTTCCCGAGACCCAATCACAACATTTCAGTGCTTTCCTTATTTGTCAAGAGCTATCATACCAGTCACTGTGCAAAATGCAAATATTCCAATGATTATTTCAGTACATTTCTAATAACGACAAGATGAAACCCAAGAGGAATGGGAGTGTGCATAGTGAAATATTTAAGATGCAAAGGCAAGTTTGGAGGGAAGATGCAGAAATGAACGAACGTGTACACTTAAAGATTATACCATCTTTGGGGTTTTTCTAACACATTTTGAAGCTATAACATTCCAGGATATTTGTAAATATGAATCCAGTGGATGTCTTGGATCATGCTTCTAACCAGGACCTTCAATATTAAGGCATTTACATTCGCGCCTAAGAGTTTCCACATTCTTCTAGATTACTTGAAGAGGGACAGGACTGATGAACAGAAACCAGTCAAGAAGGCAGGGTACTGAGGTCCCAGGAGAGCATCTCTTATGCTCTAAGGTAGCAGCTGGAGTCTATAGATTTTTTTTTTCAGATGCAGGTAATAGTTGTGAGAAGCAATGCTGCAAGAGAGGCAGAGTTAAATTGTACAGTGTCTTTAAATCATTTTATCCCATCCTGCTACTGCAGGTCATCTTGGAAAAGCCCATCTTCGTTTCACTGAATTAAAATGACTTCTTCAATATGTGTATTGGTTTGTTAAAACCATAGGTTCCTGTGCAAAGACTGAACCACAGAAGCTTCAAGATGGAGGTTTAACTATTACAAGAAGAATCTTTCACTTCTGAATAGGGACATACATTTTCAACTTAATAATTTATCTTAAAATAAATTAAAAAATGTTCCATAGCACAAAACAAGCACACAAACAACAGACAATATCTTTTTGTCTTTGGTGCACACACTCATTTCCTAAATCATTCAAGTAACAGCATCTCTAACTTCTTGGGGAAAGATGGGAGTTGAAGGTTTGAAGGCCAAAATGAATTATTTCCACTTTGCCATGCCTGGATGCCTGAGATGGTCCTGAGTATCTGTGATTCTGGGAGCAGCTGGTAGAGATTCAGAACGAGTAAGAAAAGTGCAGGAGTAAACCAAGGGGTAGAAGAACCAGCCCTGCATTGGTCCTTTTGAGCCCAGTCTTCAGTAGGGGCATTTCTTTGTTTTTACGCCCACACAGAGAACACTAAACATAATGCAGAGGTTTAAAATTCTTTAGATGGTGCTCAAAAAGCAAGGCTACCACTTATTCCTGTTAGCCTGACAGTCCACTTGGTGCTGCTCAACTACAATAATGGAAGAAAATGTTCTTCAAAAAGAAATGAAATAAACTCCAGAATGTGAAGTTGGCAGACATTATTAAGCTTGCCTATTTTAGAAGCGGTTAAGGGTTTAATACTGTTTAGAGACTATAATGTCCATTTATGACTTCCATGGTATAGACCAGAATTACATTTCAAAAGTGATGTGATGCATTGATCTATACCTCTCTCACTTGACTTCAGACTCAAATAAGTGATACCCTAGTCTAAACTCAGAGGTAAGTCTGCTGTTTTTGGCCCTCTCTGAGACCCAGTGGGGTTGCTAGCGAGAGGTATACAATTACACTGTACAACTCTGCCCACCGAAAATAACCAATTAATCCAGTGGATAGTCTCGAAAGGCAAAGGCTGTAATACCAGATATACCACACTGTCCTATGAACTCCATACTGGTAGTCTTTAAGAATAAGTACAAGGTCCAGAAGCACTCTTGCTATGATGGCGATGGGGTGTACAGCAGGAGGCAGAAAGGCCCAGGACTCACATTAGCACTCAGTGTTCGATTTATTTGCAAGATGTCACACAAGTAGCATTCTCCCCTGCTTTTCACTGATCTGATTCAGAACATCAATAGTATCTTTGATCAGGGTCTCAAAGATCCCGTCGGCGAGCTGCATCTTCACACACAATTCATCCTCATCATAGTTCACCCACTGTGCCTCCTCCTCATGGAGCTCCTGAACCTAGGATTTAGAAGACAACAAACTTAGAAAATTCCTGTCACACAAAAGCTAGAAAATATAATTGCTGACTTTGTAGTCCTATCCATAGGAATACAGCCCAAGGAAATAAACCAGAGAAAAAAGGTAATTCATATGACATCAATACCCCTTTTAAAATTGCAAAAAGTTTTAAAAACCTCAATTGCCAAATAATATCAAGATGACTTCAAAAATACATTTGACAATATTGGAGTATTTCATAGATATTAAAGATTACCAGTATGTTGTCTATGTCAACATAAGGGAATATGTATTCCATAAGGAATTCCATACCATAAGGGAATAAGGAATTTAATGGAAGGAGAACACAAAATATTAGACAGAAATGTTCCTCTACTTACAATGAAGTTATGTCCAATAAATTCGCTGTAAAGTGAAAATATCATTAAGTCAAAAATGCAGTGAATACACCTAACTTACTGAACATATAGCTTGGCCTAGTCCATCTGAAACATGCTCAGAACATGTACATGGGCCTAAAGTTGGGCAGAATCATCTGCATCACAGTCCACAGGAGGGTATTGGTGTTTACCCTCATGATGGTATGGCTGACTGTGAGCTACAGCCCACTGCTGCTGCCCCCATACCACATATCACTAGCCCAGGAAAAGATCAAAATTCAAAAAATCGAAGTACTGTTTCTAGTGAGTGTGTGTTGCCTTCATACCATTGTAATGTTGAAAAACAGTTAAGTCGAACCTTCATTACGTAGGGGACATCTGTATATGGATTTACAATTATAAAATGCATATATTAAAAGACAATATTGAATGTGATTCTGGAGTATTATAATAAATGAATAACACTTGTTATAAATAAATTTATCCTTATGGTAGTTTTCAAATGTAATATTGCTTAAGTTCATTTTTCGAATCACTGTTATATTAATACAATACTTGCTCTTTTTGCATTTTAGGATTCTTAGGTAAATAAAAACTAATCAAATAGAAATAACCTCCCCAGATTTATTGCTTGTTTATAATACATGGAAAAAAACCTACTTTATTCTAAAAGAAATACATTAGATTGGCTGGGTGCGGTGGCTCACGCCTGTAATCCTAGCACTTTGGGAGGCCTACGTGGGTGGTTCACCTGAGGTCAGGAGTTCGAGATGAGCCTGGCCAACATGGCAAAACCCCGTTTCTACTAAAAATACAAAAATCTGCCAGACATGGTGGCACGTGCCCGTAGTCCCAGCTACTAGGGAGGCTGAGGCAGGATAATCGCTTGAACCCAGGGGGCGGAGGTGGCAGTGGGCCAAGATTGCACCACTTCACTGTAGCCTGGGCGACAGAGTGAAACTCTGTTAAAAAACAAAACAAAACAAAAACAAACAAAAAAACCACATTCGATTTGCTATACAAAATAACACTGTGAATGGGATGCAGGCCAGATAGGGAAGTGAACCCTGATCTAGTCACAAATTCAGCAAAATTAATTGCAGTGACAGGGGTCTCTAACTAGAAGTCTTACTTGGCAAAAAGCCAAGTGACAACATGCTCCTGGCTTGCCCGGATCATAGTTTCATCTTTAAAAAAGCATAGAAAGTGGGCCGGCGTGGTGGCTCATGCCTGTACTTCTAGCACTTTGGGAGGCGGAGGCGGGTGGATCACGCGGTCAGGAGTTCAAGACCAACCTGACCAACATGGTGAAACCCTGTCTCTACTAAAAATACAAAAATTAGTAGGGTGTGGTGGTGTGAGCCTGTAATCGCAGCTACTCAGGAGGCTAAGTCAGGAGAATCGCTTGAACCCAGGAGGCAGAGGTTGTAGTGAGCCGAGATTGTGCCACTGCACTCCAGCCTAGGCCACAGAGTGACTCCGTCTCCAAAAAAAAAAAGCAGAGAAAGTGAACAGGGGAACTTGTACTCTGGTTTGCCTTATGAGGAAACAAGAAGACTCTAGCAAAAAAGAGACTACATCATCCTGAAGCTTGAGAGAGTAAGACAGGGCAAGAATAGTATTGTCCAACATATGTCCTCGGCTGGAGTTGACAAATACGTAACAGGGTGGCTGCCACATTCTTTCTCTTTTAGAAAGGTTGTTTGGGGGATATGTAAACATTCATTCCTATGTTCCCTAATGTACCACCAAAAAGGGTTCTATGGCCAAATAAGTTCTGGAGAACTCCCTCTGGGAGAGTTACATTGTAATTAAGCCTATAAGACAGAAGCCCACCAGTAAAGAAACTTGTCTTACTCAGCGTTTCCTATATTTAATTGACCACAGAATCATGGGTATCTATGAAATACTTGTCAACCTACCATGGAATTGGTGTTCCTCTCTTATGAAGGATGCTATAATAAACAGCCTAATATAAGACTTCTTGAACTTGTGCTGAGGGATGGTCTAGGTGTGTGCACAAAAAATTTCACATCTCCAATGAATTTGTTATTCAAAATTGTGCAGCATTCCTTTCTATAACAGTTCTTGCAGACCCCCCCACCTGTTTTTTGTTTGTTTGTTTTTTGAGACAGGGTCTCACTCTGTCACCCAGGCTGGAGCGCAGTAGCACGATCTCAGCTCACTGTAACCTCCACCTCCCAAGCTCAAGCTATCTAGCCTGCCTTGGTCTTCCAAAGTGCTGGGATTACAGATATGAGCCATGCTGCACAGCCTCTCTTGGCCTGTAATATTATATCTGTTCTTTGAGCAATTTCCTCCACAATAACAAAATTTAGGAAACACTAAGGAAACCTTTTGTGCGCCTGCAGTAGAAATATATGCTCATGACATTTTTTATTCTTTCTCTCGGTGTAACCTCAATGCAGCCCCCACTGAAACTAAGATTTCAGTGTTGGCAAAAGCTTTGTTCCTACTTAAGAACAGGAACTATTTCTCTGTCACTCAGAAAGAACATGAACTTTTCCATTTCTCTTTGGCCTTTAGAAAGCTCAGAGTCTAATTTGGAACTTCAACTATAACAACTGAGGGATCTCATAGCCTGCAAATTTGCCTCTATTTTTTTTCTTCTGATCTTATTATATTCTATGACTCATTTCCCCGATCCTGCTCCTGAAGATATATGTATGCATATGTAAAAATTAACACATTTAAAATATAAACAGCCTAATTAATTACATCTAAAAGACTAACAGTTTTTTTGTTTTGTTTTGTTTTTTGGGAGCAGAGGAGGAGACAGGGTATTAGGCTAGTGGAAGAGAGAAATGTAGTAAATAGAATGTGGCCCAATTTCAGCAAGCAGATGCCAGGGTCTTTCACTGTATCCTTGTGAACAAGTTGGGAAAAAAGAGACAGGTCAGTTAGGTGGATTTACACTTGTTTGAGACAGAGTCTCGCTCTGTCACCCAGGCTGGAGTGCAGTGGTGCGATCTTGGCTCACTGCAACCTCCGCCTCCCGGGTTCAAGTGATCCTCCTGCCTCAGTCTCCCGAGTAGCTGGGATTACAGGCATGCGCCACTGTGCCCAGCAAATTTTTGTATTTTCAGAGAGATGGGGTTTTGCCATGTTGGCCAGGCTGGTCTCAAACTCCTGACCTCAGGTGACCCAGCTGCCCCAGCTTCCCAAAGTGCTAGGATTAGGTGAGCCACTGCACCTGGCTAATTTACATTCTTTTGATTAAAGGACAGCTCTCAACCTAGAAGGAAGTTTCTGACTTGAAGACTCAGGGAGTTTTTCCTCTACACTCCCATTCTATTTTCTTCATATTCCATTATAGCAATTATCATGCTAAATTATATTCTGTGTATCTGTTTTCCCACTAGGCTGTGAGCTCTTAAAGGGCTGTTTCTTTTTATTTATGATTCCCTCGTGACTAGGACAGTCCAAATAGAAGGTGCTACATAAGTATCTGGCATATAGAATAGATCATTTTTGTGAATAGTGAAAGGCTGTCTTTAGCTCTACTTCACTGTTTTTAGCAATGACCTAGATGAAGGCAGGTACATCAATTTTAGAAATGACATGAAGCTGGGAAATATAATAACTACGTTCAAAGAAAGAATCAAGAAATGTGGTGGTAGCCTGGAACAACGGGCCACATTTAACAAGATGAAGGAATAAATAAAGTTCTGTAATAGGGTCCAAAAAAAATCACTACAAAAGCACAGGTTGAGCACAGGTTGGTCTTGGGGTTTTCCTCAGCTCCTGTAAGTACTCTAAGTATGATACAGGTAAAAATAAACAAAAGAAATATGATCATAAACTGAGCTAATCAAAATACACTATCTAGAAAAAAATAGGTTGAATGACTACTAATTAAATAATACACAAGGCTGGGCGTGGTGGTGCATCCCTATAATCCTAGTGCTTTGGAAGACTGAGGCAGGAGGATCCCTTGAGCCCAGGAGTCCAAGGCTGCAGTGAGCTACCATCATGCCACTGCACTCCAGCCTGGGTGACAGAACAAGACCTTGTATCTAAAAACAAAACCATGAAACATTATAAGGCTAATTCTGAGCACTGTATTTAAAGAGGGACACTGACAGAGCTACAGTTATGTTGAAGGGCTCAAAACTATATCAGACAACAGGAGACAATACTAATGTTTTATAAAGAGAAAAGACTCGGGTGAAACATGATAGCTGTTTCAAAAGGGTGTAGAAAAAATTAAAGTTGTTACGTAAAACCCTAAAGCTGTAGAAGCAAATTGTAATTAATTGTGTGAAGGCCAACTTAGGCTTAATATGAGAAAGAACGCAGAGACAGGAGGAACTCAGGAGTGCTGAGTATCCTTCTTACCAGCTCCCAGGCTATAAACTATAAAGGAGATTTATCATCTTAGGAGCAATTCTACCTACAGTACAGAGATTTTTCAAGGCTACTGTACATAAAGGTTATACAAACAGTGCTCTAATTACTTGCTACTCATTCCACAGCATCTATACTTTGAGAATGTACTGCTAAAAATAGCTCGAATTCTTAGCTAACCTAAGATATAAATTAATCAATGCCTTTGTGAAGGAAAAAAAGGGCAGTGAATGAGAACTAGAGGTGAAAGAAAGATTTCTCTTCTTGTTTGGCTAACAGAAGCCTTTATGTCTAAAAATTATTTGCATTTTATTCACCTGAAATAATGCCTGAAGACACAAATATAGTTAGATTGATTAGGGACATTCTCAGTCCAAGCAACAGCTAAAATATACATTTTCTTAAATTGGAAGAAGAAACTGTTTATTATGAAATGTTTAGTAAGATAGTTTATCATGCTACAAATATTTTAAAATGGGGTAATTAAGATTTTGATAAAAGAATCACCACAATCAAGTGGGATTTACTGCATACACAATCAATAAATATGACACACCACATTAACAAAATGAAGGATAAAAATCAGAGGATCATTTAAATAAATGCAGAAAAAGCCTTTGATACCCTTTCATGATAAAACTCTCAACAGATTGGTATAGAGGAAATACACCTCAGTAGAAAGGCCATACATGACAAACCCAGAGCTAACGTAATTCTCAGAAGTTGTTTTGAACATGTGAAATTTGAGATGTCTAACAGACATCCAAACGCAGATACTGAGTAGGGAAATGGCTATCTGCATCTAGAGTCAAGCAAGAATCCTAGGCTGGAGATATGAATTTGGGAGTGGTGAACATACAGATCGTAGTCAAAGCCATGAGACTGAGAAGGAGTGTAGACAAAGAAGAGGTCCGTGGGCTGATTCCAGGAGCACGTCAATGTTTCAAGGTGAGGATGAACCAACAAAGGAGACTGAGGAGCAGCAGCCAGTGAGGGAGCAGAGAGCCAGGTTTCAAGGAAAAGGGAGGGATCAACTGTGCTGAATGCTGCCAATGGTTCGAGGAACACAGGAAGTGAGATTTCCCACTGGGTTCATCAATCCAAGCAGTTTTGGTGGCATGGATGAGGTAAAAGCTTGACCGGAGTTGGTTCCATAAGAGAAAGACAGATTAGGGAGAGTAAAAATGGACATGTTAAAGGAGTTTTATTGTAAAGAGAAAATTGGAGGGGGAAGTGATGACAAGAGAGTTATTTTAGCTTTAAAGAAATATGCAGTTTGTATGCTAATGGAAAAGATTCAGTAGAGAAAATGCGTAATGCAGGGGAGGTGATGGTCTATGCTTATTATTAGTCCAAGTGCTTTTGCCTTCAAGAATGCTGTATCAGGTGGCAGATTAAAAATGCTACATCTGAAATAGCTTTAAGTGCAAGGAAAAAACTACTGTGTATCAATGAAAATAATTACATTAATAATATCTAATATTTTTGAGCGCTTCTTATATGCCATTAATACATATTAGATCTTGGTTAATCATCCCAACTCTACAAGGTTGCTACTTTAAAGAGGGGGAGACTGAGAAAGACAGAGAGGTGAGAGAACTCACCCAAAGTCACATTGTTAATAAGTGGTAAAGACAAGACTGGACACTTATAAGCTGTCTGATTCCAGAGACTTTGCTTGTTATATGCCATTCTCTCCATTTATAAAATAATCCCCATGAGAGAACTTTGGGGTTTATTACATGCAAAAATACTGAAGGAGGCTCAGGAAGTTTCAGAAACTTTTAAAACTAGAGATCCTAAGCAAAATTCCCAATAGTCAAAACTCTAGAAAAACAATAAAAAACATCAATTTTATAGGAAAAGATGACTTCCTTTTATCTATAGTATTGTGTTGTCTAAAATATTAACCACTGTCTTCTCCTGCTCTTTTAAACTACAATATCCAAATATTAATTACAGATAAAACTGGAAAAACTCTTGGAGTATATCAAAAAACAACTCTACAAGAAAACTACAGCTGTCAAGATTCAGTTCCAGCAAAAATGGTAAAGTAAGATAATGCCAAAAAAGTCCTCATATAAATATGTAGACGTATTAGATAAGATATAACATAAACATCTGTAATGTATAAAGAAATTTTGAGAAAGGAGGGAAAATCCTAAGTAACAAATAGTGATTTAAAAGAGGGGCAAGTGCTATGACTACCTAGGGGAGGAGTTATGAGCCATGGAAAGAGAATAAGGCCAAAGATGTCTAAAGAAGTTTCACAGAGAATTGGGAAAGTTGGGAAGAAGCAATCTTTTAAAAGACAATAGCTGAGAAATTTCCAGAACTGAGTAAAGATATGAATCTATAGATTCAATAAGCACAATGAGTCTAAAGCAGAATAAAAACAAATCCACATTTAGACATATCCAGAAAAATTAGAGAACAAACACACACACATACAATCTTAAATGGAAAACAGAAGAGACCAATTCTCCATAAAGAACCGTCAGCAGACTTCTCAAAAGCAACAAGAGAGGTCAGAATGATATAAAAGTTAAAAAAGAAATTACTTAAGCAGATAGGGTAAGGAAGTCCTTGGTAAGGTTTTCCTTTTAATGAAAAGCAGCCCCAAAATCAGTTTCTTTTCTAATGAAGAACAGCCTGTAAAATCAAGCTGCAGACATAGACAAGCAAGCTGGAAGCTTGCACAAGCGAATGCTAGCAATTGTGACAACAGAAGAAACTACCCATGGAATAGGCATATTCAAAATGGCGGCTCCATCCTCTCTTCTTTTTGCCACGTGTACAGTAAGGAGCAGGCAAGATGGCACTGGCCAAGTAGAAAATCCATTTGCCTAATAAGATTAGGGTGGGGTGACCAGCCTTTCCCGCACCAGTAAACATCACACCTGGTGGAACCAATCTGTAGGCCCCATGTAAATCAGACACCACCTCTTGAAGCCTGCCTGTAAAATCTGCTGTGGTCCACCGCTTTTCCTTTTTTGGAACACCTCTCTTTCATAAGAGAGACAGATGCTCTCCTCTCGCATTTCTTCTGCCTATTAAACTTTCCACTCCTTAACCCACTTCATGTGTGTGTGTGTGTGTCGTTAATTTTCTCAGCTCGAGACGACGAACCCTGGGTATTCACCCCAGAAAACGATGCTGCTTCAAAATTACAATGAAATATCTTCAAACTGCTTAAGTAAAAAGAGTACCAACTTAAAATTTTATATAGAGCTAAAATATAACTCAAAAGTAAGAGCTGAAATACAGACATTTTTAAACAAAGACTGAGAGTTTACATTAAAGGCCTGAAGTTAATGGAATACTAAGTGTGTACTTTAGGTAGATGCAACCAAGCTCAGAATGAAGGACAAGGATGCAGAAACAATGCACTCTATAATATTTTCTACTCTTTTTTATACTTTAAAAATATTTCATAATTAAACATGTAAAAGACTTAGAAAACCAATAACGGGTGAAAAGTGTTAACAAAATCATAGAGCAAAATAAGCTCATTCTTTTAGTAAAAACTTAAAAAATGGCTAATAATTCCCATAGCCCTTGTTATAGTCTCATTAAAATGTGGGGGGTTGGCCAGGTGCAGCGGCTCACACCTGTAATCTCAGCACTTTGGGAGGCCGAGACAGGTGGATCACCTGAGGTCAGGAGTTTGAGACCAGCCTGGCCAACATGGTGAAACCCCGTCTCTACTAAAAATACAAAAATTAGCCAGGCATGGTGGCATGTGCCTGTAATCCCAGCTACTCCAGAGGCTGAGACAGGAGAGAGGAGAATTGCTTGAACCTGGGAGGCGGAGGTTATAGTGAGCCGAGGTGGCACCACTGCACTCCAGTCTGGGTAACAGAGCGAGACTGTCTCGCAAAATAAATAAATAAATAAATAAAATAAAATGTCAGGGGTGTTAGGCCTCAGCGGCAGGCCTGCCCTCCTTTCATTCTAATGTTCCCCTGCCTTTCTGACTGTGGGTCTTAAGGCCCTCCCATGAGAGGGTCCAATCCAATCTTGGGGGAAGGAATGCTGATGTCATGAAGCTTCCAGAAAAACCCAAGAGCAAAGAGTTCAGGGAGCTTCTAGATAGCTAAACCTGGAGGTTCCTGGAGGGTGGCAGCCCAGGGAAGGCATGGAAGTTCTGTGCCCCTTCCCCATACCCCACCCTATGTGTCTCTGTATCCTTTGCAATATCCTTCCTAATAAACCAGTAAACCTAAGTAAGTGTTTCCTGAGTTCTGTGAGCTGCTCCATCAAATTAACTGAACCCAAAGGTGGGAGCCCCAACTTGAAGCTGGTCCATCAGAAGTTCTGGAGGCCTGGACTTGCAACTGGTATGTGTGTGTGGAGGGGACAGGGGCAGTCTTGGGGACTGAGCACTCAATCTGTGGGATGTGACACTATTTCTGGGTAGAGAGTATCAGAACTGATTCAGAGGACACCCAGCTGGTGTCCACTGCTTGATGTGTATGGGAAAAGTCCACACACATATGGTCACAGAAGTTTTCTTGTGTGGTGATGATTGTTGTGATGTGAGAGTAGAGGGAAAATGTGGTTTGAGAAAAATTTTATGTGTTATTAAAAAAAATTGTTGTTTTAAATCTCAATCCCCCTAAAATGTAAAAACATTAGAATCTGAAAATACAAGATTGACCAAATCTAATCATGGGAGAGGAGACTAGTTCATTTAGCATTTCTTGTTAATAATTAGCTCAAGAAGCTGACAGTATCGTTTTGTTAAAAACAAATTAAGAAGAATGAGCTCATGCAAAAAGTTATATAGGTCAGGTCTCTCTGTAGGAAGCTAAAAAACATTTTACAACCAGCAAAGGGGATAGTCACATAATATATACTTTATTATTGTTGTTTACCAGTTGCTAAATTGCTTCAATTCTTATGCACAGTACTCCCCTCACCCAAACTATAATAACCTTACCCCTGAAAAACAAATATTTTGTTTAGTATTTGAGAATTTCTGATAACTGTTAGAGAGATGTCTCTGCTTAACTGACCCTATTTGGCATCTACTGGAAGCCTCTGCTGTCAGGGTACTGATATGGTTTGACTGTGTCCTCACCTAAATCTCAACATGAATTGTATCTCCCAGAATTCCCACGTGTGTGGGAGGAACCCAGGGGGAGGTAATTGTATCATGGGAGTCTTTCCCATGCTATTCTTGTGATAGTGAATAAGTCTCGTGAGATCTGATGGGTTTACCAGGGGTTTCCACTTTTGCTTCCTCCTCATTTTCTCTTACTGCTGCCATGTATTCATCTTTAAGATCTGAGCTCAAATGTCACTTCCTCAGAGAAGTCTGCTCTGACCATCCTCATTCGATCAGCTTCCTGTGGTTTTAACAGCTCCCTATTCTTCCATTTTTATGCTTAACTTACAATTATACACTTGTGTGTAAATGATATATTAATGGCTAGTTTCTGCCATCAAACTGGAAATCTACGAAGGTGGGGTCTATGTCTGTTTTGCTTACTATTGTAACATCAGTCCTTAATTAGCACAATTTTTGACTCGATGTATACACAGAGGTGATGTACAAGGGATATCATCAATTTAGCTGATAGGTTAGATGAATGCCTCTTAATATGCTTTTTTCTTTAATTCCTAAGAAGTAAAGGAAGTAACAACTTGGAAATTAATAACAATTCAGACTTTAAAACATGATAGAAATATGAGAACAAGTTCACTTTCTTGAGATGCGAAGATCTATGAAGAATTAGTTGATTAAAATCTTGCCTCTTATTTTACTGGGCAAATCACTTGATATTTTTGAATCTAAATTTCCTCATTTGTAAAACAAAGGGCAACATTAGTCCTTCCTACCTCATTTAATTATTGTGAGGATCAAATAAGGCATAAGACACCAGGCGTAATCCCAGTGCCTATAATCCCAGCACTTTGGGAGGCCAAGGCAGGCGAATCACTTGTGGTCAGGAGTTTGAGACCAGCGTGGCCAACATGGCGAAACCCTGTCTGTACTAAAAATACAAAAATTAGCTCGACGTGGTTGCAGGTGCCTGTAATCCCAGCTACTTGGGAGGTTGAGGCACGAGAATCACTTGAACCTGGGAGGCAGAGGCTGCAGTGAGCGGAGATTGAGCCACTACACTCCAGCCAGGGTGACAGAGAGCGAGACTCTGTCTCAAAAAAAAAAAAATAGATAAAAAATAAGGCATAAGAATGATAAACTTGGCCGAGCGCGGTGGCTCAAGCCTGTAATCCCAGCACTTTGGGAGGCCGAGATGGGCGGATTACGAGGTCAGGAGATCAAGACCATCCTGGCTAACACGGTGAAACCCCGTCTCTACCAAAAAAGACAAAAAACTAGCCGGGCGAGGTGGCGGGCACCTGTAGTCCCAGCTACCCGGGAGGCTGAGGCAGGAGAATGGCGGGAACCCGGGAGGCGGAGCTTGCAGTGAGCTGAGGTCCGGCCACTGCACTCCAGCCTGGGCGACAGAGCAAGACTCCGTCTCAAAAAAAAAAAAAAAAAAAAAAAAAAAGAATGATAAACTATAAAATACTAAGCAAATGTTATCTAGTACAGTTATTACTGAGTAAATGAAACACTAGAGAGGTACATACATGAGAACGGTGATAAATTTAAGTATTACACTTTTTTTCATTATATAAATGTCAATATAGGTAAGATAAAAGGTCCAGAATTAAAATGTTCAGAGTTAAACCTGAATTTTTTTTTTTTTTGATAAACACTTTTCTAATGTTACAGAAATATATTGCAAAACCAAATAAATCCTATCCAGGGAATGTTCTGGATAATGATAATAGTGATGAGGTAACAGCTAATATTTACTGAATTATATATGAGGACCTATTCTAAGTGCTTTACACATATACTCATTTAATGTTCCTAATAACTTTATCAGGTAAGTACTATTATTGTTACCTTCACTTTGCATAAAAATGTTAGATAAATTTGTCCAAGATTACACATCAAGTAAGTGGCAAAACAAAGATTTAAACGTGGGCAGTCTGGCTCCAGAGTCCACACTGGTCTCTTTTCAATTCACTACCTTAAACTTTGCTTCCATTCGAGTTAATTTCTCAAGTTCTACATAAAATACTACTGATCAAGTTAAATGTTCATCTACTGAGTACAAAAGAAAATAATCAACAAAACTGAGGGGTAGAAATGCAGCAAGTAAAGGTTTTAAGATTTTAATACCACAGACTTAAGAATAATTCTATCCCTTTTCCTTTTAGAATCTAACTACATTCTGAGTTTAAAAGATATGGTCAAAATAAAAACAGTTTGGTTGTATACACTGACCAGGATATGATCCACTCGGTCTCTTTTCTTTCTTCCAAATTTCATCATTTTCTGCCAATCTGTTTTGTGGTTTGGCTCCTTTTTAAGACTGAACAACTTGAGTACTTCACTTGCTATGAAGCTCTGTGGAAATAAGACAAATACACGAAACACAAACAACAGAATTCCTGAGTTTCATGTGTTTACAATGCAGTAAACAGATTCGTGCTAAGAATATAGTATTTACAATAAAATATCATACAAATTTCTTCCACTTACAGTTCCACATAGCAATTTGAAGGGAAAAGCATTCCAAATGCTGAGACTTTATTCACTTACGAAACATATAAAAGTAAAACCTAGCTGGGCACGGTGACTCACGTCTGTAATCCCAGCACTCTGTGACGCCAAGGCAGGAGAATCACTCGAGCCCAAGAGTTGAGACCAGCCTAAGCAACATAGTGAGAGACCTCATCTCTACAAAAAATACATAAAATTAGCTGGGCATGATGGTACATGACTGTAGTTCTGGCTACTCAGGAGGGTGAGGTGGGAGAATTGATTGAGCCCAGGAGGTCCAGACTGCAGTGAGCTGAGATTGCACCACTGCATTGTCTAAAAATCACAACAATAAAGTAAAACCCGCTGATTAATCTGCAAAGAAAAATTACTTTAGAGTTTACTTAAGAACTACCATGCTGGGTGCGGTGGCTCATGCCTGTAATCCCAGCACTTTGAAAGACCGAGGCGGCGGATCACCTGAGGTCGGGAGATCAAGACCAGCCTGACCAACATGGAGAAACCCCGTCTCTACTAAAAATACAAAATTAGCCGGGTGGGGTAGCGCATGCCTGTAATCCCAGCTACTCGGGAGGCTGAGGCAGAAGAATCACTTGAACCCAGGAGGCGGAGGTTGCAGTGAGCTGAGAACACGCCATTGTACTCCAGCCTGGGCAGCAAGAGTGAAACGCCATCTCAAAAACAAAACAAAACAAAACAAAAAAACAAAAAACCTACCATTAGCTAACTTCAAGCTGGCAAAACTACTAAAGAAAGCATAAAATAAATCTCTGAATTGGAAAAATCTCAAAGAAATTTTTGGGGACAATGTAATGTGAGAAAAGCAAAGACTTTATCTGGGATAGTTTATTTTGAAGCACCAAAACTCAAATATGTTAAATTAAAAAATATCAACACTTCAGTATGAGAAGCATAATAATTTTACTGCTAACAATATTTGAACTATCACCCTTAAAAACTTTACAAAATGCTATGTCAATACTAAAATTTGTGGGCATTTATTGTACGCTATATTGATGCATGTAGTTTGATTGTTGGTATATATTATGTATCTTGTCTCACCTCAACTTAATGTTATTAATAATTTATTTTGTTACTTTTATGGTTGTTCTGTTAAAAAAACAATGTTCTTAACAGGGGAAGGGACACATTTATGAATCAGAATCACCTGGAAAGATTCTCAAAGTACCAATGTGCCCGCAAATTCCATCACTCCCTACCTGTTCAGACACACATAGCATTCAAGCATTTATCAATTGTGGAAGGGTAGAAGGAATGGAGTATACAGTGTGTTTTTAAAAAGCTACTTACTTTAAGCCAGGGGCTGGCCAACTTTTTCTGTAAAACATCAGACTGTAAATATTTTAGGCTTTGTGGGCCATGTGGTCTTTGTCACAACTATTCAATTCCACTGTTGTAGCAGAAAAGCAGCCATATATAACATGTAAACAAATAGGTATAGCTGCGGTCCAACAAAGCTTTATTTATAAAAACATACAAGGGCCTGGATTTGGCTCAGGGGCCATAGTTTGCCAACCCCTGAGGTAAGCATACATCCCGTCTCATAAATATCTGTTGGTGTTCTATCAGTATAAAATATTTTTAAAGGCTTTCTGTGATCAAGTAAGTTTGCGAAATACAACTTTAAAGCTTTGTTACTCAGCGTGGTCCTGGGACCAGCAGGACCAGCATGACTTGAGAGCTTGCTGGAAATGTAGAATTTCAGGTCCTACTCCAGACCTACTAAATCAGAATCTCCATTTTAACAAGATCCTCAGATCATTCACATGCACATTAAAAGTTGAGAATCACTGCTCTGGAAATATAACCTTTCCTGTAAGGAAACATGTGACTAGGCAGAACAGATTGCCACCAATGTGACTTTAAAATTCGCAGTCCTTGTAGCTTCTCGGCAAGGGTCTACAACGGTTTCTTAGATAACAAAATAAATATTTTTATGTATTATATTATCCTCCTACATAGTTCAAAACCACATTACCAATTTGAAACCTCCAAAGTCAAAGATAGAGAAGTAACACCTATGTGTCCAGGGCTGGCATACTGAAAAGACATATATATGACATGTATTCACATGTACTTTTAGAACATTATACCTGTCTCTAAAGCCCCCCAAACTTACCTAAAACTCCTATGAGTTGCAATAATTTATCTCCCTAGGTATTCCCTAATTTTTCTTAAATATTATAATTATGTATATAGAGAAAATGACTGGTAAATTTTTTTTTTTTTTTTTTTTTTTCACAAACTTGAGGATTCAGCCCTTTCACTCACTCCAATCTTTCCACTGTTCATGGATTCAGTGAGTCAACAAATCTTTATTGAATACCCACTATGGAACAGGTCCTGAAGACACAAAGGTTAATAATACAGAAGAGCACCTGCTTTTACAACATTTATAGATATGTGTAAATGAACAGCAAGTCAAAAAAGAAGACACTTTATAGTTTGCAGTTTACCTTGATTTCATCAAGGTTATTTGGATTTTTCACTCGTCGGAAATAACTAGAGTTGATTCTACATGGCTTCATCCAGACAGGCTGATTTAAGTTGGGATCCTCAGCAAATATTTCCTCAAAAATCTCTTTTGTTAAATCAAAAACCGCCTTGATAAAGAAAAACAAAACAAAATGGCTAAGAATCAAATTTCAGACAATGGGAAAGAAGTTTAAAAACTAAAATTATCCTTTTATTTTACCTACCTGTTTGTAGACCCTTTTGCTAGTGCTTTCTATATCTAGACCTTTACTGGCACAGCCAAGCAGTTTTGTAGGAATACTGATGCTATGAAGATCATGGCCTAATTCTTTCCATTTCCAAAGTTCTTCTGCTGCATTATGTACAAGAATCTCTACTTCCTCTGCAGTATGGGGGACTGCCAATAATGTTTCACATGGTTGTTGGGTTACTCTTTTAGATTCTGCCATTAGAGGTACAATGGTTGCGTCTGCCTTATTTTTTTGGATCTTGTGAGAAGAGCTCAAACCAAAGTCTTCATCAAACCAGTCTTGATCATCTCCTAATGTGCTCAGGAACTCCCGGCTGAGCTCAAGTTCAGCAAGTCTCTTAGCAAGTTCTTCCTGCCCACTGGCACCAAATACTGGGCTCTCCTACAGAAATGGAACCATTCAAACAGAGCACCATTTAGGGACCTCATATCATTTTTTTTTAATAAAGACAGAGTAAATGTACTATTTATATATTTAATATTTCTCTGTAAGTAAGCAGAATAAAAAAAATATGGTGGCTACTCATAAACAATCTTAAGAAAAAGTTATCCTGTTCCCTCAATTCTACTTATATAAACCTTACACATAATTGAATTTTTATAAAATGCTTATTGATTGGGGCTCTCCCCGCTTTTTGTATGATCATTATTCTGTTTCTAAACAACTGTCCATCTATGGGATATGGAAATGGGATATAAAATTTCTCACCTCTGGTGACCATCTGGCTCAAGTTACTCAAAGTCATTACTTTTGCTCAACTGTCCATGGGCAACATAAACAAGCTGATGGTCTGAGTGCATGTCATAGTGGATATAATTCATTTTACCAGAATCAACATCACAACTACTAACCTCTGCAGGCCAACCATGACTGAGTAGACATGTAAACAAACAATTTCACAGGCAAAAAAGAATTGGGTGGTGAGCCACTGGAAAACTCCATGGAATGAATTTGTTCAGTGAATCTGGAAGGAGATGTAATTTGTGGACAGTACAGGGGTTGTCAACTAAGCAGTTTAAATGGATATTTTAGTTCCCCAAAACCTGCCAGTGCTTGTGACAACCCTATATTGACTACTCATGACATAATAGAGGACAATTACACTTCAGCCAGAAAAACAGCTACAAGGCCTTTAAAAACTTGTATAGTGATCCTTCTCTAATAAACAACAAGTCAAGGAAAAAAAAAAAACCTATCAGGAGTTACAGAATTAAAATGTACTATATAGGCAAGGTAAGTTGCCTTGTTAAAAGTGTCAAAAGGTATACTGATACTTTTTCTAGATGAAATACTCACTGGTCTGGGACACATATCTGGAGAGGAAATCTCTTCTTTCTCATCTTCCAATTCAGATCTTAAGAAGCAACTTGAAACACTTGGTGACTGTTCCTCAACATTTTGGGATAGGTCTTGGGGTGTTACTTTCTTTTGGTCATCACCAAGAAGCTCCTGATTGCTAAGCTGGATTTTCTCATCTCGGGTTTTTTTGATTTGTTGTAGTTGATTGACTGTGTCCTTTACAAAAACTTTTAGTAAACTGTCTGTCAGTAAGCTGATTGTTTCCAGTTGTTCTTTTGACTTTTTTTCCTCATTTAGTGATGACTTCAGTTGGGCTTCCAGCTGGTTTTTTTCTCTTGTTAAAAGATCCAGAAGTGGTGTAGAAAGCTTTTCTGAAGTTTTAGCACATAGGTTGTCTTCCTGTTCTGTAAACTGCTGTTGCTTCTGCAATTCTTCAGAAAAGGTATTGTCTAAAGTATCGTCTTCTGCAGCAATGGAAACCTTTTCTGTGGCATCAGAAATGAGGTCTTTGTTTTCCTTTGAAGAAATCTGTGAATCCACTGAAGACTGCTGGTGAACATGGGCTTCAAGTACCCCAGAAATGTCCTGTACGTTGTCTGTTTCTATTTTAAGGCTTCTATTTCTATTAACTGAGGCTTCTATATCATTCACACTAGGTAGGGATTTCTCATAAAAATATTCACTGGCATCCTTTTCTCTGGCTTTTGGACCCTCTGTATCATTCTGCTCTTGATTATAGTACTGATATTGTTCATCTGAGTAAGAGTCTTCATCTTCATTAATGTCTACATAGTCATCAAAGTTTTCTGGAATGTGAGATATTTTTTGAGGAGGAGCAAAAATACCATGCTTTTCTTTGCACTCAAAATATGCAATGCCATCATATGTTCCATTGTTATTTCCTTCAGGTTTATCTAACTCCACTCCAGCCCAAAATCCTTTAGCAAAACTAGTCTCACCTTTGAATCGAAGAATTCCTGGCTGAACATTTCCAATCAACACCCTATCACCAATGTGGAAATCAAATAACTCATCTGCAGTAGGAACTGAAGCCAAGGAAGGGGATTCAGTAACTTGCTGTTCATGTTCCACATCGCTGCGCTCCTTACTTTTCATCAGCTCAGTAGGGGACTTGAGTTCCAATAGCCTGTCAGAGTGAACATTGCTATGGATAGAAAGGCTTTTCTCACTTAGGCACTCACTGATTTCCTCATTACTACCAAAGCTAGTGGCTCCACTTGTAGAGCTCCTCATTGGCTGTGGCTTATCTCTGCAAGACTGAGAGCCTTTCCTGAGTGACAGCAAAGATGACACCTCAAAATCATCTTTGTATAATTCAGCTGAAATTTCTTTCTTGAAAGAAGACACTTCAAAATCTTCAGAGTATGGTATCTCTTTAGGAGCAAAAAGATGTTCTGACCAAGACAAATCTTTCTCCTTTGTGTTCTTTTGTTCATGAATGTCTTTCCCTGATTGGATGTTTGGACTATGATTCACATCTTGATCTGACTGTCTCTCTTTCAACATTTCCTCACTTTTATGGAGATTTTCAATAGCTAATCCAACTAGGTCTTTCTGAACATTTTCAGAATCCAAAGGAAGATCTTTCTTTGAAAGAATTTCAGATGAGTCTCCCTGTTCTAGGACTAATTTCAGTAAGACACCAGATTTACCTTCTTTAGAAAAGGTATCTTCAATCTTACTCTTCTTCAATTTTGTGTATTCTATTTCTTGTATTTCTGATTTTTTACTAGATTCTTCAACCTTGCCATCTGACACATCAAGAATTCTACTAGCGGCATTTAATTCTTTGAGAAGATGTAATGCAGGTACATTTTCTAGAGAATCTCCAGATTCTTCCCTGATTTTCCTTGATGATCTGAGAACTGGAGATGGGGTATGAAAACATTCTGTTCGGCTGTCCCATTCATTTACTCTCTTTGCATATGCAGATAAAGACCTTTCTGATACGGATCTCTCAGAATCTGACAGTGAAGCATCTTAAAGAAAAAACAAATCACCACATCAAAATGATTTAATCACAATCTTTCAATTTTGTGGACCAAAGTTTAGAGAAAAGCCAAATTTTAGTGGGGGGAAAAAAACCCTCTAGTCAATAAATATGACTTGTTTTGGCTACTTTGTAAGTTTTTCTTTTAATAGAATATCATCTGTATCAACATTTAAAATTGCTTAAAATTCTAAAGTTTGGAATAATTTCCTAAGCATTGTCTTAACTTATAAAGTGAAGAAAAATATATCTAAGTTGATGGAGCCATTGCTTTGCACATTCATCCTCAAATCATGCAAAAATAGAACTGTATGATGGTTATTACAAACATTTTTCAAACAGGAAACTAGTGAAGGAGAAACAGACTTCCATATATACTTCTAAAAGAATACATTTTCCTAGGAGGTTCAACTAAGCTCTTGAATTAAAAAGAAAACAGATCAACTATTTCTGCAAATATAGCACTTTAAGAGCTAAACTTGCAAAATATGATCAAAGTACAATATAATGAGCTAACAAACCAAGAGTTAAAAGTTTTAAATTCAAATATCTTTTTTTTTTTTTTTTTTTTTTAAGAGCAAGAATCTTGCTCTGTCACCTAAGCTAGAGTGCAGTGGTCACAGCTCTGCGTAGCCTTGAACCTGGGCTCAAGCAATCCTTAGCCTCAGCCTCCTAAGTACCTGGGATTATAGGCACAAGTCACTGTGCCTAGCCAAATCTCTCTTTTGTCACTGATGTTTCTTTGCGCCTCAGTTTTATTTTCTCACTGAATTGCATTTTATTTTTTTGAGATAGTGCCTCACTTTGTCACCCAAGCTGGAGTGCAGTGGCTGATCACAACTCACTTCTTGGGACTTCTTGGGTATAAGCGATCTTCCTGCCTCAGCCCCACAAATAGCTGGGACTATACGTGTGCACCACCATGCCCAGCTAATTCTGTATTTTTTGTAGAGATGGAGTTTCACCAGACTGCCCAGGCTGGTCTCAAACTCCTGAGCTCAAGTGATCTGCCTACTTCAGCCTCTCAAAGTGTGGGGATTATAGGCGTGAGCTGCTGCACCTAGCCTACATTTTATTTTCAATAATTAACTTTCTTTCGGTTAAACTGAAAAAATGTATACAGCTATTTACCTGAGAAACAGTTAGGCTGAAAATATACATAACCAGATAAAAAATCTGGTTAGGGGAAATTTAGAGATGTTGATGATATACTCAGCTATTTAATCATTATGCTTTGGTTTTTCTAATAAATTTTGAACAATAAAGACTGATTCAGCTGAGTGTGGTGGCTCATGCCTGTAATCTCGGCACTTTGGCTGAAGTGCTGGTAATTTTCAACCAGGCTGAGGTGGGAGGACTGCTTGAGCCCAAGAGTTCGAGACCAGCCTGGGCAACAATGGTGAGACACCCATCTCTTAAAAAAACAAAAAAAGATGAGCTGGGTGTGGTGGCATGTGCCTGTGATCCTGGTCCTGGTTACTTGGGAGGCTAGGATGGGAGGATTGCTTGAGCCCAGGAGGTCAAGGCTGCAGTAAGCTATGATCATGCCATTGCACTCCAGCTTGGGTGATAAGAGTGAGACCTTGTCTCAAACAAACAAACAAAAAACCCAAAAAACCAAACCAACCAAACAAAAAGGATTCATATAATTTACACGTAGCCAATAAATCACTTTAAAATATAAAAGTAACTTTAAAATGTTAAATAATGTAATTAAGAAATTCACTTTTTAATAAAAAAGCTATAGAGGTAGAATTTCGTAGGCCTCTGCATAAATCCTTAGACTATGTAGCTACAAGTTAATTATTTTTTCTAGTTACATACCAACATGTTCAGCAATAGACTCCAGGGATCCTCTAGAACGTTCTGAGTCTGTCAGTGATTTCCAATTCTTTGCCGTTTCAGATCTGACGTATAAAAATTAATGAGCAGAAATAAATATATTACTATAATAACTGGTAACAAAAAGCAGACATTCTTAGACAACTGCTTCTTTCCTCTTCTCCACAGTAGGTATGTCAATCTATGCCACTTTCATCAAGCCTATTTCTAATTCTCATCACTCTCACTAAATGAGCTTGCCTTTGTCACTAGATGACAAAAACAGAGGCCATCAGGCATGAACTTTACCTTCAAACTTTTACCTACAAGTTTATCCATATTCACAGCCATCCTAACTGCCTTTCCTCCTGTCTGCAGGATGAAAAGTTGTCTCTCTCTCATTTGTTCAAAGCTATTTGTTCAAACCACTCCCTATTACTGTCCTCTCTTGTTCTTTATAGATAACAGAAGAGGCTACATTCACTCTCTTTATTTTCTTGACTTCATTTGCTAAACTGTAATACTTGGCTTTTACTTCCTACCTTTTTATAATGCCCTAAAATGTTGCTATTTTATCATCTTGAGTACCTGGCTCCCATTTATTCCCTCTGAATGCTATCTCCTCTGGGTGATTTATGGCTTCAACCACTATCTATGTGCTTATCATCCTCATATTTCTAACCCTGTTAACTTTCCACATAGTTTCACTTAAACAACAGGCACTTAAAATTAACACTTAAAACCAAAATCATAAGCCTCCCACAGAAAACCACCTTTTCCATTTACATTAATGAAACCATGACCCAATCAACTACCTAAGAGAAACCTGGGATTCATCTTAGACTTGCCCTGCTACCCCATCTAGCACTTTAACTAGTCAAGTCTACGTGTTTTTTTTGTTTTTTTTTTTTCTTCTTAATCCTTCACTATCCTAAAATATGTCTCCTATTTTCTATTCTTAATACTGGTTACTTGAGGTCTGGCTTCAGACTATTTTTCTTCCTGTTTCCAAGCTTACTCTTTTCTATCTTTCCTCTATATTGTGGTCAGAAAGATTTCTGTAAACACAAATATGACTGTGTCACTCTCTGGTTAAAATCCTTCAGTAGCTTGATTAAGAAAATTACAAAGCCATTCAATAACATATTATGTAGAAATTAAAATGTACACTTCATAATATAATGGAAAAATACATATGTAACA
Source organism: Papio anubis (assembly GCF_008728515.1). Taxonomy (NCBI): domain Eukaryota; kingdom Metazoa; phylum Chordata; class Mammalia; order Primates; family Cercopithecidae; genus Papio; species Papio anubis. The sequence goes on from NC_044976.1 coordinate 181,876,537, forward strand.
AAAACACACACAAAATCTGAGCATAAAAAATCCTAGAAGGAAACATATCTAATTGTTGACATTTGCTATTTTGGGATACTTAGGTGTGATATGATTTAAACTCTTTTCTTTTTACTGCTTCCCTAGAAATAGTAACAACAATAATAGCAGCAGCTAATGCACGATGCTTACTGTGTCCTATGCCCTGTTAAGTCTTTTAACCCTCATAACAAGTGTATTAATCAGGTATTATTATTACTCCTTTTTAATAGGGTATGAATCCCTGTTAAAAAACTGAAGCACAGAGGGGTTAAATAACTTGCCCACAGTTACAGAACCAGCTAGAAATGGAGCCAGGATTCAAATTTAGGTAATGCTAAATTAATTGTAATGAGCCTGCAATACCTCTCTAACAAAAATGTCCCAAAATACTTTTTAAAGAAACCTTCAAAGGCTCCACATTTTCTAAAAGGTAAAACACAAACTGCTAAGAACAAATAAGTACAAGGTTTTCACAGTTTGGCTTTTATTTATTGTTCCTTCTGCTAACTCCAGCAATATCCTATTATGTTCAGCTTCTATGATATGCCAATCTGGTTTTTTTTTTTTTTTTTGCTTTTAGTCATTCATGAATAACATTCTTTCTGAAATGACCCCTATTTCTCAATTGAACTGATCTGTCTAACCTTTTTGTTCAAAATTTAGTTTAAATATTATAACCTGACTTCCTAATACACAATATTATATATTCTAATGTTGCAACTTAGTATCTTCTGTATTTGCTTACTGACTGCATACCATTCCATCACTTGCAGAGAACCATCATTTACTGAGTTATTCATCCATTTTTGGACATAAAAATTGTTTCCAATGTTTTATTATATAAAGAATGTTCTGATAAATATATTCATGCAAATAGAGATTTTCAGTACCCCACATTTTCTCAATTTAGACTTCCAGAAATACATTACTGGGTCAAAGGTTACAGACTTATTTTTGACTTTTGAAACATAGCCAAACTGTTTTTTTCAAAGGTCCACATCAACTTATGCTACTACTAGCAATGTTGGAAAGTACCATTTTCATTGTACCCATCAGACTGCAGGATTAAAAATGTATTTTAAAATCAATACCTTACATATGTAATTTTTAATTGTAATACATAACAGTTTTAATTCACTGACACTAAAAATAGAAAATAATATTTTTACTTCTATAATTTCAGTTACTTAAAAGGTAACTTCTACTGAAAATATTCCCTTATTCCTTTTCCAAACAAGGCAGAATACAGACAGTTATCAAAAATTTCTACCTGTGTAGTGGTGTGAGGGGTTTGATCTTGGGTTTTTCAGAAGCTGAGGAGAGTGTTTTAATCTGAGGCTTGGCTGTTGGTGATGTTTCCAAATCTCGGCTAAGCTCGGCTTCAGTTTTCTTAATAAATTCATCATACGACTAAGTTCAGAAAAATCAGAGGAGTCACTAGGCATAATTTTTAAAACTTATTTTAAATTATAAAATAGTATACTTTAAGGTAAAATACTCAAACAATAAAGAAGATGCAATATAAAATCTCCCTCCTTGCCCCCTCAGCGTCATTCTCCAGAACTCTATAGTTACTTGTACATCCTTCTCAAAATAATCTATAAGCAAGATATATAATTGTAATTCCAGTATCAATTAAGAAACGACATTGTGAATCTACAGAAATTTAATACAATGAAGCAATAACTCATACCTTGCCACATTAAAAAACTTCTTTGACTATATTTGCTAAAGAGTGTACTATTACTTTCATGATATTTTTAAGAAGTTAGCCATTCTGTTCTGAGTTTCAATGGCAGTAAGTTTCTTATGGGCTAAGTAAGGGATACAAATTATAAAAAGAGAAAGGTATAGTTGACAGTATGATAGTTCAGAAATACAAAGAAAAAAAAAAACACAAAACTTTCCTGGTTATTACCCATTCTTTGTAAACAAAACTTTACTAATTTATAATTTGCATGAAATATAAGGGAATCCCTCCATCTCATATTATCATTCCTTAGTTTTCTGGGCTGAAGTCCTTACTTTTACAGCTCTCACTATTTGAAATTAGTGTTTTGTTCAAAACTGTATGTCTGGTACGTAATGTCCTATTCACAATGTCTGGTCCAAAGTAGCCTATCAATACATATTTATAGAATGAACTAATGGATGGATGGATGCTTGTCAACTGCTACAGATCCCTAAAATCTGGGCTGAAATCACTACTTTTACAACTCTCATCATCCATGTTACCTTCATCTGAATTGTCAACATTTTGTTAAAGTAACTCCTGGTATTAAACCTACACCACAGCTAGGTGTTCTAGCTCAGTAGGTATACATGAGGACTATGACTACTAAGATCTGAAAGCTATACATTTATGAGTACAGTCCATTTATTAAATCTGTGATCAAATAAAATCCAATAGATTTTTTATATTAACTGCTATGTATTATATATCTCTCTCTCATATACTGTAATTTTAAAAGTTAAATACAGAATTTTCTTTTGTCTTTGTTTACGCCATTAAGTAGAATGCTGGAAGAGATGGATCATATGGCACTTCTCTAGAGGGCTCTTTTCTGACTGACATAGTTATTAAGGAACATTTTTGAGCAATACCATTCATTCTAATAGTATTTTATCTCCAACAGTTACTTCAATGACTCATTAGCTGACGTATAAGATGAAATCCAAATTCATCAGTTTTACTTCTAAGGTCCTGAATATAATCTGTATTTTTAAATTTTATTTCCACTTCTTTCCAGCATGAACTCCCCAGTATGGTCATTGTATCTTAATCACTTTTCCTACTCTAACCATTGTGTAAGTTACAATCCCTATTCCATCTGTGTACTGTGTACCTGTTTAAATGTTTATTTTCTCCAGATCTATTAACAGGCCTCTTTTCTATGTGGAAGACAATACAATGGTAAAGGCACAGAATTTAAAATTAGAACTAGATTAAAATCCTAGTTTCACCATTTATGAGCTGTGTATCCTTGGATAAATCATTAATCTCACTGAAACTCAGTTTCCTTACCTGTAAAAGAGGGATAATAATACTCACACCTTGTTGTGAGGATTAAATGAAAAATATGTGTAATTAGCTGAGTTCTTGGCACATAAATAGGCATCTGAATATTTGATGATTAAATTAATAGTGGTAGGAGAAGCATGTGTTTGCTGTTATGTAACAAGGACCAAAAGGTGGAAATTGAAAGGACAGAAATTTTGGCTAAATACAACAAAGAGCTCTTCTAATACTTAGAGCACTTAGAGTTTAACACGGAAACCAATTAGCTCGAAATTTTGAAAATTCCTATTACTGGAAGTGTTCAGGTAGAAGTTGAATGATGTTCTCTGGTGATGAGATGAGAAGGGATTCTTGCAATAAGTAGGAGATTCAGTCTGATTCTACAATGAATGTCATGTTCTAGGAACACGGGGTTGGCAGAATGTGTGTAATAGAAAAGCAGAATGTGTGTAATAGAAAAGCAGTGTGAGGCAGAACATCTAAGAGACTACGCAGACAGTAGAGGCAAGAGGTCATAAGGGCCCCAACTAGCCTGGAGGCAGTAGGAATGGAAAGGAACAAACAAGAAACTTTATAAAAAAAATCCATGAGAACTAGTGACTGAATGGACAGGGAAAAACAGAATAAGGAAGACATCCCAGCCTGGGACAGAATCAGGAAGGCTGCTACAGCTTGGGGGAAAATTCAAGTTAAGTTATCATTTAGAATCTATTCAAACAGTACAAAGAGTTGTACTATTTAATAAGTTGTGTGGCATGAAACACCATTCTGTGAAATAAGGGAAGGGAAGGGGAAAGGGGAAGGGAAGGGGAAAAGGGAAAGGGGAAGGGGAAGGAGGAAAGAAAAGGAGAAAAAAAGGGGAAAGGGAAGGGGGAAGGAAGAGGAAAGAAGAAAGTTGGGGAAGGGAAGCAGCAACAATTCCAAACGCTGAAATTATTTACCTGGTAGTTCTCTGCTTACAAGGGTATAGATACCAATCTTTCTTTCAAAGGCCTAATCTTTCTTATTTAGGAAAAAAAAAATCTAATACTTTATTTTAATATTTATTTTTTAGAGGTGGGGGTCTTGCTATGTTACCCAGGCTGGAGTGCAGTAGCTATTCACAGGTGCAATCATGGTGCACTACAGCCTCAAACTCCTGGCTTCAAGCAATTCTCCTGCCTCAACCTCCTGAGTATCTGGGACTTCAGAACACACCACTATATATAGCCAATTTTAATATTTATTTTAATACTTATTTTAATATTTAAATTTAAAATTTAATGTTTAGGCTGGGCGCGGTGGCTCATGCCTGTATTCCAGCACTTTGGGAGGCCGAGGTGGGTGGATCACGAGGTCAGGAGATCGAGACCATCCTGGCTAACATGGCGAAACCCCGTTTCTATGTATTGTATACTAAATATACAAAAAATTAGCCGGGCATGGTGGCAGGCGCCTGTAGTCCCAGCTACTCAGGAGGCTGAGGCAGAAGAATGGTGTGAACCCAGGGGGCGGAGCTTGCAGTGAGCACACATTGCTCCACTGATCACTCCACTGAACTCCAGCCTGGGCGACAGAGTGAGACTTTGTCTCAAAAAAAATAAAAATAAAAAACAAATAAAATTTAATGTTTTAAGCAAGAATGTCCTTAGACACCCTCAGATTTTTTTTTAAGAGAATAAAATGTGGCACCACACTAATAATGAAGAATCCTAATCCATTACTTTATTAACAACATTAAAAACATTTTAGACGTCACATACACATTAGCCTTGACATTAAACCCCTTTCTTCCTATGTCTAACCTCTAACTGCTTGATCAGACTGGCTTCTTGGGCTTTCAGTCTTTCCTTTTGCCTTTTTTTCTGTTCCTTCTTCAACTGGTTCACAACTGATTTTCTTTTCCGCAATTCATCCTTCAGAGCTCTGATCCTACCTTCAATGTCACTCTGGTCAGATGTAGTTTCTGAAAGAGATACAAAATCTTTTATTTATAATTTTGACTTAAGCATAATGTTAACTCAGTAACTACTAATAAAAAGCTGTAATGTAATATTCCATTTAAATAAAGCCAATCTAATAATTAAAATATGAGCTTCTGAAACAAATGTATTACTAAAATGCATCCCTATAATTTACCCCCCTGCCACACACACTTTATTTTTGGCTTGGTTCCTCCTATTTATTTTCACTTTCTAATTGTACTACTTGAAATTATAAATAAATCTTGAGATACGCTGTCTTGGTAAGACATGCAGCTGGAAGTTGAGAAATTTTTAGACTGATGAAATTTGGATATTCTGCAAGAAATTACTTCTGGTGACAAGATAATCATATTTAACTGTCTCTTGCCTTGGTTATTAATACATAATTTAATAGTTTTTAAGTCATATTAAAATCAAACTAGAGTTTTACCACTTCAAATTGCTTGTGATTCATTAGCTGATGGCTTAATATCACATTAAAAAGAGAGAAATTATAAAGAAATAGACTCTGCTGTAATCTTTCTTTGAAAGCTCTCAAAATATTTAAAATAAATGAAAGGAAGCTAGTTAAATCTTTCCTCTCCAACAGTTCACATATACAAGATGTCTACTCATAGCAACATCATGAAAAGGATATTTCATTATAATGTGTCATACACATGCTATGAAAACAAACAGGTATCATTTAAAGACACTGCTTATTTCACTACACATGGAAATTACATAGCATAGGAATTACTGTTCCTCACACATCCCTCAATCACACAATGGTGTCATTTTCATACACTAATGTTGAGTGAGACATTTAATAGTCTTACAATAGAAATAATATCATACACAAATCTTAAGACTCAGACTTAACATTACGTCAAAGACCAGGATTCTATCAGTTACTTCAGGTTAAACTGCATAAGAGCTAGTTATAGAAGTTACTTAAATGCAAAAAGATTACAAATGTCTTTTTAATAGTGTGGTCGGTCTAAATATCTGAATAAGAAATAATAAAATGTGAGTTCCTGTCACTTCTATGACACTGAGTTAAGGCATACTAGGAAAGTTAGGCTTGTTTTATATTAGTGGTGGCATCATACTGAGCCCTTAGCATAGGCAAGGCTGAATTATTTACTTATGTACTTCCAAAATTATTATTTTGATAAGATTTTGTAGACCACTACACTCTTACAGGCTTAGTTTCAATTTTGCCCCCAAAATAACTATTTTAAATTAATATTTTAAAAAATTGTACATACCAGCAGTGATTTTCTAATAAAAAAATATATTTACCATCTATGGTTGAAGATTTAATAGCAGGCGATGAAAAACTTGGGGTTTTTAGATGAAAGACCTTGGAAAATGTTCATGTTTTTAAGTACTAAAGAAACCAAACACAGGCCGGGCGCACTGGCTCACACCTATAATCCCAGCAGTTTGGGAGGCCAAGGTGGGCAGACTAATGAGGTCAGGAGTTCGAGACTACCCTAGGCAGCATGGCAAAACCCCATCTCTACCAAAAATACAAAAATCAGCCGGGTGTGGCAGCATGCACCTGTAGTCCCAGCTACTCAGGTGGCTGAGGCAGGAGGATCATTTAAGCCCAGGAGGCAGAGGTTGAAGTAAGCTGAGATCATGCCACTGCATTCCAGCTTGGGCGACAGGGCTAGAGACTGTCTCAAAACAAAATAACCTGCTAGAATAACTTGTTTTTAAAAAATGAGTTTCTGATTATTTGACACACACTGATTATATTAGCTTGGTTGATAAAACTCTCCATCATTTAAGTAAAGGTATTAAAACTTTACTACATTAATATCTGCCACTTCTACAAATACTGAATATAAATAATGTCATCTTGAGTAGGTAGTGAATCTGTTGTTTAGAAACCTAAGAGCTACTTTTTTTTTTTTTTTTTTTTTTTGAGACGGAGTCTCACTCGCGTGTCACCCAGCCTGGAGTGCAGTGGCGCGATCTCGGCTCACTGCAAGCTTTGCCTCCTGGGTTTACGCCATTCTCCTGCCTCAGCCTCCCGAGTAGCTGGGACTACAGGCGCCCGCCACCTCGCCTGGCTAGTTTTTCGTATTTTTTAGTAGAGACGGGGTTTCACCGTGTTAGCCAGGATGATTTCGATCTCCTGACCTCGTGATCCGCCCGTCTCGGCCTCCCAAAGTGCTGGGATTACAGGCTTGAGCCACCGCGCCCGGCCTAGAAACCTCAGAGCTACTTTTCTAAAACCATTTATTCTTACTTAAATAAGCGTCACCAATAAAACAGTATCTTACAAACGTTATTATTAATCCTTGGTGCATAACTCATGCAAGGATGGTTGAAACATTATTCCATTGCTAACAAACGAAAAAGATAAGCCAGTATTGGCAAAGAAACCTGAAGAAAGTCACCAGTAAGTAAGAGATCCAGGATAAGAACGCACGTTTCCAAGTATTCAAGTTTATGTCTACTGACAAGTTATTCTCTTGGAAGCAATTTTTCACCAACGTACATAAAAGCAAATATATAAAAACATTAATAAATTTCCACAGAGAAATATGAGACAACATTCTTCAACTGGCCTGACTCAATTATTCTATTCCTAAGAATCTATTCCACACTGAAATATACAAAAAGAATTTTTATCATATATATGATAAACACACATATAAATGACATATGGTATTACACACACACACACGAGTCATGCACCACATATGATGTTTTGGTCAATGACAGACTACATAGCAGACTACATATCATATATTATAAATATATGATAGTGGTCCCAAGATTATAATATTTTTACTACACCTTTTCTATGTTTAGATATACAAATACTTAACATTGTGTTACAACTGCGTATAGTATTCAGTATAGTAATATACTGTACAGGTATTACACTCTAGGAGCAAGAGGCTATACCATATGGCCTGAGAGTGCAGTTAGGCTACACAATCTAGGTTTGTCTAAGTTCATTCTATGAAGTTCACATAATGATGAAATTGCTTAATGACACATTTCTCAGAGCATATCCTGGATGTTAAGTGATGCATGACTACATATATGTGTAAATATTTACATAAAGATGTTTATTATAGCATTATTTGCAATTGTGAAATATTTGAGAAAATCTAAATGGCCATCACTAGGGAAACAGTTAAATAAATTACGGTACATCTACTCTTTGAAATATTATATAGTTACTCAAAGTAGAAAGAAGAGCTGTAAATATGGGTGTAGGAAAATTCCATGATTTATAATTGTCTGACACATGGAAAACAAAAGGGTACAATACATAATCAATTACAAAAACAACAACAACAAAAAACAAAGAATAACATTTTTCATGTTTCCTTTACTAAATGTTTACTCTCAAAACTAAAACTGAATTCAAAAAGCAATACACTGGGCCGGGTACGGTGGCTCACACCTGTAATCCCAGCACTTTAGGAAGCTGAGATGGGCAGATCACCTGAGGTCAGAAGTTCGAGACCAGCCTGGCCAACATGGTGAAACCTCGTCTCTACTAAAAAAAAAATACAAAAATTAGCCGGGCGTGGTAATGGGCACCTGTAATCCCAGCTTCTCGGGAGGCTGAGGCAGGAGAATCGCTTGACCCTGGGAGGTGGAGGTTGCAGTGAGCCAAGATCGCACCACTGCACTCCAGCCTGAGTGACGGAGTGACACTCCATCTTAAAAAACAACAAAAAAAAGCAATACACTGAATATGCCTAACTCAATATATTCAATATGGCAATACTCAATATGGTATTAATCTTCTTCACAATCCTACATAAACCCACCACTGTCTGTCTACATATGCTTCCTAAAGTCAACAAACTCCTTGAAGCCTTTTAGAGTAGAGGCTGTTCAAATACAACACAAATAAAAACTCATGATTAGTCTTACCTGACTGTGTCATAGATAATGACTCATCTGACCAACTATAACAGTGCTGATGGGACTTGATAGGCAGGTGACATTGTCCTCCAGTCCTATGACTTCCTTTGCTAGACTCCTGCTTTGACACAGATGTGCAGCTTTTGGGAAGTGACTGTTCAAACAGAAAACCAAACAGAAACTATTTTGTGATATAATTGTAAAATTCTACTTAAAATTTGAGATACTAGCCATATAAAGATAACATTTACAAAGAATTTAAGATAACTGTTAGGACCCAAGTGAAAAAAGTTTACAAATTATTCAACCTGGGAAAGCTGATTTTTAAAAAGTTTACAAATTATATAAAGGATAAGACCTCAATTTTTTTTGAAGACATAGAAAACAATTATAAAAGAGAGCATGCTTTTAAAAAGTTTTACAATCAATTAGAAGTGATTATTATGTCAGTGATATTTACCCCTCCCCCAATTCTTTTAATTTTGAAAATACTCAGTACGTACTTTTACAGAAAGGAGAGAGGAAGGGAAGAAGAAAACAGAGCATAAGACGTTTGCCCACAAGAGAACAAAAGACAAAATTTCTACCCTGACATCAGGTGGAAGTGAGATGCCTGATTTGATTCCTAGCTACTATCACTTCCTATCCCTGTGACTTTGGGCAAATTTCCTAAGTTGAGGATTAGAACAGTATCTATAGGATTCTTTCAAGGGTTAAATGAGATAATCCATGTAAGGCACTTGGTAAAAACTTTGTAAATAAACACTTAATAAATATTAGCTTTTATTATAAAAACTACTTTGAGATATACTAGTTTTGATTTCCTTGATATATTTTCTTGTGAAAAAAGCTCTAATTTTTAATAGTCAATCAGTTTGTGGCTACTCCGAGCCTCATCAATAATGATGCTAGGTAGAATGTAATTGATTTATAAGAGCTAATAAACTTTTAAGATTGTATAAATACAGTTTGGTTGTAAATTCCTGGAAGGCAGAAATTTACAGAATAATAGATAATGCTACAAGTAAATTATCTATATAAGTCTAATATTATCATACAATAAATAAGAGACCACTAACATAATTATTAAAAGCCTTTAACAACCTAAAAATGCTGATTTCAAGTATGTGCACAAGGACACTGAAATATTTTTTAACATAATATTGAATAGGCTCTTCAATGAATAAAAAATGTTCTTCTGGCCGGGCACGGTGGCTCATGCCTGTAATCCCGGCACTTTGGGAGGCCAAGGTGGGAGGATCACCTGAGGTTAGGAGTTTAAGACCAGCCTGACCAACATGGAGAAACCCTGTCTCTACTAAAAATACAAAATTAGCTGGGCATAGTGGCGCATGCCTGTAATCCCAGCTACTCGGAAGGCTGAGGCAGGAGAATTGCTTAAACCCACGAGGTGGAGGTTGCAGTGAGCAGAGATCATGTCACCGCACTCCAGCCTGGGCAACAAGAGTGAAACTCCATCTCAGAAAAAAAATGTTTTTCTTCTAGATCTTCTAGGTGCTGTAACATAAATGAACCTGATTGACTTTTCAATGGGGAAATAAAATTAATTCTTTCCATCACAATAAAAATGGAAGACTCTAACAAAGAATATTCCATTCTGAATTTGGGCAGATCTTTTTTTAAACATAAAGAGGCTTTAACAATGTCTGTGTATACTTTAGTATACCACAGTATACTAAATATTTAATATTGTTATGCTAATTATTTTCTATATTTTAAAAAAACAGTAAAGTTTCTATCTTGAGTTTTTACCAGCTAGTTTTTTTTTTTTTCTATAAAGTACACAATTAAGGACAATGTAGAAAATCTTAGTCTAATAATGGCTATTATCTTAATTTAAAATCAATAACTATTTCAGACCTGCCTTTAAGAGGTTAAACCATTACTTTTATTCTATGAGTTATACAGAAGTTATTAATTCAGTTACAGTAAAAGTACTCTGGTGTGGTTTAAGATCTTACTGTTTTTGTTATGTGAAAAAACAAACTTCAGAAAGAACTTGTGTTGTTCCCACAAATTGTTTTTCATAAAGACTTTAGAAGTTCCTATTCACTCAATATTAACAGACTTGATAGCAAATGATTTTATAACCGCCACTAATGCCAAAATTCATATATTTGTAAATGAAAAGCTTTATTTCTTTTCATTTTAGACAGCTTTTTTCCAGAGAATCTTTAAGATATAAATACACATTAACTTACATGTTTACTAGGAGAGGTAGAAGATTCTAGTTCCTGTGAACAAACCATTTCTTCAGTAAGTATACTGTGATCTGGAGTCCCTGGCTGTTCCTGTCCAATAGACTCGGATGGTACATATTCAACAGCAGGGCTGCCTAATTCTTCTGGAATGGAGCTTTCACTGTTTAGATGAGAGTACAGAGGTACTGGAGATTCCTCTTCACTTGCTATTTCTAGAAAGAGAGGGTGAAAACAAGAAAAAAAAATACACAATCTTGGTCAATGGGAAAATTATACTGATAAACATTGTTTTTAGCATATTATTACTCGTTGCATTTTTGCCTCCCACAAACAGGAGAGTCATAGCTTCCACAGATGCACAGATCTATTTCTGGGTTATCTGTTTCACAGTCTATTTGTCTCTCTCTGTGCAAACGTATTATTTTAATCACTACAACTTAGAAGTCTTGATATATGGTAAAGTAAGTTTCAGCATTTTGTGGTTCTTCTTTACTAGTGTCTTTGCTTTTTGGTCATTGTTCTTTCATGTAATTTTTTTTTTTTTTTTTTTTTTAGATGGCGTTCCGTTCTTGTTGCCCAGGATGGAGTGCAGTGGCATGATCTCGGCTCACTGTAACCTCTGCTTCCTGGGTTCAAGTGATTCTTCTGCCTCAGCCTCCCAAGTAGCTGGGATTACAGGCACATGTCACCACACCCAGCTAATTTTTGTCTTTTTAGTAGAGACGGGGTTTCACCATAGTGGCCAGGCTTGACTCCAACTCTGACCTCAGGTGATCCATCCACCTCGGCCTCCCAAAGTGCTGGGATTACAGGTGTGAACCACCATGCCTGGCCTCATATAAATTTTTTAATGAGCTTGTCAAAGGTTTCCTATGAAGAAATCTTGCTGAGTTTCTGATGTAAATAGTCTTGAATCTACAGATCAGTTTAAGGAGAATTAGTATCTTATGACACTGAATCTGTGAATATGGAATAATGTTCCGTTTATTTTGGCTTTTTTTTTTTTTTTACTTTTTGAGACAGGGTCTTGCTTTGTTACCCAGGCTGGAGTGCAGTAGCATGAACAGGGCTCACTGCAGCCTCGACCTCCCAGGAACAAGCAATCCTCCTGCCTCTGCCTCCTAAGTAGCTGGGACTATAGGCCTGTGCCACCATGCCTGGCTAATATTTCTGTAGAGGCAGTGTTTGGTCATGTTGCCCAGGCTTGTCATGAACTCTTGAGCTTAAGCAATGTGCATGCCTCAGCCTCCCAAAGTGTTGGGATTACAGGCATAAGCAAGCCACTGTGCCCAGGCTGTTTTGGTTTTCTTTAACGTCTCCTAATAAAATTCTAAATTTTTCTATACAAAGATCTTGTACACTTTTTGTTAAATTTATTCCTAGGTACTTCATATTTTTTGTTTCTATTATATATTGTTTCTATTTGTATCTTTTTTAAAAAATATTTTTCTAATCAATTTTTGATCTATAGACATGCAATTGAATTTTGTATATGAATTTTATAACCAGAAACCTTGTTAAGCTCACTTATTAACTGTAATAATTAACATGTAAATTCTGGATTGTCTATGTGTGTAGCTTTATTAACTGTAAGTAACAAGAATTCTGCTTCTTCTCACTCCTTATAGCTTTTAATTCTTTTTCTAGCCTTAAATGTACTGTGTAGGACCTCTACACAATGCTGAAGAGCTAAAAATAAGCATCCTGGTCTTATCTCCAAATCCAAAGGAACTTTCTGTATTTTATCATTAAGTATGGTATCTATTATAGGTTTGGTTTTTTGTTTTTGTTAACACCGTTTATCGGGTAAAGAAAGTTCCTTTCTACGGCTACTTTGATCTGAGGTTTATTTATTTTATCACAAATGCTTTTTATTTTTATGTAGTCATTTTTTTTTTTTGAGACAGAGTCTCATTCTGTCACCCAGGTTGGAGTGCAGTGGTATGATCTTAGCTCACTGTAACCTCTGTCTCCTGGGCTCAGGTGATTTTCGTGTCTCAGCCTCCCGAGTAGCTGGGACCACAGGTGCGTGCCACCATGCTCAACTAATTTTTTTATTTTTGGTAGAGACAGGGTTTTACCATGTTGCCCAGGCTGGTCTCGAACTCCTGGGTTCAAGTGATCCACCCACCTCAGCCTCCCAAAGTGTTGGGATTACAGGCGTATGTCACTGAGTCTGGCCCACAAATGCTTTTTAAATTTTATCAAATGCCTTTCTGAATCCATTGAGATGATCAATTCTTCTCCTTTAATCTGGGTAAGGTAATTCACCACATTATCAACTGTTTAATGTGTGCTAATCCCACTCTGTCATTAAGTATTAGGATTTGCATATATAGTTGAACTTGGTGTGCTAATACATACTTCAGGATAGGTAAGATTGGCCTTTCGTTTTCTGATACTGTCCTTCTATGGACATAATATCAAACTTATATACTAGCCTCATAAAATGAGTTGAGAAATGTCTCTTTTTTTATTCTATGGAAAAGTAAAGAATTATAATACCATGTTTCACCCCCCCCCTCCTTTTTAATCTAGTATACTGGTAAAGATGGATGAGGTCTATGTAAAAAGATGCCTAGTTACTGGGGTACAATTCCTTTACTGGTGAAAGAATCAGGAGGGTTCTCTTATCTTACTGAGTAAGCTTTGGTAAGTTGTATTTTTTAGAAGAATTTAGCCATTTCTTCTAAGTTTTCAAGTTTGTATTGGAATAAAGTTATTACAATTTTTTTTTTTTTCTTGAGAGACGGAGTCTCGCTGTTGCCAGGCTATAGTGCAGTGGTGTGATCTCGGCTCACTGCGACCTCCACCTCTTGGGTTCAAGCAATTCTCCTGTGTCAGTCTCCTGAGTAGCTGGGATTACAGGTGCATGCCACCACACCCAGCTAATTTCTTTTGTATTTTAGTAGAGACGGGGTTTCACTGTGTTGCTCAGGCTGGTCTCGAACTCCTGAGCTCAGGCAATCCACCTGCCTCAGCCTCCCAAAGTGCAAGGTTTACAGTCGTGAGCCACCATGCCTGGCCACAATTTTTTTTTGTCTTTCTAATTTCTCCAGCATTTGTGGTTATATCATCTTTCTCATCATTTGCATCACCTCAATCATCTGCATTTTAATTACAATTTTATTTTATTTTTAGAGACAGAGCTCACTCTGACACACAGTCTGGAGCACAGTGGGGTGATCACAGCTCTCTGTAACCTTGACCTCTTGGGCTCAAGCAAGCCTCTCGCCTCAGTAGCTAGGACTATAGGTATGTACCACCATACCCAGCTAACTTTTTAATTTTTTGTAGAATCGGGGTCTGCTATGTCATCCAGGCTGGTCTTGAACTCCTGGCCTCAAGCGATCCTCTGGCCTTGGCCTTCCAAAGTGTTCGGATTACAGGCATGAGCCACTGTGCCCAGCCTCGCATTTTTAAAAGTAATGAAATATATCTTTCAATTATGTTAGGCTTTAGTTTGTAGTGTGAACAGAGTTAGTATTTATTACCTTTCTGTTCTGTTCTCTGGTCCTCCAGTTCTTTCTTAGGAGTTTTGGGTTTTATTAATTCTTTGTCCCAGGCAGCCAAAGCTTGTTTTTCCATTTGACGAATTTCTGCTTCTTCTGCATCTAAACGTCGCTTCCACTCTAGGAGCTCCTCTGCATGTTGTCGCCGTTGCATTAATTTTTGCTCCCGCTTTGTCAGAAACCTATGGTCACACCATGAAGAACAGTTTGAGAGAACAAATCTATAGGCAAAGATCACTATGAGAGCTCTATCACTCACCACCTTATCAACAAGCTGTGCAAAAGCAGAACATTCATACTACTCTTCTTTCTGAAAAAGGCTTGAGATAATATAAGCTTTCATGAGTCAACTTATTCAGAAAATGAGGGAATTTATGTTTTACTCATAATGGTTTGTAAAGTTAGCAAAGGAAAAACAGCAGTATATTGAGAAAAAAAAACCTTCAGAATATCTAGACAACCATAATTGATAATGTTCATATTTATATATTCATTTTTTGTAGGTTATTCTTTTCTATAACAGAAGAGGTAAGGAATTTATTCTGAAGGCTCAGACCAGAAAACACACAAAACCCGAAACAACAAATACCAAAAATAATAAAAAACAAACCCAAAAGCCCCAAAACAAGCAAGCAAACAAAAAACATGTTCATGTCCCTTTTTTACTTTTATTTTAAAGTTCTGCCTGGCTTTGTTTCAGGTCTAATGAGTTTTGTTTCTTCCATGACCTAAGAGATGCAATGTCAAGTGGTAAATCTTTTTTTCATGGAGAGAACACTGAGTACCACAGTCCATGTTTTATGCATATAAACCTAACTATTTACTTAAGTAAAGGTATGCATCAAATTCTCAATTTAACCTGATTTCTGAACTTAAATAGCCAATGATATCTTAGGCCCAAAGGGTTAGGAGAAATTACTGAGTTAGGAAAAATTACTTAGTTTAGAGGCTACTAATAAACCATCTTCGAATGTAGATGCCACAACTAAATAAAATGTGGGCTGCTCACATTACTAGTGTTATATCTATAGTGGTAGCTAACCAACAAAAATGCACACATGTATCGCACAAACACTAAAAAGCACAAGAACTGTCACTCTACTTCTTGAGCAATCATCATGTCAAATTAATGTGGAAACAAAAGGTAAAATTTATGGGACATTTGACAAGAGGCCTCCAGGCTGTTAAAAAAAAACAGAGAGAGAGAAAAAAAAGCAAACAAAACAAACAAAAAGAACAGAGCATGCTCTATCAAAGAGTGCACTGAAAAAGGTGCAAAGTTACCTGACCAACTGGTTGTAGATATACAGCTGGAATTTGGGATGAAGGTTGGGAAAACAGACACTGAGAGAGGCCCAGTGATGAGACGTAAAGACAGAGAAGAAGTAGTGAACAGGAGAGCAGTGTCTACAAAATAAGGAGGAAGATTTTAAAACCAAGAGATCAAGAGGCAGAAAGAATGAGAAAGGGAAAGCGTAAGAGCTGAGTGAAGAAATTTTAATATGCTTCCTGAAGAACATTATAAGCGACTCAGTTAAAGCAGGCATTACACTCTGTGTGACATTTTTTAAAGTGTATTTTTATAGATCTTACCAGTGATTTCTGAATAAACATGCCTTTCTTCTCAAATGTTGCTTAACCACCATCTATATTTTCAGTTAAATTTACTTATTTGTGAGTAAAGTAATAAGAAGTACATTGTGGGACTAAATTAGTTTTCAATTAAGCTTTAACAGACAGTACAACAATTATGGCCATGAACCTAGTATATCAACAACTCTACACACATACGTAATCCTGAGCAAGTGATTTTTAATCTGTACCTCGTCATGTATTTTAAAATACTACATTTGCCTTACTTAACCTTACCATCACAATCTAGCTTGAAAATAATACAATTTAGTAAACTGATTTACACAAAAATGCCTTGTTCACCTCTACAATATAAAACTTACAGCTAAGAGGACCTACTGGAGGTATCTTGCTTTGTATCTAACAAAGGCCCACTTAATTAATACTATTGAAATACAATACCCATTCTATAAGATATCAGGATGCATAATTAATAAAGTGAGCTACTCCCAATAAATACTGTCAGTAGAAAAAAAAACTGATATGGATAGCTCAAGCATAAGGTTAAAGGTAAGAAGAACATTCCATTTTATAGTTATAAAAGCAGGAAAAAAACCCCACATTTTCTTCTTTTGTAATAGTAAATAGATCTGTGTGTGTGTGAATGGATTAAAAAGTCTAGTAGTACCTTTGGAAAGGTTAATTCTCTTTGACAGAGCATGCTCCTGTTCACATGCACACAACAATAACTTGTAGATCAAGGCAACATTTATTGCCTTGGAAGGGCAAGGAGTAATATAGTATGTCATAGAAGTGAGAAGATCTAGGTATAAATCCAGCGATTCATTTGGATTTTAAAAATTATGTATAATCTTGCCTATGTGTATTTTTTGATAACAGACTATTTCAATGTCTGTTTCATCACATATAACTCAGTATTTCATTTCCCCTTCACTTACACACACACACACACGCAAAAACACACACATTCATACCTGGATTGCCTTGATTTTCTGCATTGAAGTTCAAGAAAAACATTTTTGCTAAATTTCAAGTTAAGACATTACAATCTTCCTTGCCATTCTTTATGAACATACAATAAACTTATTTTGATGCCAATTATCAAAATATTATGCAAAACAAAGGCACTTGGCAAAAGGCTCAAAAATCTATTCATAACATTCAAATATTACCCACCCTCTTAAGTGTATAACTGCTAAATGCATGCATGACCTAGTACAAAAAGTAAAATAATATTGGAAAATGTGAAATAAACTTTAAAAATATGCAATTTAAACTTTTTCTCTAGCCCAATACAGAGAACAATAATTTTCCTCTATTAAAGATTAAGCATATTCAAAAGCTCTAGTTTAGGAATGAGGAACGAAATAACTAACTAATAGAAAATGAAAATAAAATAGTTTAAAAAAGTGTAAGAAAAGTTTAACTTAAAGTTAGAACTTCTTTCCATAAACATGTTCCTTACTAAATATAAATACATTCTATAAGGAGTGCCCTTTAAACGTTGAATAAAGTTGAGATAAAAGAGCATTACTTCACAATAGAATAAATAATCCTTCAAGATGCTACACAGAAAAGAAACAAAAATTGTGAATGATGCAGACATAAATGCCGACTAATACAAAATGCTTTTGATTGATGTCAACGCATTGCCCCAACAAGTCCTCTGATGGTAACGGAACACTGGACAAGAATAAGATATACAACAGATTTAGTCTAGTATGGAAATCATTAAGTTTTTTAAATGTTTGAACTTAAGGAATTAATGAGTACTTACTTAGCTCTTTTTTTTTTTGAGACGGAGTCTTGCTGTGTTGCCCAGGCTGGAGTGCAGTGGCACCATCTTGGTTCACTGCAACCTCCACCTCCTGGGTTCAGCGATTCTCCTGCCCTAGTCTCTGAAGTAGCTGGGATTAAAGGCACCTGCCACCATGCCCGGCTAATTTTTGTATTTTTTTTTTAGTAGAGACTGGGTTTCACCATGTTGGCCAGGCTGGTCTTGAACTCCTGACCTCAGGTGATCCACCTGCCTTAGCCTCCCAAAGTGCTGGGATTACAGGCCTGAGCCGCTGTGGCCAGCTTAATTCACTTTTTAAATTTTTTTTTTTTTTTTTGAGATGGAGTTTCACTTGTGTTGCCCAGACTGGTGTGCAATGGTGCAACCTCAGCTCACTGCAATCTCCGTCTCCCGAGTTCAAGAGATTCTCCTGCCTCAGTCTCTTGAGTAGCTGGGATTACAGGCATGCACCACCACGCCTGGCTAATTTTTTGGATTTTTAGTAGAGACAGGGTTTTACCATGTGGACCAGGCTGGTCTTCAACTCCTGACCTCAGGTGATCCACCCACCTTGGCCTCCCAAAGTAGTGGGATTACAGGCATGAGCCACTGTGCCTGGCTTAATTCACTTTTTTTTTTTTTGAGATGGAGTCTTGTTCTGTCACCACGCTGGAGTGCAATGGTGCGATCTTGGCTCACTGCAACCTCTGACTCCCTGGTTCAAGCAATTCTCCTGCCTCAGCCTCCCGAGTAGCTGGGATTACAGGCACGTGCCACCACGCCCAGCTAATTTTTATATTTTTGGCAGAGACGGGGTTTCACCATGTTGGCCAGGATGGTCTCGATTTCCTGACCTCATGATCTGCCCACTTCGGCCTCCCAAAGTGCTGGGATTACAGGCGTGAGCCACCGCACTTGGCCTTAATTCACTTTTAAAGTCACACTTTCACATTCTGAACTTGCTCTGTACAGCTATTCAACTCCAGTAATTAGCCATCTAGCACTTTGCTAATTTCAACAAAATACTATTTAGAAGGATCAGTTTCCAATGAAGATAACTTTAAGTCATCAATTTAGGTTTTAAAAAAATCTATGAGGTTGAAAGCAGATATGCTAACTTAACTTTGACTTTAGCTAGCTGAACTCTGGAAAACAAGGTTCTAGTTTCAGCTCTGCCATTCTGCTGTGTGTGTGTGACCTGGGGAAAGTTACATAAACTCTGTGGGCCTCAATTTCTTCATGTAAAACAAAGGGACTATGTTTTATGGCTTCCCTAAGAGCCCTTCTAATTTTAACATTTTATGACTCTCCGTTGGACTATTTCCACTTATTTTGTACCTCAAAAGACTGTCAGACCATGTGACTGCTAGACCATGTGATGTAGGTGAGAACTTTTGTTGCCCACTGAGCTGATATAATTGTGGCCGCATTCTAACAGATTATAAAATCATTCTATAATTTGAATAAAATTATAATCTAAATTTTAAATAGAACTCCTATGTCTAAAAATCCTTTCATTATAAAAGATATCAAAAACAAACAAAATCTTAATACCTTCACAGAAGAAACATTTACAGTTCTGTATTTGTTTAGTATGTTACTGTGCTTCCATTATCATTAGTTACTCCACTGGAATACCAAGGAGTCCATGGACACCCTGGAATTGCATGTAAGATTGTATACATGTGTGTATATGCATTTTTCTGAGGCAAGGTTCCAAAGCATTCGTCTGATTTACAAGTGAACTCAAGATCCCCAAAAAGTTAAGAATCACTGCTGTATTTGTACTGATCTTGAAGAAAATTACTGCTGCTTTATTAATGAATCCTTATGCAATGCTATGTATCTCCAAACTACTGAGACTACCTAGCTAAACTAAAACATTACTTTTTACTCTTCCCAAAACAAAACTCACAAAAAAACTTAATACCTTAAATCATTTTATTCCTTCTGGGTTTTTAATTCTATTACTGTTATAATTAAAAATGGAACATTAGTGCTTTACATTTTAAAACGGATTATTTTGAGTATTTTAGCATCTTTAATAATAAAAAAAAAAAAAAAACAGGAGGACAAATGAGGATACAGACAGTTTTGACCAAAAAGAAAATGTAGCTTAGGTCTGATTTTCTTTTTTTTCTTTTTTTTTTTTTTTTTGAGACGGAGTCTGGCTCTGTCGCCCAGGCTGGACTGCAGTGGCCAGATCCCGGCTCACTGCAAGCTCCACCTCCCGGGTTCACGCCATTCTCCTGCCTCAGCCTCCTGAGTAACTGGGACTACAGGCGCCGCCACCACGCCCGGCTAATTTTTTGTATTTTTAGTAGAGACAGGGTTTCACCGTGTTGGCCAGGATGGTCTCAATCTCCTGACCTCGTGATCTGCCCGTCTCGGCCTCCAGGTCTGATTTTCTATAGCAAAATCTATTCTATTACTTAAAATTATCTAATAATTTACATACACCTAAGTAAACAAAATAATACAGCACATTACTCCTGACCTAGGAATTCCCGCAGAGAATAAAAACAAAGTATCAGACTATCAGGATTTATTCAGCTACTATATGTAGACTAGAATGTTATCTAAGAAAATTCTATTCAATTTAAGGCAATGCTATTTAACATTATTATTTAAAACAATCTAATTAAAATATCTCCTTTAATGGAATATCAAAAGCCTTCTCTTGAAAATCTTTCATTTTTAAAATTCATATTAATGGTGAAGATTTCGACATTGATCAGACAATAAATTTGGACAGAGACATTTGGACAGAGAAATGTCATAAAATATTTATCTGCTTAACTTTTTGATCAATCATTTAAAACCAAATACATTAATTTTTCTCCTTTAACAGTGTTGTAAGCCAACTGGGAAGTGTAAAAAGAGTATTTAAAATGTTGTGACTAAAGGTTTCATCTTTCTATGCTACCGTGGTCTGCAATGAATGACCAAACCAAAAAATAGCTATATACTTTCTGCCCCTTCTTTTGATGTTTGAAAGTACTTACTAATTCAACAATATATTTAACTCCCTCAGGAGGCTGAGTGGGGAGGATCACTCATACCCAGGAGTTTGAATTCAACCCTATTGTGGGCAACATAGTGAGACTCTTAAAAAAAGTACACTCATCCATGAAAATGTCCTTGACATATATCACACTGTCAGTAAGAATTTCTCTTTTCTGAACTTCCTTAACAATTGATCTAGATATACTTCTCTATATGAACCTGCCCCTCATTCTTTTTTCCGTCTACACTCTAAGCTTGAGACCAGGGTTTAAGTCTGATTTATCTTGGTACCCCTCAGAACTTAGCATACTCAAACATTAATCAATAAACAATTGCTGAGAGAGTAAGTGTATAATTAATAAATAATATGGAAGAAGAAGCTACTGTTAACGAATGAAAGAAAAAATGCAGTGTCCTATTTTAAGTAATGAAACACTTAAAGATGAAGAAAACACCATTCTTTCAGTGTTTCGTTTGTTCTATAAACAGGAAGAGTCAATCGGGGTGTTTTTCCATGAATATCTGTTTCATGTTTATAGGCAATCCACTTAAATTGTAAATAACATCCCTTGCAGTAATAAAACTCAGATTTCACTTACCAATATAACCAAAAACACCGAGAGCTATTCAGTTCATGGCTTAGATCTACTGTATGTCTTTTGCAAACATGTTTTCATTATTGTCTTTCACATTTTGAATATTATTTTTTCCTTTTAATATGCTGATAAATGGAAATTATATGACATTTATAAAATGTCTACTCAACGAAGAGGTCAACAAAAGCCATATGTTAGGAATATAACATATGGCTTTTAATATTCAATAAAGGCATTACTGTCTCAGTAAAAAAAAAAAAGGAAATCTTTCACTATAGCCAAAAATGATATGATCACTTCAGAAAAATATCTGTCATAAAATCAGAGTTCAGAAAGTTACCAATAAGCAATGACACAAAATGAAAAGGTTCCCCCTAAAAACTAGCTAAATTTACTGAGAAGGACGACTACTCTTTGGTGATTTATAACAATAAAATAGGAATGACTGCCTTTGCAAATCTATGGAACAAATAAGTTCCTGGTCACGAAGTAGCAGAGGTTCAAATGATTTTGTCGTTAGGTGTCTACTGTAGCAAATGACTATGAAATTAACTGACTCTGTATTTATTGAGCTGACATTCCAACATTATTGAAGGAGATGAAACTATGGTGCTCTGATAATATAAATGGTATTTAAAAGCTAGTTTTCACATTACTTTGTTTCAGAGACCAAAAAATAGTGCATAACAATACTCTTCCTTTTCTATGCACCACCAATTTCGGAAAATACTTTAGTTCATCCTCAGATTTCTTTTTTTTGAGACTAAGTTTTGTTCTTGTTGCCCAGGCTGGAGTACAGGGGCGTGAGCTCAGCTCACTGCAACCTCCACCTCCCAGGTTCAAGTGATTCTCCTGCCTCAGCCTCCAGAGTAGCTGGGATTACAGCCATGTGTCACCGCGCCTGGCTAATTTTGTATTTTTAGTAGAGACGGGGTTTCACCATGTTGGCCATGGTTGGTCTTGAATTCCTGACCACAGGTGATCTGCCCGCTTCGGCCTCCCAAAGTGCTGGGATTACAGGCGTGAGCCACCAGGCCCGGCCACATCCTCAGATTTCAGCACCATCATTCAAACATTTCTTTGACACTACTGTCTTTATTCCTATCACAAACACAATTTCATTGCCTCAAACAGATCAAAAAGTCACTGAATGCTTCAATGCCTATTCTCCTTGACAAATCTCTCAAAAATCAATTGCCATAGTCGTCAAGGAAAGGTAGAGGAATAATACAAACACTCTAGGTGATTAATATTTTGGAGTATATTAAAATAATTAACAAAATTTGGAACAAAGTCAATAAATCCAAACTTAAACTTGTTATTTAGGATTTTTAAAGCTTTAACCAAATCTGAAATAAGCAGCCCAGAAACTGACTGACCTCAAGGGCAGACTAGAATTAACAGCTTTTTTCTACAAAGGTGGTCAAATTAGGATATCATTCGTAGACACTGGCAATGAAGATTTTACTGAAATAGAAGAGCAAGGGATCAATGAAGAAATCACCCTGACACTGTGTTCCCCCAACATTTACCACTCAAAGACATTTGTGGCAGATATACAAAGTCAAATTAGTGATAAAAATCGGAGAGATTATTCTAATTTTTATTTCAAAAGATTGCTGGAACAATACAGTATGCCCATATAGGCTACTGGAAATTTTTATCAGGAAAGGAAGAAAACATGTTTAATCTAAATTTTAATAAATTCCTACTTGAAGAAGCCTTTATCAGTCTATCCCATGGAAATCATCCAAAAGGAACATTCATTCATATATTTGTCAATACTTGGTTTCACCTCTTATATTTTTAATTTTTTAAAGCTGTATTTAAGACATTTTCATAATCAATTTAGGTGTTTTTAAGTTATGAAATGCCTTTCTTGCAATGAAGTGCCAATATAGAACTGCACCTACAGAAAGTAAGGATTTCACTTACAACTGCTTGACTGTTGCAAAACAAACTAAATTATAGATTGATTTAACATATAAATAGAGCATCATTAAATTTGGTGATGTGTGGTATACTGCCAAAGGTTATCAAATTAAAACTTAAATTCAATCTGTAGTAGTTCAAATTGCGAACTTAAAATGGGTAGTCAACAAAAATTTCTAATGAGTCTCTTTCATATTTAATGGGTTTCGAGGAAGCTAGATATGGGGTGGAGGTTACAGAGGCAAGAATAGAGTCCACAAGCAGTTAATTTATAACCGTATTTAATTAAATATATACCCCAAAGAGTAAAAGTCTCACATAAATGTCATTTTATATGGTCAACACTGATGTACACCTGAGCTATATCTAAGTTGGAGTAGCTTTCTTTCAGAGTCTTTACACATTAATTCTCAGAACTATTTTAGAAGAAGGTTAGACTGCCAAATCAACATTCCTGGAAATTTTCAGCCTTTCTGCTTTTAGCTAAGGAACTCATACCTATTCACCAGGTTAAAATTTCATCTATTTGAATAAGCCTGAGAGGTGCCAGAGAGCCACAGGATGAAATGTCAGGATATACCATTAGTTGCTTCCCCAAATTATTAGACATGCCTTTCTTTTAGTAAAAGAAAGGGGAAAACTTTGTTATGGGTACACGTGCAGATACTTTTTTTTTTTTTGGAGACAGGGTCTAGCTCTGTCACCCTGGCTGGAGTGCAGTGGCACAATCATAGCTCACTGCAGCCTTGACCTCCTAGGCTCAAAGGATCCTCCCACCTCAGCCTCCCACATAGCTGAGACTACAGGCACATGGCACCATGCCCAGCTAATTTTATTTTTTTGTAGAGACGGGGGGCTCACTATGTTGCCCAGGTTGGTCTTGAACTCCTGGGCTCAGATGATCCTCCTGCCTCCGTTTCTCAAAGTGCTGGGATTATAGGTGTGAGTCACCACTCCTAGCCTTGTTTTTTGGTTTTTTAAAATAAGAAACCTGTTCGTATTAAAATTGTTTTATAAATAAGATCTACAGTTAATTGGCTTCTAACAATTCTGCTAAAATGCTACTGAATCCATAAAATATTTGTCTCAATCTAATGAAGTATATTACAAATGTTATTTGTTGTACTACTTTCAATGTAACTAAACAAGAGATAGTTATACAAAACAAATTACTTTTCATCCATGCGGCTTCTCATTTTCTTCAGTTTCTGCATAATGCTGCTAGTTTCACTGCTGGAGATTGAAATGGGAGAAGGACTGCGGGTCTCCAAGTCAGTTGGACCAGGACTGGTTGCCTTATTATCCTTTGTATCTTCATCACTATGAGAGTCCTGCAAACAAAAAGAGGCAAAATTGTATTGGACTTTAATAGGACCTTGAAGTCATCATAATACTGTCAATTCAAAATTAAATTTATCCACAATACAATGTTTATAACAAGAGTTGAAAATAAGATAATAAAGGACAAAATATATCACACACTTAAAAATGGTTAAACTAGTACATTTCATATTATGTATATTTTTACCATCATTTATATATAGAGAGAAAAAGAGAATATCACAACATGTAATAATTTTAAAGAAATGTAAGAAATCCAAAAAAGCTTCTGCTATTAGTAATCTAGTATCTACACATCCTCTCTGAGATTTCAAAGTTGAACCACTCAAAAGGAATAAAAAAGTTAGATCTACAACTATATAAAACACACATGTACAGACACAAAGAATGACTGGAAGATGTAACATTTATTTTAATCATACGAGGGCAAGGGTTTTTTCCTTTGAATATTCCTTATGCAAAACTAGGTTTTCAAAAATTAAAAAAGTTTGTAAAGAAAACATCTGGAAACTATTAATCAATACATTATTTCTGATGAGCAAAAAGTAAAACTTTAATTGCTTAGTATGCCTTCCCCACAGTCATTTATTCTCCTAACTTTTCAGGAAGATGGGTAGGGACAGTCATGACTGTTTTTATTTTGTTAAAAAAAAAAAAAAAAAAGTAGAGCCCTTGAGCTTCCCTTTCTTCCTCCTGAACAGTTCAGTCTTAAAGTCACTGGATGGGACAGAGCAAGGCAGGCATCTCTGTAGGGGTTGAGGGACACAGGAGGGCAAGAGTGGGGTCTCAGAACCTGAGCAGGATGAAGAGGGCATTTAATGCAGGAGGGTGGCTGGTAAGGAGAATCAGAGCCCAAGAAGGCCAACAAGAATGTCACATGGAAGTGACCCCACACACAATTGCAAGCCCAAACACAGTGAGGATGGCCTTACCACAGAGAACTTCCTAGCACAATAGCCAGAGTCCAAAGAGATAAGGAAGAGAAGGTATGAGGAGATGGGAATAGCCCAATTTGGGGAGTCAGAGCCCAGGTGGAATGAGAAGGGCAACCACTTTCAGGTAGTCTGCAGATTAAGCGGTAGTAATGTATCACTGTTAATTTGTTGGCAACTTACTCTCAGATAACTCAGGATAACAGAATTTTTTGTACTGTTTGACATTTTTCTGTAAGTTTCAGATTTTTTCAAAATTTAAAGTTTACTTTAAAAATCAAAGCAGAGCATATTAGGAATTTTAAAAATTATACTGCTATACAGTTTGAGTTTTCTCACACTATAATGACTTTTTTTTTTTTTTTTTTTTTGAGACAGGGTCGTGCTTTATCACTTAGGTTGGAGTGCAGTGGTGTGATCACAGCTTACTGCAGCCTCGGCCTGCTAGGATGAAGCAATCCTCCCACCTCAGCCTTGCAAGTAGCTGGGACTATAGGTGTATGCCACCATGCCCAGCTAATTTTTGTATTTTTTGTAGAGCTGGGTGTTTTGCCCTGTTGCCCAGGCTGATCTCAAACTCCTAAGCTCAAGCGATCCGCCCACCTAGGCCTCCCAAACTGTTGCGATTACAGGCGTGAGTCACGGCACCCAGCTCTACACTGACATTTTATAGTACCTTAGAATAGGTCCACTGAACATGGTGGCTCACACCTGTAATCCCAACACTCTGGGAGGCTAAGGCAGATGGATTGCTTGAGCCCAGAAGTTGGAGACCAGCCTGAACAACATGGCGAAACCCCATCTCTACAAAAAGTTCGCTGGGGGTGGAGGTGCATGCCTATAGTCCCAGCTACTGGGAAGGCTGAGGTGAGAGGATTACTTGACCCCTGGGAGGTCAAGCCTGCTGTGAGCTGTGATTGCACCATTTTATTCCAGTCCAGGTGATGGAGTGAAACCGTGTCCTCCCTCGACCAAAAAAAAAAAAAGTTTCAAATTTTGTTTTTGTCTAATATCTCCTTTGAATCATGTATCATTGTATTAAAGTTGGATAGCTAAGATGAGTATCATGTAAATAGTAAAACAGTGTCCCCCATTAATTCTGAAGAATATATTTGGATTGATAAATAAGAGCAAAGCCCTCTGTTCCAATTTAGTTTGTAAGTGAAATATATACTAAATTAAACTAATATTGTATAAGAACTATGTGGCCCTTTCAAAATTTGAATATTCCATAGGAAAAAAATAAAACTCTCACTATACATTAGGGCATTGCTACGGTTTGAATGTTTGTCCCCTCTGTAACTCATGTTGAATCTTAATTTTCATTGTAACATTAAGACAGTGGGAAATCAGACTATGGTATTTGAGAGGTAGAACTTTCGAAAGGTAATTAGAAATAGACGATGTCATAAGGGTTGGACTTTAGTGGCTTAATAAGAAAGAGAGGATTGAGTTAGCACGCTCAGCCCCCATGTCATGTGATGCCCTGCATCACCCCTTGGGACTCTGTGGAGAGTCCCTACCAGCAAGAAGGCCCTCACCAGATGTGGCACCTTGACCTTGAACTTCTCACCTTCCAGAACTGTAAGAAAAAATTTTGCTCCTTTATAAATTACCCAGTCTTAGGTATTCAGTTATAGCAACAGAAAATGGACTAAGACTGGCCCATCCATAGAACTTTATCCTAGTTCATTATTGTATCATACTGTTTAAATGACTATCATCTTAGAACATGAGACAGGGTGAGATACCGGCAATCAACCTAAGACAGGAAACAAATAATAACTTCATGTAGTTTACCAATTTACTCTCCCCTGCAGACTTCAACTTCTCCTGTAGTTTTATGGTGGTCTGTCGGATCCTTTCTATCTCCTCCTGCTGTTTAAGAATCAGCTGTCTTTCCTTCCGAGCTGCCTTATTGGCTTCTTGAAGACGTTTTATTTCTGCCTAAGGTTTAAAGAGTTAAGACAGGGATCAAGATTGGAAGAAGACAAGGCCAAAGTAATATTTAAAAAAAAATCATCACATATATTAAAAACAAATACATACAGTATTTTATAACAAAAGTAGTAATACTGAAAAGTTTAAAAAATAATGAGGGAGGAAATAAATCACATACAATCCCACCATTCTAAAATAATTTCATATGATCCCTTAATTTTATTTAAATTATAATTAGACTGATAATTTCATATCCCATTTTAAAACATACATTTCACATTTTTCCATAATGCCACTTAACGTTTACACTTACTAGTTTAATAGCTGCTTATCAAGTAAACTAATTAATGTAACTATTATTCTATTGCTAAACTTTTAGGCCCCTATAATGTTTTACTATCCCAAATAATGCTTTAATGACCATACCACAGACTAGTTCTCTAGGAGAGATTTCTAAAAGTAAAATAAACACGTCAAAGACAATGAATCATTTTATGGTTCTTAAAAACAGTTTTTAAAATTGCTTTCAAAAAAGGACTGCCCCCGCCTACAATGCTACCAGAAACATTTAAGACTACATTGCATCAATCTCTCTCCACACAGAATACTAAGTTTTCAATTGCTATGTGGGCAGAAGATAACACATTTCACTGCTAATAATTGTCAAAATTTAACAGATAATCCTTTTTTAAAAATAAATTTGTTTTAAATCTGTTTTTTTGGTTAGATATGTTGGCTCACACCTGTAATCCTAGCACTTTGGGAGGCCAAGGCAGGCAGATCACTTGAGCCCAGGAGTTGACTAGCCTGGGCAACACGGTGAAACCCCGCCTTTACAAAAGATACAAAAATTAGCCAGGCATGGTGGCACTCACCTGTGGTCCCAGCTACTTGGGAGGCTGAGGTGGGAGGATCAACCTGAGCCCCGGAGGTCAAGGTTGCAGTGAGCCAAAATCATGCCACTGCACTCCAGCCCGGGAAACAGAGTGAGACCCTGTCTCAATCAATCAATCAATCAATCAATCAATCAATCAATGTTTTCTTATTAATAAAGCATAATAAAGACATTAAAATTTGTAGTTATAATTATTTTAATCATTGAGATTTTTTGAAACTACCTTAAAATGCAAAAAAGTGCTTTGTAAACATCTACACTTCCAAAACATCAAATTAACAATTGTTAATATTCGGTTATATTTTCTCCAAGTCTTTAATCCTGTAAAGAAATAAAACATTACGGATAAAACTAGTCTGCAATCTTGTGCCCCAACTCCTCAGAGGTAACAACTATCATGGGTTTGGTATCTATCCTTCCAGCACATTCTTTTTAAATTATTCTAAAAATACTTGTGCTTATCTGTAAACAAAAAGATACACTATTTGGTTTGTATGTTTAAAAATATTTTATAAATATCATATGTATATGTTTTAAATCTTGCTTTACTAGATATCACTTTTGATATTTCGCCATGCTAATTTATGCCTTTTAATGCTGCATAAAATTAGAGTGGAGAACCATATATTTATCTATTACCCATATGGTGGGATTACTTTTATTTTTAAAATTTTTTAGAGACAAGGTCTTGCTCTGTTGCCCAGGCTGGAGTACAGTGGCTCAATCACAGCTCAATGCAGCCTCAAACTTGTGGGCTCAAGTGATCTTCCCACCTTAGCCTCCCAAGTAGCTAGGACTACAAGCACGTGCCACCATGCATAGCTAATTTTTATTTTATTTTTTTGTAGACACAGGGTCTTGCTATGTTGCCCAGGGTGGTCTCAAACTCCTGGCCTCAAGTGATGCGTCTGCTTTGGCCTCCCAAAGTACTGAGATTATAGGTGTGAGCCACTGTGCCCACCCCATATGGTGAGATTTTAAGGTTGTTGTTTATTTTTTACTATTGTACAAACAATGCTGTAAGTAAAGAGCCTTATATATTTTGTCTTCTTGGGCACATTTATAAATTTTTCTGGAGTAGTAGTTCTCAGAGTGTGCTCTATGGAGTCCCTGGAAGTCCTGAGACCCTGTCAGGGGACTCTGAGCATCAAACCATTTTTTATAATACTAAATACATTATGAGCAAATATATTATTTGCTCTTTATTCTCATTCCCTAATGAGTATACAATGGTTGTATACATTTTAAAGAAAGTAACTATATTTTCCAAAACAAAAAATAATTTAGTGAAAAGAATGATATTTTAGCGTTTTGCATATCTCTTTATCGTCTAGCTTGATTTTTTTTAACATTGTGCATTGATCACTGGGAAAATGTTGGTTCACTAAGTTATGCGGATTTTCTAAATGTTGACACACTTTATTATGCAATATCAAACAGTTATACTCATGAATATCACCATTAATCTCAAAAAAAAATTATTTTGGGTGGGCAATGGAAATTTTTCAGAATCCTGACTTGTGTGTGAAAGCTTGAATTTATCATTGGCAATATATGCTGTCAGTTATTTTTCTGAAGTGACAGGGATACTTGCTTCGTTTTTGAGAAAAACATTTGTCAAATAACCAAATCTGAATTAGCACAGTTTGCCTTGAATCATTCTTTCAAGTAAAAATGCTATTCCATGAAAAAAAATTTTAAAAAAAGCTCACAATTCAAACAAGCGCACAAATACTTCTCCTTGAATTAATCACTATATTCTGGTATCGAGCAAAGGTGTCTGATTATGGATTTCCCGTTTCTGTCACACAGAATACAAAAAAGACATGTACTCAAGAGTTTAAGACAATAAGATTAATAATTCTTACTACTCAATCAGGACATTCTAAATGAAACTTGCTTTCTTTAACTGCAAGTAAGTGGCATGAAGAATAAGACAATTACCAATACGGTTTGGTGCCACTGACTTGTGCTAAAGCACCAGCAGTTTTACTCAGCATTGTTTTCTCCTATTTAGTGCAAATGTCAACACAGTGAAAAGGGTAAATTCATATCAGAGTATCATTATGAAAATAGTTTTGATCTTCCAGACCTGTGAAAGGGTCTTAGAGGCCAGAGTTTCACAAAGTACATTTTGAAACTTCCAATAACTTAGGCCTGAGTTTCTGAACCAAATAATGTATAAATTCACCCAATTCAAGCCTAGAAGAAAAAAAAGACAATTTCTAAGGAATACTTGGGAAACAAGGTTTGCTCCTCTTGTAAGAACACACAAAGTTGTACAAATGAATTGCTTACTTTAAAATGGTGAATGGTATAAGTGAATTATTCACTTTATTAAAATGGTTATTTTTATGTGTTATGAATATCACTTCAGGGAGGGTAAAACTAGTAAGACATAGAAAAATACGGTCTCTCTTTTTTGGATACGGTTGTACCAAATTGCTTAGAGCCAGCCATTTCACTATCAGTCAAAAGAATTCTTTCTGCTACAGTTGCAATAGATATCTTAGCACATATATTCTTATACTTTGGTTCTTTCAACCTTATAAGGCAACTTTTCAGGGTAACCAATTGGATCAAAGAGTATATTTTGCACATTTACTTAAAAAATTCTTAAGTATTACAAAAAGAAAAAGTAGTCACTCATATCCCTACCACTGGCATTGAACATATTTAACAGTTTGCACATTTGTTTCAAATATGTTATCTATAAATAGATAAACATAGATGAAACCAAACTCCATGCCAATCTCTTCCTCCTTCCTCTCTTCCCCAGAAGTGTATCATTCCTATATGTGGTTTTTTGCTTTTGATGCATGAGTGGTTCCACAGAACATATACTACTAATTGGTTACATTAAAAAAATTTACACGACTGGTATAATACTGTATATATTCTTTGCATCTTGCTTTTCTATAAAAAAGAACATTATGGTTTTTGGTAAAGGAAGATCTACTGCTACACTCTCCAGTATGACAGCTTCTAGCTACATGTGGCTAGTAGCTACAGTATTGGACAACACAGATATAGAAAATTACTATCATTTCAGGTATCTCTATAGACAGTGCTGATATCTAATACATTCAGTTTCCTGTAGTACTATACTTTCTTGCAAGAATATGTTTTATTTCATTTATTCTTTTATTGAAGAAATTAAGTTGTTTCCATTTTCCTCTGCACATATGTGAAAGCTTTTTTAGGATATATACCAAGACAGAACTGCTGAGTCATATATCATATATGTCCTCAACTAAACCAGGTAGTGGCAATTGCTCTCAACTCAAAGTGGTTACACCAGTCAACACTCTAACCAGCTATACAGAGCTGCAGTGACAAAACTGGAGACTCAGGAGATCTTAAACTCACATTCTCCTCAAAGCAGTTGTCAAGTTCTGAAGGAGCACATAGAGGGCTAAGGAGTTAACCCAGAAAAGTCTTGAAAGCACAGCAGAAATCCCCAGTCTCTTGTGCTGAGTAAAAAATTGTATCTGGGTTTCCAGTGAAGCCCTGGAGAGCCCCAACCTAGGGACAATGCAAACCAGACGTAGACTGAGGCTTACCAACTCTACAACCCAACCCTAACTCAGCACAATCTTTGAATGAATTAAGATGAACAGTTGATAACTCTAATAAAATAGCAAAAGAAAACTCTAATAAAATAGCAAAAGAAAGGATAAATCCTCTCTGGGGGAAAGAGACCATCAGCTGGAGCCTTTGCAGTTATTTATATACTGCTGTCTAGTACTCAACAAAAAAATTACTAGGCATGCAAAGTAAAGGAGCCATACGATAGTTAAAAAAAAAAAAAAGAAAACAGACAATAGTAATAATAGAGGCACAGATGGCTACATATAAGCAGACAGGGAAGAAATAACAGTACAGAAAATTAAAATAACTACGGATAATATGTAGAAAAAGATAGAAAAGTAGGCCGGGCACAGTGGCTCATGCCTGTAATCCCGGCACTTTGGGAAGCCAAGGCGGGTGGATCACCTGAGGTCAGGGGTTTGAGACCAGCCTGGCCAACATGGTGAAACCCCATCTCTACTAAAAATACAAAAAAATTAGCTGGGTGTGGTGGCACACGCCTGTAATCCCAGCTACTCAGGAGGCTGAGGCAGGGTTTGCAGTGAGCCAAGATCGCACCATTGCACTCTAGCCTGGGCAGGAAGAGTGAAATTCCGTCTCAAAAACAAAAACAAAAACAAAAACAAAAACCAAGTAGATTAAAGGGTAGAAAATTTCAACAGACTTAAAATCTATTTTAAAAAGAATGAAATTGGGTATTATAGAACTAAAACACTAAAACAGATCAAATTAAGAACTCACTGGAGAGACTTAGCAGTACATTGGGCAAAGTAGAAGACATACTAATGAACTCAAAGACAGGTCAACAAAAACTTTCCAAACTGAAGCACAGTGTTTTTAGTTTTTAATTTGTTTGTTTTAAGGAATAAAATACAAACAAGACAGAGGAAAGGGATGTGGCAAATGGTCAAAAGGTCTAACCTATGTCTAATTGAAGTCCCTGAAGTAAAAGAGAAAAAGAATGAGGCAGAAGTGGCCAGGCACAGTAGCTCACACCTGTAATCCCAGTACTCTGGGAGGCCAAGGTTGGGGATCACTTGAGTCCAGGAGTTCAAGACCAGCCTGGGCAACATGGTGAAACCCCATCTCTACAAAAAATTACCTGGCACTGGTGGCGCACACCTGTGGTCCCAGCTACAGGGGAGGCCTGGGTGAGTGGACTGCTTGAGCCCCGGAGGCAGAGGTTGCAGTGAGCTGAGATCGTGCCACTGTACTCCAGCCTGGGCAACTGAGTGGGACCCTGTCTCACACACACACACAAAAAAGGGAGGCGGGAGCAGAAGCAATACACGAAGAGACAGTTTCTGAAAAACTGATTAAATAAAACAACCAATACAAGAAGCTCAGCAAATCTTAAATAGGATGGATACAAAGGAAACCACGCCTACATGCATCATAGTAAAACTACTGAAAAATTGGATAATTTTAAAATAATCTTAAAAGGAACCTTCAAAAGAACAAGATTAAGATAACTGACCTCTCCACATAAACAATAAAAGCAGTAAATAATGGAAAAACATCTTTAAAAGTGCTGAAAGAAAATAATTTTATGCCTATTAAAAATATTCTTCAAACATAAAGGTGAAACAAATACATTTTCAAACTAATCAAAACAAAAAATGTGTTATTAGCAGGCATGCAATAAAATACCAGACGTATTAAAATGAAAAATCTTATACTTCAAAGGATACTATCAAGAAAGTGAAAAGAAACCCCACAGAATGAGGGATAAATTTATAAATCTTGTTTTCATTTTATTTTATAACAGAAAGCTACTGTAACATTATAGAAAGTTATTTACTTATTTTAACTAAGAAAAAATTTTAATTTATTTTAAAATCAATTTTTTGGATTAAAAATACACAACTTTTTTTTTTTAATAGAATTCAGAATTTATTCAAATTCATATCCTCTGTAATGTTTCCTGGGATAAACATATAACTAAGTAATAAGCCAATATATAATTCAGATAGTTAGGTTCCTAAATCATTTAACATAGTAGCTAGCACCTGGCAACAGGTTAATATGGAAAAAAATAACTAGAATCTATTGAATACTTACCAGGCACAGTGAAACACATTTTACATATGTTACCTCATTTAATCCTCACAACCACCATATGAAGTATAATCCCACTCCTACAGATGAGGAAATTAAGTCTCAGAGAGTTACTTAAACTTTGACCGTGATTACACAGTTGCAAGGGACAACACTGGAATTCAAATAATAGCAACTAACATTTATTGAGCACTTACCATTGTGCCATGGTCTGCTCTAAGTTTATTTTATGTATTAACTCACTTACTCCTCAAAACAACCCTATAAAGTATGTTACTATTATTATCTTCAGTTTACAGAGGAGGAAACTGAGACACAGAGAAGTTAAGTAACTTGTTCCAGGTTATGAAACCAGCAACTGGTAAAGCTGGGATTTTAGCCTAGGAAATCTAACTCCAGAGCCTGAATTCTTTACCACTACACTACCATGCTGCCTCTCCAGAATTCAAAACTAAGGTCTTTCTAAGTCCATTAAGCCAAAATATTTATCAATATGTAATTAATATGTCATGAAAGTCTAGGGAAACAATAATTTAAAATTTAATCCAAATAGAATCTTTTACACATATCTTAATTTTTAAAATATGTATTTCAAAAGAGTATTTTTCTTTTACTTACTACATGAAGGTAGAAAGTTTGCCTGTGTATTTTATTAATTTAGCAGTGACACACAATCCTAATTTAGGAGAAATACAGTAGATTATCAAGCAACCCCTATAAGTATAGTAGTATGAACATAAACAGTGGAAGTATCAACTAAATCTCATTTAAGGCAATAATAAGGAAAAGAAATCAGGCAAAATAATAGATTCCATAAACTAACTTGCCTTATAAGCTATCCTAAAGGGGTGTCTTCCCTAACATACCTTTTCTTGCTGCAACCTTAAAAGCAAACCACGCTGTTTCTTCCGGAGTGGGGGCATTTTATCATCCTCTCCTTTGTCTCGTAGATGTCTGCAAATAATATTTTTCATTCAGACAAAGATTTGATTAAATTTCTCTTACCTGAATAATGTCAAGAATTCTTGACTACTAAAAAGTCTACAAACCAATTTAACATTTTCAAATGTGAAAAGCAGTTGCTACATGTAGCTGTAACCATTCATATCCGAATAAGTATTTTACTGAGGTATATGCAAGCCCTAGAATGTGTCCTCTGAAGACAGAAGGACTTTGGGAAATTTACAATATTGTATCATATGACAACATAAGATTACAGTCAGTTAAGTGGTAAAAGAGGAATGCAAAGAAAATGTTATGTGAGTAGGAGGAGGTCTTGAAAGAAATACAAATCAAATATGACTGCCATACTTCTAGCTTGAGAAACTGGGTTGCTCAAATCAAATCAAATGAGGAAACAAAAACATCTTAAAATATAAAGCATTCTGTTTTAAGAATGAAGAAATTAGTGAAAACTGTACTCACTGAAAGAACTTACTTTTTTTGATGCTCTAACCAGGCCAACTCAGCCTTAGTCTTCTCCTTCAAGGCCTTTTCGCGGAGACGCAGGAGTGAAGACTGGTGAGCTGCCCTCATTTCTTCTTCTTTCATATACTGTCGAACCATCTCCATAGTAAATTTAGAAAAGCTATCTTGTCCTCCTGAGAATGGCATGTTCAGTTCCTAAAGTAGATGGTTTCTTTCTTGTTTATCATCATCTAACCTTTTGGTACTTCACTCCACTAAAAGTGGTATGCATTTACAAAAACAAACTATGTATTTAACAAGGCCATCAACAATGTAAGAGAATATTCTTTAAAAAGGCACATGAGGCAGATTAACATTCATCTGCTAATTTACTCAGCCAATAAAATTTTAATAAACTACTGCAAGCCAATTACTGTCCCAAGGATCCAAAGTGGGATAAGAATTTGTTTCTGCTAACCAAAAAGCATACAATTTGGTAAGAACGAATGTAAATTTCTAAATGGAATACAGCATTAGAAGAGTGAAGCAAGTACAAAAGCTAGAGAGATAATATTGGCTCAGATCCTCAAAGGCCTCATATATCATTCCAAAAAATAAGTTTGTATTGTACTTTGTAAGGAAAGTGAAGCCAGATTTCATAGGAAAACTATAAAATAAAATTGATATCTTAGAAAAATCATTCTAGTAGCTGACAAATGAGACAAGTACAAAATGTTTTCTCATATCTTTGAGAGAACATATCCACAACCATTTACCTCCACAGATAAAGTGAAACACACCTTGGCAGTAGACAGCGTAGTTTTTTCTGGAGAAGCTTCTTCATCAGAGTCATCATGATGACCTCTTCTCTTTTCCATATTAAATCTGCGGTGACTCTCTGAAGGTAGTAATGATCGAAATGATTGTTCTTCTATTTCATCTTCTGTCATGGATTCATCAAATTTCAGAGAATATTCTGTTGCAATAGATGTTGAGTCTAAAAGAATATGGAGAAAGTAGATTTTATCATTATAACTGTTCTCAGTAGGTACTCAATTAGTAGCCCTTTGCCTCTTTATGGGACAATCCAACATAAATTCATAAAACTGATCACTAAAAAATAGACATGAAACATTAAAATTCATTTGCCTTACAAGCAAGGAAAAAACCTCTAAAAATACCTAGAAATATTAGGTTAAGAAATATAAAGATTAATGTTGCAAAAAATTTAGAGAGCTCTTACAAATCAATTAGAAAACCACTAATGCACCTATAGAAAAATGAAAAAAGGTCAGATCAGATGCTTTACAAAGCAAATATAAATAGTAAAAGTGAAAAACTGTTTAACATTACTATCAAAGAAATGCAAGTAAAAATATCTTTTTAAAAAACTCATTAATTCCAAGTTTAATTAGAATATGACAGATCTTTCAGGCTGGTTCCTGTGTGCCTTTGACACAGTTTTTTTTTTTTTTTTAATTGAATACTTCTTCACTTTCTGGTACTACAAGATACTCCAGGCTCAAATTGTATTTTCCCTACAGCCCTAGAATCAGCCATTTCTCCAAAAAGCTCTTATTTATTTTATTAAGGAATGATACTTAGAAACCACAATCTAGGGGCCAGGCACAGTGGCTCATACCTGCAATCCCAGCATTTTGGGATGCCAAGGTGGGAGGATCCCTCGAGGCCAGGAGTTTGAGACCAGCCTGGGTGACAGAGCAAGACCCCATCTCTTTAAAAAATCAGAAAGAAAGAAAGAATTTGTAGGCACTAGTTGTCCTTGTTACTACGGGTGTATCACTGCTTCTGCACTTGCTCAGTGGACAGAGCTAGGTAATATATGGATGTATATTAATCCATGTGTACAAGTGTGTGCACATACTTATGCACACAATTACAATTGCTTTTATATCCATTCAGTCAGCCAGCTAAACATGAATTCATACTTACGTCTATGATCCAGTACCAGAGTTCATTCTAGTCTTCCTTTCTTGTGTATCTTCCCTTCCAGTACTGAGAAACACGGCTCCCACCATCCAACACTCATTTACTTATTTGTTCAAACCCAATATATATGCAAAGAACTGTTAACCTGTACCCCCGTGAAAAACTATTATCCAACTAGAGTATAGGTTTATGTACCGTTCCTTTTGTATTAGGCTTATATTAACAGTTTCCACTCAAGACACCATTTTCCAAAGTTACTTACTTAGGTCAGCTCTTTTCCCTAACTGCTTCAATGTCGTTATGCCATATATTTGTAATACAGTTAGATCCATTTATCGCAGGCTGCGTTCCATTTTGGGATCTCCCAATATCCTGATTCATGTGTGTGTTTGCATGATTAGTTCACAGATACTAAAATTTACTCATTGTGATACACAGTTCCAAGGTTTTGACAAATACACAGCATCATACAGAACATACATACATACAGAACAACTACTCTGTGTAACAGTTCCTTCACCCTAAACGTCCCTCCATGCATCCTCTTTGCAGTCAACTACTTCCTCTTCCCCCTAATGCCTAGAAACCAATTGTTTTCCATCTCTTTAGTTGTGCCTTTTACATACTGTCATACAAATTGAATCATATTATAACAGATAGATTTTTGGGGCCTGCTTTTTCATTTAGTAAAATTCACTTAAAATTCGTCCAAGTGCGCTCCCTTCAATAGCTCCCCTGGTAGAGGGGAGGTCTGGTAGAGTGCAGGACTGTAAAATTTGTCCATGTTATTGCATGAATCAAAAGATTATTCCTTTTAATAGCTGAATAGTATTTCATTGTATGGATGTACCAGTTTATTTATCCATTTTCCTAGTAAAGGACATCTTGATTGCTTATAGTTCTTAGCAATTATGAATATGCTGCTATGAACATCAGTATATAGGTTTTTATGTAGACGTAAATTTTCAGATCACTCAGTAAATACCCAGGCATGTGATTGCTGGATTGTATGGTTAGGTCTTACAAGACACTATGAAACTATCTTCCACGGTGACCATATAATTTTCCATTCTCACCAACAATGTATGCAAGTTCCTGTTGCTCTGCATCCTTGTCACCAATTTATTATTGTCCGTTTTTCTGATAGTCATTCTAGTAATGTGTTATAGTATCCTGTGATTTCAATTTTAATTTCTCTAATGATATATGTGGTTGAAGACTTTTTCCTGTGTCTATGTGCCATCTGCATATTTTCTTCAATAAAGTATCTGTTCAGATCTTCTGTACATTTTAAAAATTGAGTTGTTTTTCCTATTATTGAAATTTTTTTTTTTTTTTTTTTTTTTTTTGAGACAGAATCTCTCTCTTGTTGCCCAGGCTGGAGTGCAGTGGCACAATCTCGGCTCACTGCAACCTCCACCTCCAAGGTTTGAGCAATTCTCCTGCTTCAGCCTCCTGAGTAGCTGGGACTACAGGTGCGTACCACCATGCCCAGATAATTTTTGCATTTTTAGTAGAGATGAGGTTTCACCATATTAGCCAGGCTGGTCTCGAAATCCTGACCTTAGGTGATCTGCCTGCCTCAGCCTCCCAAAGTGCTGGGATTTCAGGTATGAACCACCATACCCAGCCTTCTATTATTGAGTTTCAAGAGTTCTTTACATACTCTAGATACAAATCCTTTATCAAATATGTGATTTGCAAATATTTTCTCCCAATCTGTGGCTTGTCTTTTCATTCTCTTCACAATGTCTTTCACAGAGTGGAAGTTTTTAAATTCTGATAAAGCACAATTCATCAATTTTTTCTTTCACAGATCATACCTTGAGGTGTTACATACCTGAGAAGTCATCACCAAACCGAATGTTGCCTAGATTTATATTTTCTCCTACGTAGGAGGTTTTTAAGGGTTTCGTTCTTTGGATAGTGGCTGCCTTGTGAATTCTAGCTGTCTTGGCTTCTTCAGATTCCTAACTCAATTTCCTCAACTCAAGAAGACCACTGGGCTCCATGCTCTGTAGTCTGGAAACTCCCTAGGCAGTAAACTGGTAGAACTGTAGCACTCATTTGTTTCCAGTCTCTCATGAATCAACACAATTCACTGCCTGAGGCCCCACTGTCTTAAAAATAGTTACTTCATGTTTTGCCTGATATTTTACTTGCTTTAAGAGGGAAGCAGGCTGGGCGCAGTTGCTCAGACCTGTAATCCCAGCACTTTGGGAGGCCAAGGCAGACGGATCATGAGTTCAGGAGTTCGAGACCAGCCTGACCAGTATGGTGAAACCCCGTCTCTACTAAAAATACAAAAATTAGCCAGGCGTTGTGGCGCATGCCTATAATCCCAGCTACTCAGGAGGCTGAGGCAGGAGAATTGCTTGAACCCAGGAGGCAGAGGTTCCTATGAGCTGAGATCATGCCACTGCACTCCAGCCTGGTGACAGAGCAAGATTCTGTCTCACAAAAAAATAAATAAATAAATAAATAAAAAATAAAAAATGAAAAAAAAGAGGGTAAGCAAATCTGGTCCCTGTTGTTCCATCATGGCCAGAAGTAGCAGCAGTCCAACTAATAATACATTTTTGTTTTTGTATTTCTGCTAGTCAAGTAAAGCACTGGGCAAGTAATTCAATATTGTTTAAAGAAGTTAAATAAAGTCACTGTTCATGATATTTTAAAACAGTCATTTGAAAATTATTTATTCACTGTTATTGGAAGCCCAGGCACCATGGTACAAACAAGTCATACATGGTTACTGTGTTTCCTTCTAAGGCTTACAAATATTATCTACAATTAAATTTGTCATCAGTGCTTTAATTAGAAACACTATATTATTCATGAGATAAAGTTTAGAAAATATTAACGAAATAAAGTTAGAAATCTCCTCAGCTAAGTATCCAAATACATCACTTTTCATGTCTACATTCCAAAATACTAGAACACAGTTGTAGTCAAGTTGTCTGCCACTTCATTTACTTATTTAATTTTTTTTTGAGACAGGGTCTTGCTCTGTTGCCGAAGCTGGAGTGCTATGGCTCAATCACAGCTCACTGCAGACTTGATCTCCTAGGCTAAAGTGATTCTCCCATCTCAGCCTCTCACGTACTAGGACCATAGGCTGTGCCACCAAGCCTGGCTAATTTTTAATTGTTTTGTAGAGACAGGGGTCTCCCTATGTTTCCCTGGATGGTTTCAAACTCCTAGGCTCAAGCAATTCTCCCACCTCAGCCTCCCAAAGTGCTGGAATTACTGGCATGAGCCACCGCATACAGCTTATTTGCTACTTTATAACAAGGATCCCCTTTTCTCTGGTTTCCGAACAGATGGTTACACATTTATTTGCAAAGAAAGTTACCTTTTTCATCAGGAAGAGATGGAACGCTATCACTTCGTAGAGAATCATCTGCAGCAGTCTGAACCTGTTCATCAATGGAACTCTCTATCTTTTCACCATTAAGTTTCTTCTCATTTTCCTGACAAGATGGAACTGAAGGACTTTCTTGGCGGCTGTTACCACTACTGCTTCTTTTTATAGATACATGGAAACAACAACAACAAAATTAACAAAATAAGGATTATAGCTTCAAAGTAAACTTATTTGGCCAAATGACTGTACTTTATAGTCAAGATAAAAATGAAGAAAGATGTAATATAAAACAGAAAAAGTGAAGTAACATAAGTCTGAGAATATTTTGGAAAAGATGAGAAAGATGAGTAGGAGAGAGGAAGGTTTCGCATTTGAATAATCATAATAGGCAGTGTTGCTAGGTTATCATTCCCTTTTTTCCCTTCGTTTCAAAATCAAACTTCTGGGAAAGGGAGCTACTGCTCACTGTTTCTACTTCTTTACTTTTCATTAACATCATGGTTTATCACAATCTGCTTCCATCCCAACTGCTCTACTAAAACTATTCTGAATAAGCTTTATCTATACTTTGAATTGCTAAATCCAATCAATAGAGAATTTATTGCTTTGTAACATTAGATGTTGACAATATCTCCTTTAAAAGCTCTACTTGCTAAACAAAATACAGTAAAAGGTTAGGATAATCTGGATGAAAGCTATTTGAGGACTTTCTATTATTCTTGCAACTTTTCTGTAAGCTTGAAATCATGTCAACATTCTTATATCCTATGACTTTACTCTTACCTGCTTCTCTTCCCAACTCTCTAACAAGCTTTCCTTGTTTCTTTCATTTGCTTTAAATTTTTCTGTCTTTCCTTAAATTGATGGTTTTGT
Organism: Papio anubis; assembly: GCF_008728515.1. Taxonomy (NCBI): domain Eukaryota; kingdom Metazoa; phylum Chordata; class Mammalia; order Primates; family Cercopithecidae; genus Papio; species Papio anubis. The sequence goes on from NC_044976.1 coordinate 181,918,416, forward strand.
TTTGGTCCTTTTCTAACTTTTTTTTTTTGAGAAGGAGTCTCACTCTGTCGCCCAGGCTGGAGTGCAGTGGCACGATCTTGGCTAACTGCAACCTCCACTTTCCGGATTCAAGAGATTATCCTGCCTCAGTCTCCCGAGTAGCTGGGATTACAGGCATGTGCCACAACACCCAGCTAATTTTTTTTTGTATTTTTAGTAGAGATTGGGCTTCGCCATGTTGGCCAGGCTGGTCTCCAACTCCTAACCTCAGATGATCCACCCGCCTCGGCCTCCCAAAGTGCTGGTATTACAGATGTAAGCTACCACGCCGGCCCTCTTTCTATTTTATACTACATGTTCTCCTTGGGCAATCTTAACCATGACTTCAACTACTATCATCTAGAGTGAGTCTCAAATTTGTATCACTATCTTTGCCCTTTCCTTGATTTTAAGCTTCAAGTGTTGAAATGCCATGTGAACTTCTGATTTTGGCTATTCCTCAGCCAACAAACTAAGCATATATTCCCCCAAGTGTTTTCCTTTCTCTTTCTTACATTTCTTGGTTTATTCATTCATTACACAAGCCGGGTTAATATACTTAGGATCCTCAGCACATACTTATTTCTTTTTTCAAATTGCCCTTGCTGCTCTGTCTGCCTAACGACCTATGGAATTAAATAATCAGTTCAAGTGTTATTTCTGAGAAGACTGCATGGACCCCACCCCAACTCTCAAGGAACCTTTGGTCACTTCTGACCCTGTGTTCATACTTTTTTGTGTGTGTATATTTCTGTGATAATACTTATCAGAATACAATGCTATTGTTTGGTTTAATAAGTTTTTGAAAAGATAAATCTTCTAATAAAGCAATAAGGTAAAAGATGTAATGCAGCACACAGTAAGGGACTTTCAAGTCAGAAGGACATGGGGTTGAATCCCAATTCTAACAATTGCCAGCTATGTGCTAATCATTCACTCAGTAAATTTGTAGTAGATTGCCTATCATGTGCTAGGTACTTTGCTAAGTTCTGATGATACAAGTATGCATGGTCCCCTCTTAAGATGGCTACAATAAAAAACACAACAAGCATTGGTGAGGATTGTAGAAAAATTTTACGTAGTGGGAAAATAGTATAAAATGCTGCAGTTACTTTGGAAAATAGTTTTGCAGTTCTTCAAAAAGTTAAACATAGAGCTACCGTACATGATCCAGCAATTCCATTCCTAAATATATACTCAAGAGAAATGAAAACATATCCACACAAAAGGTTGTATGTGAATGTTCACAGCAGCATTACTTACAACAGTCAAAAAGTGGAAACAACCCAAATGTCCACCAACTGATGAATGGATAAATAAAATGTGGGACAGCCATGCAAGAGAAAATAATTTGGCCATAGAAACAAAGTAGTGATACATGCTACAACATGCATGAAACTTGAAAACATCATGCTAAGTGGAAGAAGTCAGTCACAAAGGGCCACATACTGTAATGATGCCATTTATATAAAAATCCAGAATAGGCAAATCCATAGAAAATGGAGACAGGAAATAGTGGTTGCCAGAGGAGGGTATAGGGAGTAACTGCTGATGGTTACTGAGTTTCTTTCTGAGGTGATGAAAATGAAGCCCTCAATGAGTTTCTGGTCTAGAATGTAACTGACTAACAAAGAAACATGTACACATAGGGTGGTCAAGACTGTCACAGCTATACTCATAGTGCTGTAGGAGAACACTTAGGTGAGAGCTAAAGCAGACGGGGTAGGACTGATTCTTGAAAGGTAAATAAAAGTAAACTAAATGAAATGAGGGGATGGTCTAGAAAGAAGGTATATCATATGCAATGGCACAGAAGACAGAAAGCAGGGTTCTTCTGAGAACTGGAAATAGTTAGAATGAATGGAGTATAGTAAAAGAGGAAAAGCCAAGAGATGGGGCTAGAGATAGACCAAAGGCTCAATTATAAAGAAAGTTTTTATGCCAGGATAAATAATTTGGACCTTAATTTGAATCTTCTGAGGGAATACTGAAGATTTCAAATAGGTGAATAACCAAATTGGCTAGAAATTTTAGAAAAATCACTCTGGTTATCATGTGGCTAACGAATAGAGTGGAGAAAGATTAGAGGATGAGGACAAGTATTAGGAGTTCACCACAGTAATCCAGATGATGGTTGACATGAAGTTTCAGTGAAGGTGTCAGTAAAGGTTAAATGAAAGTCAGATAGTTTCAGAGACATAATAGCTACTCAATAACTTTTGGTACTTTTCCCACATTTTCACGTCTTTTAGTTTCATTATTTAATTTTTTAAATTGGTGTTTTACTATACTAGACAATGTCAGTATGTTACCTGTAAAAATGCTGTAAAGTAGCCTCTAAAATCTTCTAATCCGAGATGGAACCATAATTGAAAGCTATAGCCATTCATATCACACTAACTACCAATGACAAGCTATTCAATTTTTTTTTTCTTTTGAGACGGTGTCTCACTCTGTCACCCAGGCTGGAGTGCAGTGGTGCGATCTTGGCTCACTGCAACCTCTGCCTCCCTAGTTCAAGAGATTCTTGTGCCTCAGCCTCCTGAGTAGCTTACAGGATTACAGGCACACGCCACCACCCATGGCTAATTTTTGTATTTTTAGTAGAGATGGGGCTTCACCATGTTGGCCAGGCTGGTCTTGAACTCCTGACCTCAGGTGATCTGCCCACCTCAGCCTCCCAAAGTGCTGGAATCACAGGCGTGAGCCACCGCACCCGGCCTATTCAATATTTTTTATAACAATAAAAATTTGTAACATCAGGAAATATGAATGTCAGCAAGGAAATGTACAATAAACACAGTCTTTGAAGGCAGATAAATTAAGGTGCAATTCCTTGATGTATCATTATTTATGTGACCTTGAATGTGTTTCTTAACATCTCCATGAGCTTCAGTTTTCTAACCTATAAGGATAATACCATCTGCCTTGGAAGGCTGCTGTGAATATTATATGCAGGAAGAACAATTTATACAATGCTTATACAATGTAGGTTCTCAAGGAACAGCAGTTACATTATTACACGGACCAACTATTTTGTAAATTGGCTAATTAGGGAAGCCAGCATTTTGAAGGGAACACACTGTTCTATTTAAATAAACAATATTAAGAAATCAAAGAAAGCAATGTTTAAGCCATTTATCAGCGTTTACTAAACTGTACTGACAAATCAAATTGTCTTCACCTTCTATCATGATTCTTGTATCCTGAAGACTCAGAATAACTATCGTATGAAGGGGAATACTTTTGATGCTTTGAGTCAAGGGTCCCTTCTTTCCTCCGAGAGAGTGAAACAGATGGACTTTTCCTACAAATAAAATAAAAACTGATTAAACATTCAAAGTCTCTAATAATGGAAAGATTTTAAGTATTGCTTACTAGCAATATGACATAAAATCTTGAACAAATAGATATTATAAAATAACTTACAACACATTAAAGAATGTCTTCTGTTTTACTAGGGAAGTAAACACAAATCACTCCTAGTATCAATGAATGTAAACAGAGACTTAAAATCTAAGAATTAGAAACAGTCAAAATATGATTAAGAAAAACACACACACACAAATATGGTAATGTCACCCAGTCCTGCCAAAAATAATTTCTTTAATGACTTCATTGCTCCTAGAATAAACTCCAAAATCCTAAGTCCGCAAGGTCCTATACCATGATCTGATCCCTGCATCATCTCATACCATCTTCTTTGCTCCCTGCCTCCAGCCACAATGGTCTTTATTTCTTTTCTTAAATATGCCATGTTCCTTCTTCCTTTAGGGCTTTTCATCTACCTATTCTTTACCTCCTTTACATTACTAACTCCTCATTTATTAGATTGCACCACAAGCTTTACCACAAGCTTTATTTCCTCAGGAAAGCCTCCTCTGACCTGCTGGCACCCCCAGGCTATTCAAATTCCTATGTTACATATCTCTGAGACATGTGTTCCTTTCTTTCATAACACTTAAATCAGTGTATAAGTATTCATTCACTTAACTGAATATTTGAGTAATATTTATCTTCCCTACCAGATGATGCCCATAACTGTATTCCCAACCAAAAATAATGCCTATGACAACAAATACTCATTACATATTTGCTGAAAGAATATTAACCTAACAGACAGTCATTATATATTTGCTGAATGAATGAATATTAACCTATCTGTTTCAGTTCTGGTCCTCAGCTGTTTCACGAAGTCTGGAAGGTGCTGCCGTTGGTGGTCATACAGTATTGCAAGGGGAGCTCCCGAAGCCATGACAGCATCTGAGATATGAGTTCTAGTCAACTCTGCCATCTAAACATGAACACACACCAGAAAGGCAAATGTATTAGAAGGTAAGGTCACAGAACTGAGAAGGAGCATAGTGTCTTGGAAAGAAAGATCACTGACTTGAGAGCAAGCAAATTCTGCCACTAAGAGATGAAATACTGTGGACAAGTCATTTAGCCTCTTTAAGTCTCAACAACTTCATCTTGTAAAAATAGAGTTGGACTACATGATTTCTAAGGTTTCACCTAGCTATAACAATCTATGAATTAGACAGAAAACCTTTTAAAGCATATCATAAGCAGTAATAAGCCAAAAATTAAATCTTCCTTCAAGAATCAATTTAATTACTACTTCCTTTCTAACTCTTTGCTGACCAACAGGTGAAGTACATTTCCCTACTCTTAACCACTACTGCAAGTGCTGCATGTACTATTCATTCGGTATTTGTTCAAGCACTACTTTGAGCTATTCCTTTTACTAATGACTAAAGTGTTTTGAAATCTTTGTTAATGTTGTCTACATTAAAATTTTCTTGAGAAAGGAGACTCAATTTTATACTGAAACGTACAACTCCATAATACCCAACATATAGTAGGTTCATGGATTTCCAATAACCAAGTCATTTTACAAATAGTACTAACTTTTGGTTTAAAAACGTGTAACTGCTAAAATAAAGTGAAACTGTATCAATTACGAATTGTGATATCCTATGTAGAGACAGCAATAAAACTACTTCTGGCTGTCCCCCTGTTACAGAAAAGACAGTAACTAATATCATTGTGGGTAAAAATGAAACATCTTCACACAAAGCAGATCAGTGGTTCCCCAGGACTGAGATTAGGGACTGGTTGCAAAGAGACATGAGGAAACTTTTTGAAGTAACAGAAATATGCTATTTCTGGATTGTGGTGATGGTTATAGGGAGATACGTGTGTGTGTGTGCGTGTGTGTGTGTGAGAGAGAGAGAGAGAGAGAACTCACCAAACTGCATACTTAAAATGGGTACATTTTATTGCTTATAAATTATACATCAATAAAGTTCATACTTTTCTAAAAAGCTTACCAGAGGGCGGAAATTTAGAGCTCTTCATCTTTTTTCTGCCTCTGTAACATTCACATGTACAACACACCACAGTCAATGGTGCCTCTTATTTCGATAGGGTATGTCCCCCACTAAAAGTCACTAATTCAAAGTATGCATTTACTAAGATATTAGAAACCCATTACTAAAGACCAAAGTTACTCAGATTGACTAAAAAGAACTAAAAAGAGAAGGGTTCTCAATGGCATCTACCTCACAGATTTGACGTGCTGCATCTGTGGTAAGGCGAGCGGTCTCTGACTGCTGAGCTGCTATTTTACATGTTGCTTCCTGTAGGACTTCAGTTACTTCGTGTTGTGATTTAACCACCTGCTGTAATGATTCTGCATGGACCTTTAAATAAAAGGGGTTTAAAAAAGAAGTTATGTTTTAGTTTCCCCGCCTCCCAAATTAATTTTAATTTATAAATATATTTCATGTCTTATTTGTAGTAAAAAACACTTTACTACAATCCAGATTTCATGATTTAAGTCTTAACTCCACTGTTCACAAGTTACTGTATCTGTGGATAAGTAAATACAATGTACCTCAGTTGCCATTTCCCTAAACTGGAAATGAGTCTTGACAGTTTATTTCAGAAGGTTGTAACAAAAATCAAATGACATGGAATTATCCCACAAAAAGTACTAAAATTTTATTATTTTTATATATATATATATATATTTTTTTTTTTTCTCCTATATAATTAAAAGAATGCTAAAGTGATTTCTAAGATACAAATTTAGGTTTAAAAAACAAGAACCTGCTGCAAAATAAGTTACCTGAGCTGCTTTGTTTCGGGTTTCTTCTAATTGTCTCTGACTCTCCAGAGCCTCTTGTTCAGCCTTCAGTTTCAAGAGGGCCAAGTCTCTTTCATGGCGTTGCTGTTGTGCCTTCAAAGTAATGGTCAAATGTTAATTCTCAAATACTAAACTATTTTAACACAGTGACTATAACACACACCATGCTCTCTTACTAATACAAATCATTTGAAGCAACTAATTAGAACCAAAAGGAAAGAGAGTAAAAAGAATAGTCAACAGCCACTTACCATTTATCAAAATATTTAATGACCACCTCCCATGTGCCAAATAATGTAGTAATATAAAAAATTTCCAGTGTATATAGGACTAAGAATTAATACCAAAAAGCTGGTTAGAAAGCAAAGGCTATAGCACCCAACTTTTTGGAAGACATAAAAAAATGTCTTATGTGTAAAAATAAAAATAATGCCTCACATCTCACAATTTTATGATTCTTTTATTTTGACTTTGAAGTAGTAGTTTCATTAAAAAAAAGATGTCCCCATATAAAGTTTCCTTGTCACCAGGACCCTTTCTTACCACAATTCCACACAATATTATCTATAAATATATGTATTTTTTCATCTCCTTTGAAATAGTGCTAAATAATAGAGGTTTTCAAAAGGTGGTAAGGGCTGGGCGCAATAGCTCATGTCTGCAATCCCAGCACTTTGGGAGGCCAAGATGGGAGGATCACTTGAGGCCAGGAGCTCAAGACCAGCCTGGTCAACATAGTGAGACCCCCCATCTCTATTTTTTTTTTTTTAATTAAAACAAAACAAAAGAAAACAAAAAATGGTGGTAAGGCTGTATGTAAGGCTGTGGTAATGCTCTGCCCAAATCTGGAAACCCAAAATTATAATGTATGTCCAAAGTGGCAGAAAACCTCAGTGCTGACTCAGATTTCAAGGTCAGTATGGCCCTCCACTACAATGGGGTCATTTCCTCAATACAATGATTCTCAACAAAGTTGGCATTAGTCCCTCCCCACCCTCTACCAGGAAACATCTGGAAATGTCCAGGGAGTTTCTGCTGTCACAATGATTGGACAACACTACTGCTATTTAGCGGGAGGAGGGCAGGAATGATGGTATCTCTGCAAAATATGGGAACAGTACCACACCAAGAACTGTCTGACAAGTCTTTTGGGAAGAACAAACAGAAAAGGAAACTGAAAAAAAAAATAGCATCAAAAATCATAAAACATTTGGGAATAAATTTTAAAATGTATAAGACCTCTACAATGAAAACTGTAATACTAATGAGAGAAATAGTCAAAGATTTAAATAAATAGAAAAATATATCATGTTTATGAATTAGAAAAGGCAACACTGTTAAGATGTGAATTCTCCCCAGACTCACTGATCTACAGATTCAATACCATTCTAATCAAAATCCTACCAGGCTTTTTGGTTTTTTTTGTAGAAACTGACAAACTGATTCTAAAAGTTACACGGAAATGTAAAAAACCTAGAATAGCCAAAATCATCTTTGAAAAAAAGAAACAAAGTTGGAGGAATTATGTCTTGATTTCAAGACTCACTAAAAAACCACAGTAATAAAGACAATATGGTACTGACATTACAGATAGATGAACAGATCAATGGAAAATGAGTCTAGAAATAGATCTACACATAATTGATTACTTAATCATTGATAAAGGCATTAAGGTAATTTAAGTCTTTTTAATAAAATGGTGCTGGAACAATTGAATATCCTTATTAGGGAAAAACAAACTTTAACTCTCTTCCTCACATCAAACCCCAAAATTAACTTGAGAAGGATTACACACGTAAATATGAAAGCTAAAATTATAAAGCTTTTGGGAAAAAACATAAGAGAATGTTAGGATATCTTAGTATCTTAGCGTAGGATTTCTTTCTTTCCCTTCCCCTCCCCTCCCTCCCCTCCTCTCCTCACCTTTCCCTCCCTCCCTCCCTTCCTTCCTTCCTTTTTTTGAGACACAGTTTGACTCTGGAGTCCAATGGCACAATCTTGGCTTACTACAACCTCTGCCTCCTGGACTCAAGCGATTCTCCTTCCTTAGCCGACCTGCCCCCCCGCCCTACAAGTAGCTGGGACTACAGGCATACACCACTGTGGACGGCTAATTTTTGTATTTATAGTAGAGACGGGATTTCACCACGTTGCCCCGGCTGGTCTTGAACTCCTAAACTTAAGTGAGCTGTCTGCCTTGGCCTCCCAAAAAGTCCTGGGATAACAGGCATGAGCCACCACAGTCAGCCCAAAGATTTCTTAGAAAACGAAAGGTACTACCACAAAAGAAAGCAACTAAAAACTGGATTTCATCAAAATTTAAAACTTCTATTTCTCAAAGACACAGTTTAAAAAGTGAAAAGATAAGCCAAGACCTGGAATACAATATTTCCAATACATCTGAAAAGGACTTGTTTCCAGAATATATGAACAACTCCTATAAATCAATAATTAAAAAGACAACCCCATAATGAAGGGTGTAAAAGATTTGAACAGATATTCACAAAAGAATGCTCAATAAATACACAAAAAGACAATCAGTCTTATCAGTAACAAGAGAAATGCAAATTACAACCACAATGAGATACTACTTCACACTCAATAGAATGACTGAAATAAAAGACTGATAATACCAAATGATAGCAGGAATGCAGACAACTGGAATTTTCCTATTTATTACAAGAGTGTAAAGTGTTACAACCATTTTGGAAAACTGTACGGCAGTTTCTTATAAAGTTTCATATACCTGACCCAAGCAATTACACTCCTAGGTACTTATATAAGAAAAATGAAAACATATGTAGTATGCATAGAGTTGTTTAAAAATGTTCATAGCAGGAATATTCACAACAGGCAAAAGCTGGAAATAATTCAAATATACATCAATAGGAAAACTGATAAATTGTGATATTAATGGAATATTACTCAGCAAAAAACAGAACAAAACAAAAAACTACTGATAAAACAATATGGATAAATCTTAAATTGATATTGAAAATAAGCTAAACACAGAGTTCAAAGTCCACTTCCTTTTATACAAAGTTCTAGAACAGGCAAAAATAAACTATGGTGCCAGAAATTAGAATAGTAATTGCCTTTGGAAGGGGGAGTAATTGAAAATGGGCATGAGTCAACTTTCTGGGGTAACAACGTAAGGGTTGTATATCTTGATTAGGGTGGTTCTTACACAGGTATATACACTGGTCAAAACGCATCAAAACTGGGCCGGGCGCGGTGGCTCACGCCTGTAATCCCAGCACTTTGGGAGGCCGAGGTGGGTGGTTCACGAGGTCAGGAGATTGAGTCCATCCTGGCTAACACGGTGAAATCCCGTCTCTACTAAAAATACAGAAAATTAGCCGGGCGTTGTGGCGGGGGCCTGTAGTTCCAGCTACTAGGGAGGCTGACGCAGGAAAATGGTGTGAACCTGGGAGGCAGAGCTTGCAGTGAGCAGAGATCGTGCCACTGCACTCTAACCTGGGCAACAGTAAGACTCTGTCTCAAAAAAAGCAAAACAAAACAAAACAAATCTGATCAAAACTGTACACTTAAAATCTGTGTATTTTATACTATGTAGGCAAGAACTCAGGGTTTTGTTGTTGTTGTTGTTGTTGTTGTTTTGTAAAGCAGTTCCACTAACGAAGAGTGCTTAGACCGTCTCCGGATTTTTGTTTGCTAAAGGAAAATCCACATTATCCTGGCTTTCTCAAACACCCGGATTTCAGAAACTTCTCTTTTGGTACAAATAAAGCTTAAAAAACAAAAAAAAAAAAAAAAAACCCTCAGTATTCTCTCACCTCTCAATGAAAAGAGACAATATTAAGAATGTTTGACTAGGCCGGGCGCAGTGGCTCAAGCCTGTAATCCCAGCACTTTGGGAGGCCGAGACAGGTGGATCACGAGGTCAGATCGAGACCATCCTGGCTAACAGGGTGAAACCCCGTCTCTACTAAAAAATACAAAAAACTAGCCGGGCGAGGTGGCGGGTGCCTGTAGTCCCAGCTACTCGGGAGGCTGAGGCAGGAGAATGGCGTGAACCCGGGAGGCGGAACTTGCAGTGAGCTGAGATCCGGCCACTGCACTCCAGCCTGGGCAACAGAGCGAGACTCCGTCTCAAAAAAAAAAAAAAAAAAGAATGTTTGACTAGACGATTTTTATACTGTTAACTAAGCAAAGCAGAAAACATGGAAAACAAAGTATTTGAGAGAGAATGACTTATTATTGTTCTGCTGCCAAACACTGTATCTTTTTAGTGTCCTGACAAGTTTTTCCCAGGACTATTTATTTACAGGTGTTATACGGTAGACTATTTTTTTTCTATTTGGCACAGTAGTTTAAGTCATCATTAAGACTATTTTAAAAAGCAAAGAAAAAAGAAAAACCACAGAAAGCTAAAAAGGAAAACTCCAAAAATACCTTTATGATCTGAGCTAGAGACACACTCTCCTGCTGAGCAAGTGAAATGCCTCTAACTCTTTCCACATCGGACAGTTGGCGCACCGACTCCTCAATGGCATTCAGATAACTGAGTTCTGCTGCCATACGATGATGGAGGCCAGCAGGAGAAAAGCGCTTAGAACCTGGAGGGCATGACAATGGTCAAATGGAAAAGTTAACATGAAATTACACTTCAGATTTCTAACATCTGTCATTTTAAGAGCCAAAATCAACTTTGTTTTCCTATGTAGAAAAAACTGGGACTCAGTAAAGGAATACCTTGGAGATACTGCAGGTTCAGTTCCAGACCAAAGGAATAAATATCAGAATAAAGCAGGTCATACAAATTTTTTGGTTTACCAGTGCATATGAGAGTTATATTTGCACTATACTGTAGTCTAGTAAGTGTGTAATAGCATTATGTCTAAAAAAATGTACATACTTTAATTTAAAAATACTGTACTGCTAAAAAATGCTGACGATCATCTGAGCCTTCAGCAAGTCCTAATCTTTTTGCTGGTGGAAGGTCATACCTTCCACCAGCTACTGACTGATCAGGGTGGTTGCTGAAGGTTGGAGTGACTGTGGCAATTTCTTAAAATAAGGCAATAATGAAGTTTACTGCATCGATTGACTCTTGCTTTCACAAAAGATTTCTCTGGAGCATGTAATGCTGTTTGGTAGCATTTGACCCACTTTCTGTAGAACTTCTTTCAAAACTGGAGACAATCCTCTCAAACCCTGCCACTGCTTTATCAATTAAAGTTTATGTAATATTCTAAACCATTTTTGTCATTTCGCTAGGAGTAGATTCCATCTCAAGAAACTACTTTCTTTGCTCATGCAAAAGCAGCAACTACTCATTCATTCAACTTTTGTCATGAGACTGCAGCAATTCAGTAACATCTTCAGGATCCAACTATAATTCTAGTTATCTTGCTATTTCCACCATATCTGCAGTTATTTCCTCCACTGAAGTTCTGAACCCCTGAAAGTCATCCATGAGGGCTGGAATCAACTTCTTCCAAGCTTCTGTTAATGCTCGTATTTTGATCTCCTTCCACGAATCACAAATGTTCTTAATGGCATCTATAATGGTGAATCCTTTCCAGAAGGTGACCAATTTACTTTGCCCAAATCAGCAGAGGAATCACTATCTATGGCAGCTATAGCCTTACACAGTGCATTTCTTAAATAAGACGACTTAAAAGTTGAAATTACTACTTGATCCATGGGTACAGAATGGATTTTGTGTTAGGGGACATAAAAACATTAATCTCCTTTTTTATGTCCATCAGAGCTCTTGGATGACCAGGTACATTGTCAATAAGCAGGAATAAATATTTTTTCAAATTTTCAAAAGAACACTTTGAAAAAAAATTTTTTTTTCCTGGGCAGTAGGTCTCAACAGTGGGCTTAGAATACTCACTAAACTTGAGTGCTATAAACAGATGTGCTGTCATTCAGGCTTTGTTGTTCCATTAATACAGCACAAGCAGAGTAGATTTAGCATAATTCTTAAGGACTCTAGGATTTTCAGAATGGTAAATGAGCCTTAGCTTCAACTTTAAGTTGTCAGCTGTATTAACCCCTAAATAGTCAGCTCATCCTTTGAGCTTTGAAGCCAAGCACTAACTTCTCTCTAGCTATGAAAGTCCTAGATGACATTTTCTTCCAACATAAGGTTGTTTCATCTCGTTGAAAATCTGTTTAGTGCAGCCACTTTCATCAATTATCTTCTGGATAACTTGCTGCAACTTCTACCTCAGCACTTCTTGCTTCACCCTGCACTTTTATTTTATAGAGATGGCTTCTTTCTTTAGCCTCTGCTAGCTTCCAACTTTTCTTTTGCAGCTTCCTCACCTCTCCCAGGCTTCACAAAATTGAAGAGGATTAGGGTCTTGCGCTGGATTAAGCTTTGGCTTAAAGATGCCACTGGCTTGATCTTTTATCTCGGTCCCTAAAACTTTCTCCATATCAGCAATAAGGCTATTGTGTTTTCTTATCTTTCATTCATATGATACCTTTCTTTCCTTCAAAAACTTTTCCTTTGCATTCATAAGTTGGCTAACTGGCACAAGAGGCCTAGCTTCTGGCATATCTTGGCTTCTGACATCCCTTCCTCACTAAGCTTAATCATTTGTAGCTTCTGATTTAAAGTGAGAGATGTGACTCTTCCTTTCACATGAACACTTAAGAGATCACTGTAGGGTTAGTAACTGGCCTAATTTTAATATTATTGTGTCTCAGGCAATAAGGAGGCCAGAGGGAGGGTTGAAGAGGGGAACACGGTGAGTTGGTGGAGCAGTCAGAACACACACAACATTGATCCATTAAGTTTGCCCTCTTAAATGGACTCGTTGGTGGCACCTAAAACAATTATTAATACAACAGGAACATCAAAGATCACTAATCACAGATCACCATAACAGATACAGTAATAATGAAAAGCTTGAAATATTGAGAGATTTATCAAAATTGTGGACACAGGGACACGAAGTGAGCATATGCTGCTGGAAAAATGGCACTGATGAATTTGTTCAATGCCATGAGCCTTTAATTTGTAAAAAAACCAAAAAACCAAAAAAACAAAAAACAAACAAAAAACAAAAAAACCCTGCAGCATCTGTGAAATGCAATAAAGTCAAGCACAATAAAACAAGGTATGCCTGTACAATGTACTTTACTTCTATGTGTGTGCACAGGCACATGCGTATACATACATACGTATACATATAAACAGGAGTGCACATACGGGACATAGTTTTCAGATATGATTTGACTAATGCTGGCTGACAAGATGGGAAAAAGTCAACATTACTGAATCTCTTGTGCTTTTCAGTATTTAATTTCTGGAAGGTTTTAATACTTGAAAAGTAATCATATTCACTTGAAATAATATTTCTCTATGACTCAATTGAAAGAAAAGGAATTTTGAGAGAAAAAATTTCATATCGTATTCTAAAAATTACAATTGCATGGATCTACTTACCTGGTATTGGAGCCGCATTCTCTGTCGTCGTTCTGCTGGCAGCCAGGTTCAAATCAGTGAGAGCTGCAGTAGGCTTAAATCCTGTTATAGTTGTAGGCATTACTGACGACTTAGATCTTTCTGAAGAAGGTCCTGGAAGGTCAAACTGCAACGATTTCTGGGAACTTGGTGACAGGGGAGAAGTTGGAGTTTTCTGAGATCTTCCCTTATCTGATGAGACACTAGAAATTTTGATCCACAAAAACATTAGAGGAAGGAAAAGTACTTTGTAAACCTGCTAAATCATTCAAAAGAACAACAAATTAAAAAACTTTATCAACATTAGCTTTAAAAAGTTGTGATTTAGGCATTTATTCGTTAATACAGTCACTATGCTGAATGAACGACTATGAATATTCCTCTAATTGCTAGAATTACAGTGGTGCACAAGCACGGCACAAACCTTGCCCTAAGTACAATGGAAAGGGAGTAGCTTGATTAAACTAGCACTGAACTGTTCCCTCTACAGTGTACATATATTATGATTCACTCGTTATAGCATGAAGCAAAGTCTTCTAAAATAGACACTCTACAGCAATAAAATTGGAGCCATATATGGGCCTTAAAATACATTTCTGAAAGAGAATCAAATATTTTATGTTAAAAGGTAAGAAAAGACAAAAACTATTCTTTTGTTATACCCTCTTGTTAATCCAAGAGTCTCAGAAAAAATTTTCACACTATCCATCTCTAAATACTTATTTCATTTCTTTATATCTACTTGTTAATACATCTCTTTCTTGAACTTTCTAATAGGTAACATAACAGTTTGTAACAACTCTTAAGGCATTTAATTCAGTACAAGACACGTTGCTAGCCTTTCTTTGAAAAAGTAAGCTCATTAAAGGTATTATTTCTCATAACATCAAGCATGTTGCCTTGCACTGAATATTTATTTACTGAATAAATTATTCAAAGATACTCTATAAAGCATTTTAGCACAGTTATATTCCCAATATACCAAAACAAGTTTGCTTTTAGCTTCTAATAAAATGATGAAATAGTTTTCAAAGGTAAAAATTTCTCTTATATCCAGTATAAAAATATTTGAATAGGCCAGGCGCGGTGGCTCAAGCCTGTAATCCCAGCACTTTGGGAGGCCGAGACGGGTGGATCACGAGGTCAGGAGATCGAGACCATCCTGGCTAACACGGTGAAACCCCGTCTCTACTGAAAATACAAAAAAATAAGCCGGGCGAGGTGGCGGGCGCCTGTAGTCCCAGCTGCTCCGGAGGCTGAGGCAGGAGAATTGCGCGAACCCGGGAGGCGGAGCTTGCAGTGAGCGGAGATCTGGCCACTGCACTCCAGCCTGGGCGACAGAGCGAGACTCCGTCTAAAAAAAAAAAAAAAAAAAATTTGAATAGAAGTAGGCCTGAGAGGCACCCATGTGTTTACCTGACCCTTAATTTTCTATTCATACTTTAGATAAATACTATTTCCAACAGTCTATTTCATGCATGAAACACAAAAAGAATGATCATTTTAACAAATTTCCATTAAATAATTAAAACACAACATCAAACAAAACAAAGTACTCTGCACCTCACCTTAGGGTTTTGTAAGATGAATTTATATTTGCTGTGCACATAAAATTTAGCTAGACTAGCACTTCTAAAAGTATATTTCCAATAATGTCAATAAGCTTTCCCAAAAAGAAAGAGAAAGAGCTTGGGGACAAAGAGTGACTATAGCCAAACAAGTTTTTAAAAAAAAAAAAAAAAAAAAAGGAGATTAAACAAGTTTTGAAAAATCTGGACTCCTCCTTATCAAAGTCTCAAATTATTTTATCCCTGTGAATCTCCATGGGTGGGGAAGGGGAAATCTAGATTGCAGTATGGGGCGTTGATGAAACTTATTTGGCTATGGATCGCATTAAGAAATGTTTAACTTTGTAAATTTTGTCAAGTTAAATCATTAGAGTAATTCTTAAGGAAAGGTAAAGTTTTCTAAATTCCAAAATCACTGACAAAGAAAATAAAATTTAATTTTAAATACAGAAATAATGGTATTAATGATGCAATATGATTTGTAACATGAAAGCACTAAAAATGGTAATCTTTATGTGTCACAGTACTAGAAAAAGCCCAAAGTTACTTTAAAAGGAAAAAATAAATCTGTGTCTTCTCAGAGCCTCTATTTCCAAGATAAAACCAGTACACAGATGAAAAGTCATACGGACAAATGAGTAGGAACTGTACAGCTAGCAACAACTGAAGGTTATTTGTAAGCAACAGACTAAGTGCATCATATACGATATTAGAAAGAAGAAAAAAACAGTATGCAAGCTCCATAATCAGTAAGAGTGACATTTTAAGTTCTGCCTGAGTGGTCTAGTAAGTTGAGCAGAAAAGTTCAGAGGAAGAAATAAACAATAAGACAATAAGTATGCTAAGTAGCTGTGTTGGAAGAATGGATGAATAGATGAGAATTGAAATAGATAGACAAAAGAAATGAGATAGTTTGTGGTAGCCCAGCGAAAACACTTCAAGTAGAGTTAGGCACTTAGAATTGATCTATGACCTCACAAAGTACCCCAAGCAAGGTAGCTGCTTAGTCAAAAGATTGAGCCAAGAAAACAACTGTAACAGCAGCATTCAGCATAGAAAACCGGGTTGTACTAGAGGGAGAGAATTCCTGAGAAAGAGGTTGTAACAGTTTAGATGATACATGACCATATTCTAATATACAGACCAAGATTAGAGCTGTGAACAAAGCTCTGAAGTCTATTTGTAATATATACAATTTTGTAGTAGCTCAGACATGCACAGTTAAGGAGATTGCTGAGCTAAAATTCATTATATGGATTTTCTGAATATCAATTATATTATAACTTTAATTATATATGAATTACAGTATAAAGCACACATTAACTTTACCTCACAGAATGTCCAGAAAGATCTTCCAAAATGCTATCTGTATCAAGAGTATGCTCAAAATCTTTAACAGAAAGTTTGCTGCTGGTCCCAGATTTCTTTCCTTGATGGGAGCCATGTTCTGCTTTTTCCTCATCAAGAAATGAGTTCTGAACATTTCCAGTGAATGAATCCAACCCTGTAAAGCAAATTTCTTATAAAGCTGATTCCCAATATTAGAAGTTATTGAGATAGATAATTGACATATAGATTTCAATAAAATAATAAAAAGTAGAAATCAGAATATTTAAAATTTGACCTATATTATATTCAGAATCTGTTTTCCATATCTAAAATAAAGCAGTTCATCCTTCTGTCTCCATTTAAGGAAAGTGAAGTTTCTTCCATTAATTCCACTTGTTATTAATAAATCATTCTTAGCTCAACTAGTAATAAAAGATAAGCATATTAAATAACAATAAAGTACTAATCTATCCCTATGAAAAAGTAAGCAAAAAGAATTTTTTAAAGGATAAAATCCAGAGCTGGGAGAAAAATCATACCAACTGCTAACTGAACTACATAATTCTTTTGAAAAAAGTCTATGGTAAGAACTATGTAGCCTGATTTATAAAAATATTCATATTCTCTGAGTGAATAATTTTACTCATAGGAATATATCTTAAGGAGATGACTGAAACAAAAATTATGCATGTTATTCAATGTGTAACTTTGTAACTCAAAGAAATTTAATCTACATTTCTAACAAGAGAATACCTGTCTAAATCACACAGATAATAGTAATCTGTACATTTATATAGAACATTGTAATTCAAATGTACTTCATATATAGTACCTTATTGCTCTTAAACATGTTATGAAATAAGTACTATATCCCCAATTTACTGATGAGGTAACTAGAGATCTATGGGGTTTAATAACTTGCTTAACAAGGTATTCTGCTTTGGTCAACAGCAGAAATAGGACACACACTCAGGCCTCCTGACTCTAGTACACTATTCATCCTGATTGTATGTTTAAACAGCAGCATGGGAAAATATTTATTATTACCTTTTAAAAAAAGCAGATTACAAAACTGCCTATAAATTTTAATAGTGGCCCCCCAAAATTTTAAATATAAAATACATATTTTATATATTATATATACTATATATGTTTATATATACACATATTTATGTATATATACATATAAATATATAATGTGTACATATACATTAAAAGTTTTTTGTAAAAATTTATTGTAAAATTACTATATATACTTTATATATATACAAAAAAATTTAAGTTAAATTTTAAAGATATATATGGTTAAAGAGCAAAA
This sequence comes from Papio anubis, assembly GCF_008728515.1. Taxonomy (NCBI): domain Eukaryota; kingdom Metazoa; phylum Chordata; class Mammalia; order Primates; family Cercopithecidae; genus Papio; species Papio anubis. The sequence continues at coordinate 181,936,247 of NC_044976.1, forward strand.
GAAAATACAAAAGTGAAAAAAAATTACCCTTTATACTCATATTCATAGCAGTATTATTCAAAATAGTTAGAAGATGAAAGCAACCCAAGTGTCCATCAACTGATGAATGGACAAACAAAATATGGCTTATACATACAAAGGAATATTATTCAGCCTTAAAAGGAAGGGCATTCTGACACATGCTAGAACATAGATGAACCTTGAAGACATTATGCTAAGTGAAATAAGCCAGTCAAAACAGGACAAATATGATTCCACTTACATGACATAGCTAGAATAGGCAAACTTAGAGAGAGAAAGTAGAACAGTTGTTACTAGGCGTTGGGAGAAGAGAATGAGAGTTATTTTTGAATGGGTATAGATTTTAGTTTGGGATGATGAAAATGTTCTGGAGATAGATAGTGATCACGATGGCAAAACAATGTGAATGTACTTAATGCTAATGAACTGTACACTTGAAAATGGTTAAATTCCCTAGTGAAATTCATAGAGACAGAAAGTTAGAATGGTGATTGCCAGAACTGAAGGGAGGGAGGAATGGAGAGTTATTGTTGAATGGATACAGAGCTTCAGTATGGGAAACAGAAAGTTCTGAAACTGAGTGGTGGGGATGGTTGTATAACAGTATAAATGTGCTTAATGCCACTGAACTGTATACCTAAAACAGAATATTATTAATCAAATAGAAAGGACTCTATTATAAAGTCTACTTAGGATCCCGAGGCTAGAAGCAAGCTGTTAATACTGATTATCGCTAATTTTTCTACAATAAAGCTGCACTGCTTTCATAATAAGAATGCTTTATTCACTTAATATTGTTTGTTGACAATACATACACAATTTAAAATTTCTTCTTGACTTTAAACAACTAGAAATTATAGACAAGATAATGTTCTGTGCAAGAAAGGCCTACACTCCAATCAAGGGACCCATATGAAAAGAAAATGCCCTGACATTAAAAGATTGCCAAGTAAAGCCATATTCCATATCTTAAAGCAAAATTTTTTCTTCTTAGGATTACCACTTTAATCTACCAACTACTTTCAACTACACTGGGTAAATTTTTGTAGAGCATGCAGACACTCTTTTTCACCACCAGATGGAGCATATACAATTAAAATCACACTGATTTTAGAACTTGGGGATGAAGGAGAAATTAAGTTGAAGAAGATGCTGTGGAAAGTGAAATCTATCAGGATTTTTCTGGTACTGCAGGTGAGGATTAGGGAAACTGAAAGCCGCAAAACACTACCTATACTTCATCTAATCTGTTTTAGATGATAATGTTTTAAACCTATATTAAATCATATTATTAATACACATATACTCAATATATCATGATTTTTTCTTTTTTTTGAGACAGGTCTCGCTCTGTTGCGCAGGCTGGAGTGCAGTAGCATGATCATGGCTCACTGCAGCCTCAATTTCAGGGACTCAACTGATCCTTCCACCTGAGCCTCTCCAATAGCTGGGGCTACAGGTGTATGCCACCATGCCTGGATAATTTTTCTATTTTTTCTAAACACAGGGCTTCATCATGTTGCCCAGGCTGGTCTCGAACTACATGATTTTGAACTCCTGCATCAAATGATCCACCCCTCTCAGCCTCACAAAATGCTGGGATTATAGGAGTGAGCTATCACGCCCAGCCTATATCATGATATTTTAAAATTGTGCAGTATACCATAGCAGAAGATAGACTGGATTTGGGAGTCAGAAGTCAGAATCTGGGCTTTGCCAATAACAAGTTAGTGACTTTAGGTGAGACACTAACTTAGCCAACACTAACAATTGCAAAATAAAAGAATTGAGCAAGATCAGCATTTCCCAAACTGTGTTCAGCTGAATTCTAATGCCATAAAATGACGATTGATGATTCTGTGGTCAAAATACACTTGGAAAATGCTTCATACTACAGCCTCATCCTTATCCTAAAATAAGTAATGCACTAGCATATTTACAGTGTTTTTGAGTCTTACAGGAAAGAATCTTGTTTCACTCTAAAATAATTTCCCAAATTTATGGAACCATGGAGCTCTTTTATTCTCAGAACACAAAACAGTCTATACCACTAAACTTGTATTTCACAAGAAAATACAGAGTTTGGGAAGTGCTGGTAAAATGATGTCTAAACGTCCTACAAAGACTTTCAGAACACTTCCAAACTGCTTGTATTAGGTTAACGATTTAAAAATAATTTCTCCTAGCACTCTCATTGGAAGTATAAACTGGCACTAACTTTCTGAAAGGCTATTTGGCAAAATGTACCACATTTTAAACATGGCATATTATTTGCCCCATTATCTCACCTCTAGGATTTTCCCCTATAGGAAAAAACCCGACTAATGCATAAAGATGTATTTACAAGGATATTCAATGCAGTAGTATTTATAATAGAATAAAGAAAAAAGAAAATAACCTAAATATCCAGCAATGGGGAAACAGTTAAATAAATTATAATATATTCAAATAACAAGCCAGGTGCAGTGGCTCACGCCTATAATCCCAGCAGTCTGGGAAGCTAAAACAGATGAATTGCTTAAGCCCAGGAGTTTGAGACCAGCCCTGATAATATGGCAGAAGCCGTCACTACAAACAAAAAGGAAAAATTAGCCACGTGGGGTGGTGTGTGCCTGTAATCCCAGCTACTTGGGAGGCTGAGGTGGAAGGATTGATGGAGCCCAGGATGTTGAGGCTACGGCGAGCCATAAGCTGTGATCACACCACTGTATTCCAGCCTGGGTGACAGAGTGAGACCCTATCTCAAAAAACAAAACAAAAAAGCAAAAACAGAATAGTATTCTGTTACTTAATGGGTCTAGAGTTTGTTTAGTGGGTAATCCTTACAAATAGTAATCCATATTTACTGACAAGAAAAGATACCCATACCCTATAGACAGAATAAAATTGCATGTAAAATGTGATCCCATACACATAAAATTTCCTATTTGTGTGTGCCTACAAATTGTCTGGAAGGACTCTTACTAAAAATGTTAACATTTCACACCCATTAGGATGTCCTATTAACAAAAAAGCAGAAAATATGAAGTGTTGGCATAAATGTAGACAAAATAGAACCCTGTGTATTGCTGGTGGGAATGTAAAATGGTACAACTGCTATAGAAAACATTATGGCAGTTCCTCAAAAAATTAAACATGGCATTACCATTTGATCTAGCAGTTCTGTATCTGGGTTAAAGCAGGGATTCAAATAGGGTATTTGTACACCAGTGTTCATAGCAACATCATTCACAATAGCTAAAAGGTGGAAAATACCAAAATGTCCATCAACAGATTAATGGACAAACAAAATATGGCATATACACAGCATGGAATATTATTCAGCAATAAAAATAAATTCTGATACATGCTGTACATAGATGAACGGTGAGTCAGATATTATGCTAAGTGAAATAAGCCAGATAAAAAAGACAAATACTGTATTATTCCACCTATATGAAGTACCTAGAGTAGTCAAATTCATAGGGACAGAAAACACATGAATGGTTACCAGCGGCTGAGGAACAGAGGAATGGAGTTATTATTTCCTGGGTACAGAGTTCAGTAGGGGAATATGAAAAATTTCTGGAGAGACAGTGGTGATGCTTGCAACAATAATGTGCATGTACTTAATGTCACTGAACTGTGTATTTGAAAATGGTTAAAATGATAAATTTTATGTTATGTATATTTTACCACAATTAAAATAGGCAGAGGGCAGTGGCTCATGCCTATAATCACAACACTTTGGGAGGCTGAGGCAGAAGGACTGCTTGAGCCCAGGAGTTTGAGACCAGCCTGGGCAACAAAGTGAGGCCCTCGTCTCTGCAAAATAAATAAGATAAAATGAAATAAATAAAATAAATACTTTTTTTTTTGAGACGGAGTCTCGCTCAGGCTGGAGTGCAATGGTGCAATCTCGGCTCACTGCAACCTCCGCCTCCTGGGTTCAAGCGATCCTCCCGCCTCAGCCTCCCGAGTAGCTGGGATTATAGACTCCCACCATCATGCCTGGCTAATTTTTGTACCTTTAGAGACAGGGTTTCACCATATTGGCCAGGCTGGTTTAAATGTTAACATCCGTTATCTCTAAGAGAAAGAACTAGAGGTGATTTACTTTTAAAATATAGGTTTCTATATTTATTGATGTCTTCCTCCTATTCCTGTTCCTTCCACCCCTTGAAGCCTTTTAGCTCAACAAGCAGGATTTATTTTATGTATTTATTTTTTATTTTATGTTCTGGGATACATGTGCAGAACGTGCAGGTTTGTTATAGAGGTATACATGTGCCATGGTGGTTTGCTACACCTATCAACCCATCATCTAGGTTTTAAGCCCCGCATGCATTAGGTATTTGTCCTAATGCTCTCCCTTCCCTTGCCCCCCCAACCCCGACAGGTCCCAGTGTGTGACGATCCCTTCCCCGTGTCCGTGTGTTTGCATTGTTCAACTTCCACTTATGAATGAGAACACACGGTGTTTGGTTTTCTGTTCCTGTGTTAGTCTGCTGAGAATGACAGCTTCCAGCTTCCAGAAAAAACACTTTTGGAAGCAAGAAGCAAAATCATTCCCATAGCTAGACACCATCCTGTGAGTTTACAAAGCCTTTGCCTAATCACTTTATACAGTGATTATCCGTCTCCGTAGGCCTATGGAGCAAATTTAAGCCAAGAGTAGAAATTAGGACATTGAAGGGTATCTCAATCACTCAAAAATATTTACTGAACGCCAATGAGTCAGCTACAGTGCTGGGTACCAGAATGTACACATTATCTCCCTTAACTTCATATGAGCTTGAAAATTACCATATAAAGTATCTATTATCTCTACCTTATAGATAAGGAAATCTGGGTATTATATTTAATGATACTCAGAGATGTATATACTATTAAGTTTTTTTAAAAACCCAACTGCAAAGCAATTATTTACATTTGTTTTTAAAATAAAGTCGTGTGTGTATAATTTTATGTATACATCAAAAATGTTAATAGTAGCTAATCTCTGAACAGAAGGCTCAAAGGAAATTTGTCTTTCCTTGAAGAGTGTTTATCTCTAATTTTTAATTTTTTATCACTGCAAATGTATTCCTTTTGTATTAAGGAAAAGATTCATAATGTTATATATCAAAAGGTATTACTATAATGATAAATATGAAAGTTAATTACTGTAAGAAATTCTAACTTCTTATGGGATCAAATCACAACTTTAGATTACTACAACAAAATCATTGGTAAGAGAAAAAGTTACCATGTGGAATTCCACTTACATTCTGTCTTTTCCTTTTTTCCTTTCTTTCCTTTAGAAGAAGTAGATGAATGAGATGATGCAGCAGACTGGGCTCCTGATGAATGCTGGGAGGTAACATCCACAGAGGAAGGATCATAGGCAGACTTTCTGTTAGAATGGTCCTCCTGAGGGCCTGAAGTGCTACTGTCAAAGAATAAATAATAGTAGTTCTAGAAAGAAAAGTCTTACAACACAGCTAAATTAAAGATATTTACAAAATCTATTTAATCACTAGGCGAATATAACTACAATCAAAGATGGCTTCCACTTTATTATTGATTTTTTTAACCACCATCAACCTGGATTGTTCCCTATGGTTCAACTTGTTACTAAGAAAAATCTCAGGTAAGTGAAACCAATAAAAACTAATATTCAGAGAAAAGTATATAATGTTGAATACTGGAATGGCCTCAATTTCTATTCAAATTTATAATTTATTAATTATAACTATTTCTCCTCTTATAATCTTATGGAGAACAATAACTTAACATGTTCTTCCTCTACCTGGAAATAAAATGCATCAAATCATATTGATTGGTGATATTAAATGTCACCATAATTAAATCATTGAAAGTTTTTATTTAAAAATTTGATACTTTCTTTAGAGCTCAAAACTTAAAACTATGCTTTTTCTCATATAATTTTCATACCTATTCCTACTAATCTAATTACATTTAACTAATTTTTATAAGATTACCTAATAATTTTACATGGATTACAATTTGTAATATTTGAAAAAGATGTTATTAAGTATGAATAATTACAGATAAATGTATACAGTAGCAAAATATAGGGAGAAAATTCTCTCCAACAAAGTCTGATTCACTTACTATGTGCCTATGTACAAGTAATTTAACCTCTGCTTCAGTTTGCTCTCTAAAACAGAAATGGTAACAACAATACTTTCCACATCAGGCTATTATAAAAATGAGTTAATATAGGTAAAGTCTTTCAGTCTTTTCAGTGTCTTGCACACTAAGTGCTCAATAATTATCAGATGTTATAATCATTATAATTATTGTTTTTCAAAGCTTTGCAAATTTTTCAATGTTTTCTTGATTATAAAGAAAATTACTTATTATTTGGAACCATGGAGTCACATATCTATCTGATCTTCCTCAATTCTATCACAGAAAACCATTTCTCAAGCTTTTTATGTTAGTATACCATGGACTAATTTCCCAATACTCCAATGCTCTACTGGGAATTCATGGACTGACTTAATAACCTATACTCTGCTTGCTATGTGCCAGGTCCTGTTCTAAGTATGTGATTTATTTTTTTCTTTCTTTTTTTGAGATAGGTTCTAGTTTTGTCACCCAGGCTGGAGTGCAGTGGTGCAATCTCGGCTCACTGCAACTTCCAACTCCCAGGGGTTCAAGCAATTTTCGTGCCTCAGCCTCACTATATTTCATTTAATACTCATAACAACTCTATGAGGCAGGCAGGTACTATTAATGTCCCCATTTCACAGAGAAGGAAGCAGAAGCATAGGATGGCTAAGTAATGTGCATAAATACAAACAACTAATAATCAGGAGAGCCTGGATTTAAACAAAGGCAGTCTGGATCCAGAGCCCCATGCCCTGTGATTTCCACTACGATGTGCAGCCTCTATATGTATCTTTAAACAAGCAAAACTTTGCTAATATTCAGACCAGAGTTCTCATTTGTACATTTTCTCACTCTTCAGAGTTTATTCCATATTGCCAATATTTTCTTACTGAGGTTCAAGAGTTGACTTTTTTTCTGTCAAAGTCCCACTCCCTGGAGAGGAGACAAAATCATCTTCATATGAAACACTGCTTAGAGGAGTTGTGGTGGCATTCAAAGGCCGTGATGTTGATGTTCCTCTGTCCAACTTGTCTTCAAACCCTGACAAAAGTAATAATTGAAACATGGTTAAAAATGAAAATCAAGAAACTGTAAGAAAAGCATCCCATACATGGAGATTAGCAATATGGGCTTAGGGACATTTTAGTTTCCTTTAATAGTGCTTCTTTTCTATTTACCTTTATATCCAACGATACTTTTTTAAAGCTTTTTATTAGGAAAATTTAAAACATACATAAAAACAGGGAGATTGGTATAATGAAACCAAAGTATTCATCATCCAGCTTCAACAATGACCAATACATCAGCAATCTAGTTTCAAATAAACCTCCTACTACCTTCATCTACCACCCCCCAGACTATTTTAAAGCAAATTGCAGATAACATTTCATTCTCATTTCATCTCTAAATATTTTAGTTTAACTATAAAATCTTAATGAACATTTAATAGAATTTAAGAAGAAACAATTTTCTTATAAAAAAAGATGTTGATTTAAGCACTTTACTTTCATCAAAAGAAATCAAAATAACTTTCAAATCAAAACAAATTTAAAATTACCACTAATAGAAATGTGGCTAAACAAAAGAAAGCAATAGCATATGAAGGTCTATACAAGACCATTAAGAAATACCTAAATATGAATTCTAGGAAAAAGCAATGTGATACCCAGTTGAGCATAAGAAGAACAGATGAAATACATTCACTATACAGAGGGGAAATCTCCGATCCGGAAATTCTAAGATAATGTTACTATAAAATGGGCAGATTCCAAATATAGCAGGAAGGATAGAGAAAGGGACTTGAGGGAATTGAGTCCATCATAGAAAAGGAAAGCCGTGTTACAGGATTTCAGGGATAAGAAGGGAACGTTAGAAGTCATTGTTTCAGGAATCAAATATATAGCTACGTTACTGTTCAAAGTCTGATTGCTATTCGAACTAGTTTTAACAAACATTAATAGAGTTGTTTTCATATTAGAAATAAATGTTACTACAGTTATCCCTCTCAATTCTTGATTGCTATATTCCCAAGAATTCACAAATCACCACTGTGGTAAGAAACACACTTAGTTTCTTTTTTTTTTTTTTTTTTTTGAGATGAGTCTCGCTCTGTCGCCCAGGCTGGAGTGCAGTGGCATGATCTCAGCTCACTGCAATGTCTGCCTCCAGGTTCAAGCGGTTCTCATGCCTCAGCCTTCCGAGTAGCTGGGATTACAGGTGCATGCCACCACACCCGGCTAAATTTTTTTTGTATTGTTAGTAGAGGCGGGGTTTCACCATGTTGGCCAGGCTGGTCTTGAACTCCTAACCTCAAGTGATCTGCCTGTCTTGGACTCTGAAAGTCCTGGGATTACAGTTGTGAGCCACTGTGCCCAGCTTATACTTAGTTTCTATAGAAGTACATAACTATGGTCACAGAAAATGTAGTATATATGTGATATATATCCAATCTTGAACATCATCTATGAATTTCTCTGAACTAGATAAAAATTTCTACAACTACCAGTCAACTATTATTTTATGACAATAACAATTTTTAAATGAAATCTTAAAGATTCAATTACTAATACTCTATTTGAGGCTTGCAGGAAATTTAGAAGATGACTAATATGGACAATAATGTCTCCATTATCCACTCAATGAAAAATGTGTACTAAAGTATATATCTTGTACAGAAATTATAATTCATCTTAATATACAAATAGTACAAGTTATACTTATTTTTCTCACCTTTTCCATATAACTGATAGGATTTTGTAAAAATATTAATGACGCTATGTGGGCTTCCCTTTGCCAATTCTTCCCATGGCCCTTTGCTTTGTGTCCCACCTACGTGCCCAAAAAGTGGCAAGAATTTTTCAGCTTCTTTCTGAAACTCTTTGATGGGTTCATGACTATTTCTTTCTCCAGCACAAAATTCCTTTTCTTTTAAAATTTCTGCTACTTTCAAAAGGGGCTGTCCATGCTGGTCTCCCTCTTCTTCGGAGAGACTCCCCTCACTAAGAAGAGGCCCTTCACTGACTGAATCTATGCTGGAACCAAGAGATATTTTGGCTTTGTCTTGAGAACAGGCTTGCATATCAGAGCTAGAAGAGTCAGTCTGCCTTTTACATAACTGTGCCAGTAGCCCTTCTGGTCTGGGACCAGGGGATCTCACTCTAAAGCTTGATATGGCACTCTGAGGTCTTATCATCTCAGGAAGCTTTTTAAATTCACTGAGATTGCCTACACCAGGAAGATCATCATCAAAAGTTGCATGAGATACACAGGTTCCCAGCATCTTCTGAATTCTGGCAGAGAAAACGTCTTCAGTATCATCTTTCACAGGTGGAGTTACAGCCTTGGTCCAAGGTCCATCTTCTTGAGGTGCCTGCTGCACATCATACTCAGTGTTCCATGCTGACCCATAGTTAATGTTGGCCCCAGCTAATTTCTTGGCTTCACTTTCAATTCTGCTGGACAAAGAAGCAGCTGTTGCTTTCAAGGCTTCAATACGATCCAGTTTACTCTTATACTGACTGGCACTAGGTTTTAACAAGGCATCTGTATAAGTAGCTGGTGAGGTCACATATGGTTGAGGTGCAAAAGTTAATGGCCTTGAAGCCATATTATGATTCTTTCTGGTTGGTAAAATAGATTCAAAATCCTTATGCAAAATTCCTACATGCTCTAGACTCAAGAGATGGGAGAGTAAACTTCCAGCTGTTGCAGCAAAAGGCTGTGGTTGAGAATGGTGAACTTGTGGGCTCAATCTGTCAGGCTGCATCCATGTAGATTCCGTCAAGTCTTTCCTGGAAATGAAAGTCACAATATGTTAGCTAATTAAACCATCATTTAAAAAAAGTTTTGTTTTTGTCTGATTATAAGAGTAGTGAGTATGCACTGCAACAAAATAAGGACAGATAAAAAACATAAAAAAGATAAAGATCATTCAGCAAAACAATAAAAAAGAGGCACTGTTAATATTTCATTTAGAATTATATACTTCCAAACATTTTTCTATATGTACATTATGTTTTGGTGGTATTGTTTGTACAAAAATGGGATTTTTACCATATATACTGTTTTGCAAACTGCTTTTTTCAACTAAGATGCCATATTTTTTAAAAAAGTATTTAAAATAAGGCAATAAGATCGTTAAAATTCCATAAACAAAATTCCTTACAATACTGATTATAGTTTTTAAAATAACATTACATAAAAGAGAAATGCTTAAAATTGCTAAATATTAATGTAGACATGATATAGATTATTCTAATCAACAAATATTTACTATATGCTGAACACTTACGTTTAACAATGTACATGCTAAACAGGGAGGTTATTATAACCTACTAATACTTGTGAAAAATTAATGAATGTGAAACAATTAAATGCAAAACTGTGAGTGCCAACTATAAATATGCAACTATAAATATAAATATACAGGGTAGGGTATCCATTAAGTATAGAACCAGAATAAAGATGTCCTAAACAACATTATGTGTATTTACCTATATCTCTAGACCATAGACTTCCTCTATATTAAGGGATACTACAGAGAGATTACAGGATGACGTCAACTATTAAGAAGACCCTTAGAGGAACAGGCCAGGAACAGTGGCTGATGCCTGTAACCCCAGCACTTTGGAAGGCTGAAGCAGGCAGATGACTTGAGGCCAAGAGTTGAGACCAGCCTGGGCAAAATGGCGAAACCCCATCTCTACTACAAATACAAAAAAATTAGCTGGGCATGGTGGCATGTGCCTGTAGTCCTAGCTACTTGGGAGGTTAAGGCACAAGTATCACTTGAACCCGAGAGGTGGAGGATGCAGTGCCCGAGATCGTGCCACTGCACTCCAGCTGGGAGATACAGTTAAGACTCTGTCTCAAAAAAAAAAAAAAAAAAAAAAAAGGACAACATGAGGCTTTGTCCTTGGTCTTGTCCATTATTTTAGGATGATGACATAAAGGTATGCTTATCAAACTTGCAGATGACAGAAAGCTGGGAGGCATGGCTGACCCAACAAATGACCAAATTATGAGACAAATTTATTTTTATAGGCTGCAATCTTAAACCAAACTAATACGGATAAATGTAAAGTTCTGCAACTGGATTAAAATAAGTCATCTGAAGGGGGGTAACCAGGACAATAAGAAGTTGAAAAGCATGTCATTAGAATGAAGGAAGAAAGACTAGAGCACAGATTCTATGCCTTAGAATATAGGCTATTACAAATGCAAAGCGTGAGGTTACTGGGGCCTAAACTAAGCTGGTAGTAATGGGAATACAAAGGAAGTTATAATATAAAAGATACTGATGAATAAAAATCCAAGAGCTTTAAATTCAAGTATTTAGAATGCCAATTTTACAGCAGGTGCTATGTTGATGGTAGAGAAATAGGAGACAAAAATGGATATACTTAATCCAGTTAATCCTGAGCTGGGCATGGTAGCTCACACCTGTAATCCTACCTACTTGGGAGGCTGAGGCAGAAGAATCAATCACTTGAGGCCAGAAGTTCAAGACCAGTCTGGGCAACATAGCAAGCTCCTCATCTCCAAAAAAATAAAATAAAAATTAGCCAGGCATGGCGGTGCATGCCTACAGTCGCAGTTACTTGGGAGGCTGAGGTGGGAGGATCACTTGAATCCAAGAGGTTGAGGCTGCAGTGAGCTATGATCATGCCACTGCACTCCAGCCTGTGTGAAAAAGCAAGACCCTGTCTCCAAATTAAAAACAAGTAAAAAGGCTTCTTTTTTTTTTTTTTTTTTTTTTTGAGATGGAGTCTCGCTCTGTTGCCTAGGCTGGAGTGCAGTGGCCGGATCTCAGCTCACTGCAAGCTCCGCCTCCCGGGTTTACGCCATTCTCCTGCCTCAGCCTCCCGAGTAGCTGGGACTACAGGCGCCCGCCACCTCGCCCGGCTAGTTTTTTTGTACTTTTTAGTAGAGACAGGGTTTCACCATGTTAGCCAGGATGGTCTCGATCTCCTGACCTCGTGATTCACCCGTCTCGGCCTCCCAAAGTGCTGGGATTACAGGCTTGAGCCACCACGCCCGGCCAAAAGGCTTAATTCTTACACTTTAGGATCTCAAGATCTACCAGGGATGACAGACTAATAAACAAACAGCTAAAATAAGACATCACAAATACTAAAACAAAGATTTTAAAAGTTCAGTAGGGTATAGATGAAGAAGTAATTAACTCTGCTAGCCAAGGAAAGTGACTGTTAAGTTGGATCTTCAGTTTTCAAGGTCAGATATGGAATCTGGAGTTTTCCTGGTAGCTAACACAATAGGATATGAAGAGCAAGGAAAAGAAATGCCAAATTTTAAGCAAAAAGTAGCATGCTTTTAAACATAAAGTTATGCTAAAACTGCTAACGGAATGGGGAAGCTCAGGAATTGGGTAGCAAGAAAGTGGACACAATAAGTTAGACATCACGAGTCAAAGAAGTTGGATATTAAAAGAAAAGCGAGGAACTGATACAAGGTAGTATGGTCTAATACTAGATTTGTGTTTGGTTTGCTTTTAATATTGGATAACTTGTTTAAAATTAGAAGGAAATTCAGAGAAAGGTAAAAATTGGAGACATTAATATACCAGGATATGTCTGACAACAATAATAGGACTGAGGTGAACTAGAAAGTATCACCTATCTAAAAGCATTCAATCGTCTCCAGAGATGACACTTAGAAAAATAAGTAAATAAATAAATAAAAGCATTCAAATTCAAAACAAAAATGTTATTTATACTTAAAGTTTGAAATGTATTTAGAACCTTAAGCAAAGCATATGAAATATTTCACTTTTGGGGAGTAGTATATAGAGTAGTTAAAGCACAGGCTTCTAGAGTCACACTGGCTAAATTAAAGTCTATCTCTATCATTAATGTTTTGACCTTTGAGAAGGCTCTTTAGGCCTCAATTACCTCTTCTGTAAAACAGGAATAACAACAGTACCTAACTCAAGGAATTACAAGGGTTAAGTAAGATAATATACGCAAAGCACTTAGATCATTGCCTGGAACCTAAGAAACACTAATAAATGTTAGCTATTTTTATTGACAGTATTATTCTAGGGACAATGGGGTAAAAAAAGGACTATGCGGGCCAGGTGCAGTGGCTCACGCCTGTAATTCCAGCACTTTGGGAGGCCAAGGTGGGTGGATCACTTGAGGTCAGGAGTTTAAGACCAGCCTGGCCAAGACGGTGAAACGCCGTCTCTACTAAAAACACAAAATTAGCCAGGTGGTAGTGGCGCATGCCTGTAATCCCAGCTATGCAGGAGGTTGAGGCAAGAGAATCGCTTGAGCGTGGGAGGCGGAGGTTGCAGTGAACCAAGATTGACCACTGCACTCCAATCTGGGCAAGAGAGTGAAACCCTGTCTCCAAAAAAAACCATAACCCAATGGATAGTGATTTTGATTTCTATTTATGCATTCTCAAAGAATTTCAAAATCTTTCCCTTTCCAAAATGGTTATTATTACAAAGTATAATTTATAACCACGTAATCTAAACATCACCTTTACTTCCAAACTCAGTTTTTTTGTTTACTTTCTTGTAAACAATATATTACAGCAAAAAAAAATTTCTTAAGAAAATTTAAGGTAAAATAGTCTGTTGACTATCTGAAATCAAATCAGATCCCTCCCTAGTCCTTATTAGTATGTTCACAAGCATATCCAAAGGTAGCTCTTGAAAGTACAATGGATAAATTGTTCTTACACATAAGAAGAAATCTTAAATAGCAGTGGATACAGAAATCCTGTCTGAAAACTATTAACCACAAACACTTTAAAATTTCACTGTCATTCATTCATCCAACACACTTTTATTGTAAAGGCAAGAGTGCTTCCAGCTGTAAAAGAAACTGACATTTACAGTAAAAGGTAAAATTTGAACAATTGGCCTAGGGCATACAGTAAGTACAGATGTGCACTATGCTTAAATTTCAGAAGATATGAACCAATTTCTAAATAAACCTCTCTGCCCTCTTGTTCACAAAGGTCAACAAAATTCACTGAACACAGACCACTCCACTAAATTTCATGAAAAGAAAGAATCTTAATCATCTTTCATTCTTCCCTTTTTACCTTGCAAGAGGCTGTGGAGGTTCCGAGAGAGACAGGTCACTACTGGAAGACGCACTTGGGGGACGTTCCTGTATTTTGTTTTCTTTGTCAGATTCTCCAGATGGCTGATACCCTGGTTTGGCCTAGGAGAAAAGGACATCAAATTTATATGAGTTCTATCACAAAGATATATTCAGGTAGCACCTAAGAAAAACATTAAGTCACCTCAGCTCTACAAAGATCATAAAATGCACGAGTTTTTTTCTCAAAACCAATTAAAATTTATTTTGTCTTAAAAACAAACGTTACTAATAGCTAAACGCCATCTAAAATCCAACAGGGAGCCACGCTCTTTGGGAGGCTGAAGTGGGAGGATCACTTGAGTCCAGGTGTTCAAGACCAGCATGGGCAACACAGTGCGACCCTGTCTCTACAAAAAATAAACAATTTCCCAGGCATGGTGGTGCACACCTCCTACCTCCACTTCCACCTCTACCTCTTTTGCCTCTGCCACCCTTGAGACAGCAAGACCAACTCCTCCTCTTCCTCCTCCTCTCAGCCTATTCAACATGAAGATGACGAGGATAAAGACCTTGATGATCCATTTCCACTTAATGAATAGTCAATATATTTTCTCTTCCTTATGATTTTCTTAATAACATTTTCTTTAGTGTATTTCACTGCAAGAATACAGTGCATAATATAGACAACATATAAAATATGTGTTAATCAACATTATGTTATAAGGCTTCCAGTCAACAGTTGGCTATTAGTTAATTAGTTTTTGGAGAATCAAAAGTTACAAGTGGATTTTCAACTGCAAAGGGGTTGGCACCCCAATCCCCACATTGTTCAAGGGTCAACTGTATTTGTTCAGCACTACAATGAAAACTATGCAGGGATTTAACTAATAGCAATGATGAGAGGAAAATAAATCAGTCACAATCACTGTAGGAAATTCTTACTTCAGCTTTTATTTTCCATCACATTTATCACATTACTCCCCATATTTAATACACTTCATGAAGGCCACGATTTTTATTAGTATTATCTGAGCATACTAGGAATGATGGGTAATGTTTACATAGTATAGCAAATAAGCGTTTCCTAACCATGAACGACTCTCCTTTATATATGTCACTACTATTACCTGTGTTTCCTGCGTAACATGTTGATGAGATGGCTCTTCAAGCAAGGTCTTTTCTAGTAGCAATTTGGAGTAAGTCTCCTGTAGTCGCCTAGTTGCTGATGGCTCAGAAGGAGGCACATTTTTTACTTTAGTAAAGGCTTCTTTCTGCTTCCGGTAGAGCTCTTGTAATCGTTTGTTTTTCTGTTCTGTAGCCTCCTTTTGAGCCTTCTTCTCTTCATTTTGCTTTCTCTTCCTTTCCTCTTGCTGCCTAACAATGTACTGTCGTACCTCGTCTGTGTCATAGTGGCGCCTTTTAGAAATAACAGGGGGATCCTCATTAGCTGTTATTTTGTCAGGTTTTCTTTTTACTGGGCTGTGACTCCTAGGAGCGTGTATTGGTGCTGATGACTTCTGATTCTGTAAGTCTCCAGTATCTTGCTTTGCAGTGTGAGCTGTAGAATCTAGCTGTAGGTCATCAAGAATGCCACGAATTTCAACAGGTAAAAAGTCCTTATTTAAGGCAGTATTTTCCTCCTGCTTATTATCTGGAAGAGATGAAGCTAGTTTCTTTATATTATTTTCAGACCGAGATTTACTTCTCGAACGTTCTGAATTTCGTTGAAGATGTCTATGTAAAACGTCCAACCTGGGATCAGATTCTGCTCTTCCAATGTGACCCCCTGCAAAGTATGAACTGTTAGTGATATACTGAAATTCTATACTCATTCCTAAGATTTAACTGCATTAACAAGAAAATTAGAGAATTTCGTTTTAACTTAAACTCAAATTCAAATATCCTATAGTCTTCTGAAGAACATTATAAAAGGAAAGAAAAGCTTCCCTTTTTAGCAGTAAAAGAATCTCAGCCTTCTGGAAAACTGTATTTCCTTGGTTTGTTTTTAAATACAGTTTGAAATATTTCTGGAAAAAAAGGATAGCTCTTATGGTTGTTATGAATATTTAGCATTTCGATTTCTCTCTCATATACATATTTAATGTTACTATTTCTCTCAAAAGGCTGTTAAAAACGTCAACAGTCTTTTTAGTGGAAGGCATCCCAATGAGAAGCAAGGAAATGGAAATGTCTTAATAATCCTAAAAAATATATTTTTTAAAGCTTTGCAAAGACCAGACTGCATATGCCAAATAATAATGGCACTGAAAATATTAGTTTTTCTGAAAATTCTAAAACACTGACCCATTTCATAATTACATGAAATGGCACTATGTTCAGACAAGTTTATCAAAGGATTTCTGAAACTTTATATTTCTCGTTAATATAAGGAAAAGATTAGCATTAGTCTCTCATCTGATCACATTTACATTTTTAAACATCTATATAACAAATGCTCAAATATTCTTAAAATTGTGTGTATTTTACCCTATTTCCAGAGAAAATGGGCAAAGTTTAGCAAGAAACATATGAAGAATATAATGATTCCTTTTACTAGAATGCTTCTTCTACAGAGCCAGGGATTGGGTCTATTTTGCTTATTTTGAAGCCCAAGAGATTACAGCAGTGCCTACTATGTAGTGGGCACTCAGTAAATATTTTGTTGAATAAATGTTAAGCCTCTACAACTCTCCAGTGAAGGATGGAAAAACTTAAAATATTCAGGAAAAAAAATCATGTTATCATCAAAATATCTGGTAACATGGCTTTAGACTGAGAATACACATGAGCGTATTTACAAGCTAGATAAAAGTGAAGAGGCCCAAATACAAAGTATTGACTTCTATGTGCCAAATTATAGTTGCAACTGCATCTTACTGAATCCATTCCAGAAGTTCACATTAAATTGAAACAAATTTGGCTGCTAAAAAGAAAAACTGGCATATGAGTATTTATTTCACTTCCCAAAATTAGTGTTCATGAAAAAAGTAGTTATTTGAAATAGTGTTCACTCAAGAAACTTTGATAGGAGAAAAACAGTGGACTTGAGGGTCAAACTAAACAGTTCTGCCACCAAGTCTGACACCCACTGACTACATACCCATGGGAAAAATCACTTCTCTTTCGGAGCCTGTTTCCCTAATCTGTCAAATAAAAAAATCCAACCTTGTGAACGTTTGTACATGTTTGCTTGAATATGTTGGGATGAACCAGGTTGGACTTGATTCTCTCTAAGGTCCCTAAAAGTCTAATATGATTTCATTAAAATAATGCTTTCATATTCACAATGACAGCTAATTGAAATTAATACAACATAAACAAAATTATTCATAAAGATGAACATAACACCTATATGCAGATATTATCCATAAACAAGCCCAATAGAACATTTTTTTCTTTTTTGAGCTACATTCAAAATTATAAAGCAAAGTCCTAACACATTCTTAAGAGTACTTTTTCCTTCTCTAAGTACTTGATAGCAATTTTTAATTGTTTTCTCAACAATTTTAATTATAGCTACTTACCAGATTTAACAGTTCTTTCTCTTCCACCTCTGTCACTTGATGCTGTTCTTCGCTGTTTTGGCTCCATTCTGGGTGCAGGTCCCAGAATCTTCTTTACTAATTTTTGTCCATCTCGCCACGAAGATGTACTTATAAGATGACTACTACCTAAAAAAATACATTGCACTGAAATTAAAATTTAAATTTTAATTGTAAGAAGTGTATCTACTCAACCATACAGGTTTTATTATTAATCTTATGCTTATCTGTCAAGGTCAAAAGATTTACAAATAATGATATTGTTAAACCCTAACCTCCCCAAGTCAGTTAACCATTTGTTTATATCTTGATTTACCCACACATCTGAAATAAATGTAAAATGCTTTGAAAGTTAAGTACCAAATAATGATTCCTAAACCTCAAGAACTAAGGCACAAGACCGGCCTGGCCAACATGGCAAAACCCTGTCTGTACTAAAAATACAAAAAATTAGCCAGGCGTGGTGGAGGGTGCCTATAATCCCAGCTACCAAGGAGGCTGAGACACGAGAATCGCTTGAACCCAAGCAGCAGAGGTTGCAGTGAGCTGAGATCGCACCCCACTGCACTCTAGCCTGGCGACAGAGCAAGACATCATCTCAAAAAAAAGAACTAAGGCAGCAAATTTGACAAAACAAAAATATGTCTTAACACACAACAAGTGTTTGGTTTACAAATATCTAGCACGATACATGGCACACGATAAAATAATACGTTTGCTAAAAAAAAAAAAGACTTAATCAAAGAACATGTAAAAACTTTTGAGGAAACATATAACAAAGAGTTAACAATGATTACTTTTGAAGGGGATGGTATTACAGGGACTTTCACATTATATTTTACAGGTATATACCAAAAGTACACACCACTTTTCTATGTACAAAACAGTAACATTTAAAAAGTATAATCATTTTAAAAGGTCCTCACATCACAAAAATTCAAAAAAATAAGTGATTCAATAAATACAACTGTTTACCAGGAGAAAAAAGGATTTTCATCCATTAGCTTCAGAATGTAAGAAATTAAAAATTAAGCAATCATCTCAAAATAGTGACTAAAAAAAAAATGAAATAAAAGACTGTTTACAAAACAGAAACTACAAAAAAAAAACATGGAATAAAAGTGTTTAAATGCAAAATAAGATAAGAAATAGAGGTCAGGCCTGGTGGCTCATGCCTGTAATCCCAGCACTTTGAGAGGCTGAGGTAGGAGAAATGCTTGGGGCCAAGAGTTCGAATCCAGCTTGGGAAACACAGCAAGATCCTGTCTCTACAAAGAATTAAGATTAAAAAAAAATTAGCTGGGTACAGCGATGCGTGCCTGTAGTCACAGCTACCCAGGAGGCTGAGGTGAGAGGATCACTTGAACCCAGGAGTTCAAGGATACAGTCAGCTAAGATCATGCCACTGTGCTCCAGCCTGGGACACTGAGTGAGATCCTGCCTCCAAAAAAAAAGGAAAGAAAAAAAGAAAGGAAGGAAGAAATAGTAGCACTTCAAGCCTAATTAAATTATTATAAACATTTTTACATTAATAGCCAATGCTGATAAAATTATAATAAAATCATTCTGCCTATACATTACTTGCTGAAATATAAGTGGGTATAGTTTCTTTTAAAAAAAAAAAAAAAAAAAAAGCAAACATGAGATTATGTGTCAGGGACCCCAACAGTATTCATTCCCCTTGATCAATGATCCAACAAACAGAAATTTATACAATATAAATAATCTAAAAGAAAGAAAAAAATAAATGAAAATGTTGACTGTATCATTTTTATACTATCAGAAGTAACTAAATACTGAATAATGGTGAATAATTACTATTTCTACTAGAATATTGTGTGGCCATTACAAATCGCAATTTTCATAAGAAACAACAGAAATGTTCCTCTGAGAAGATGCAAAAATCAATGAAATTTTACATATACAAAAATATTTACATAAACAGTGATTACCATAACATACTATTATAATTTTAAAATGAATGTAAGGAAACATACAAAGTAATACTTGTTCTTTATTTAAGTCTGGATTGTGGTTTTATCTGTTTTCTTCTATTTTCCCAGCTGTCTGTGATGCTATTTTATTGTATTTTATTTTATTTTATTTTTTTATTTTTTTATTTTTTTTTTTTTGAGACGGAGTCTCGCTCTGTAGCCCAGGCTGGAGTGCAGTGGCCGGATCTCAGCTCACTGCAAGCTCCGCCTTCCGGGTTCACGCCATTCTCCGGCCTCAGCCTCCCGAGTAGCTGGGACTACAGGCGCCCGCCATCTCGCCCGGCTATTTTTTTTATTTCTTAGTAGAGACGGGGTTTCACTGTGTTCGCCAGGATGGTCTCGATCTCCTGACCTCGTGATCCGCCCATCTCGGCCTCCCAAAGTGCTGGGATTACAGGCTTGAGCCACCGCGCCCGGCCGCTATTTTATTGTATTTATAATAAAAGACATTCCATTTAGAGTTTCTTTAAAAAGGGCTTTAATTTGTAAGTTTAAATGGAAGTATCATTTTAATAAAAACATCAATTATAAAAAGGTGAGTTTTAATGTGTGCTGTTTACTTTAGAAATGTTTTTGCACCTTATTAACCTTATACAGTTGACCTAAAATATTTAAAGGGTTTTAAGTATACTGTTCAATCTATTTATAAGAAACTTTATGTTCTTATGTAAAATGAGAGAACAGGCTTCTCTTCAATTTCAGCCTGATTTTCTGAATCAAAAACAAGCAACCATGAATACACTGGGTAGTTATTTATACATTTGGCATCTGAATATGTTGAGGGATTATTTCTAAATTCTAACTTTCTGGAAGAGTTACACACAGTCACTGGTTTAAAAAAAAAAAAAAAAAGGACTTCCACTACATAAACTATTAATACAGCTTTAGCACATTTAATGACTCTCTATCTAGCTCATTGCCACAGTGCATATATGAGAATTAGCCTACCACAAAACTGGATTAATACAATTCAAGATCAGTGTTCATAAGTTTTAGTGGTCCCTGTGCTTCATTTCAAACTACGCTTCTGAAAACAGTATTACGTAATGCCACATGAAACACAATACTTTTTAAAAATGTAATTATTGCCTGGGTGCAATGGCTCATGCCTGTAATCCTAACACTTTGGGAGGCTAAGACAGTCGTATTGCTTGAGGCTAGGAGTTCAAGACCAGCCTGGCCAACACGGCAAAACCCCATCTCTACTAAAAATACAAAAATTAGCCGGGCGTGGTGGCACATGCCTGTCATTCCAGCTACTCGGGAGGCTGAGGAACGAGAATCATTTGAACCAGGAGGCGGAGATTACAGTGAGCCAAGACTGTGCCACTGTACACCAGCTTGAGTGACAGAGCAAGACTGTCTCAAAAAATAAAGTAAAATAAAATGTAATTGTTAATGCTCAGATAACTCACGTTTTTGTAACATTTTATTTTTTTATCTGTATATAGCAAGTGTCACTCTATTATGACATCTAAAGTTAACAATGGGTGTCACAGAATGTGTTATCCGCCATTCTACTGATTAGCGTATGACTAGAAAAACAGATGCCTGATCAAAAACCAGCACCCCGTCAGTTCTGCCCTGGTGTTCTCATAACATCTTGTGACCTCTTACCACAGCACTCATCATACTTTATTGTAACCACATATCTATTTCCTGACAAGACTATAAGCTCCATGAAGGTAACGGCTAGATGCATCTTGCTTACCAATGTATTGTCTAAGTTTAGTACAGCACAGTACCTCACATACAGCAAATGCTCAAAAATATTAATATTTGTAGAATAAATGAATGAATGAATGTAGAATGTCTCTAAATTGATAGTGACAGGTTCCCAACTTTCTCCATTCTCTTGGCCCAAATTACTCACTGAGATGAATATGACATTCTAAATAGCCATTTTCAATATGGCCAGAAATAATAATTACTATTATTAATGGAGTCATAGCTAACAGCTGAGACCTTATCATGTGCCAGGCATATGAGTGTTTTTGGGTATTAACTCCTAGTTCTCAGAACACCCTTGTGGGATAAATACTACTGCTTTCCCATTTTACATATGGGAAAACCAAGGCACACTAAAATTAGCTCATTTACCAAAGGAACAAAGCTAGTCATAAATCTGGGCAATCTGGATGAAGGCCAAAATGTTATGGAACTAGAGAATTATCTTCTTTCTATCCTTGATCAATTCAGAGTTCCACCTGACCAATAATGGGATGGAACACCACAGTTCTGATGTGCAACATTTATTATCTTTTGAGAATAAGTGAAAGGATTTAGTGACATTCAGAAACAATCCCCTTGTATATAAATTTCACAACCTAAAAATTACCTTTAATCTGGTTAACTTATATTAAAAATAATCATTAAAAAAATTGGAGGGATGACCGATGTGTTCAGTACGTTGATGAACATATGGTGAACAAATGGTTTCATGGATGTATAAAAATATGAAAATGTATCAAACTATACATTCTAAATATGTGCAGTTTATGTCAATTACACCTTAACACACACACACGTGCACACACACACGATACATAAAATGTATTAATTTTTCATATGTGCCAAACAATGAGAAATTTGGTAACAGTAATATTTAACTTCAAGATGGATTAAAGATTTAAACGTAAGACCTAAAACCATAAAAACCCTAGAAGAAAACCTAGGCAATACCATTCAGGACACACGCATGGGCAAAGACTTCATGACTAAAACACCAAAAGCAATGGCAACAAAAGCCAAAAGTGACAAATAGGGTCTAATTAAACTAAAGAGCTTCTGTATAGCAAAAGAGACTATCATCAGAGTGAACAGGCAACCTATAGAACGGGAGAAAATTTCTGCAATCTATCCATCTGACAAAGGGCTAACATCCAGAATCTACAAGGAACTTAAACAAATTTACAAGAAAAAAACAAACAACCCCATCAAAAAGTGGGCAAACGACATGAACAGACACTTCTCAAAAGAAAACATTTATGCAGCCAACAAACATATGAAAAAAAACTCATCATCACTGGTCATTAGAGAAATGCAAATCAAAACCACAATGAGATACCATCTCATGCCAGTTAGAACGGTGATCATTAAAAATTCAGGAAACAACAGATGCTGGAGAGGATGTGGAGGAATAGGAATGCTTTTACACTGTTGGTGGGAGTGTAAATTAGTTCAACTATTGTGGAAGACAGTGTGGCAATTCCTCAAGAATCTAGAACTAGAAATATCATTTGACTCAGCATTCCCATTATTGGGTATATACCCAAAGGATTATAAATCATTCTACTATAAAGACACATGCACATGTATGTTTACTGCAGCACCATTCACAATAGAAAAGACTTGGAACCAACCCAAATGTCCATCAATGATAGACTGGATTAAGAAAATGTGGCACATATATACCATGGAATACTATGCAGCCATAAAAAAGGATGAGTTCATGTCCTTTGCAGGGACATGGATGAAGCTGGAAACCATCATTCTCAGCAAACAAACAGGAACAGAAAACCAAACACTGCATGTTCTCACTCATAAGTGGGAGCTGAACAATGAGAACACATGGACACAGGGAGGGGAACATTACACACCGGGGCCTGTCGGGGGCTGGGAGGCTAGGGGAGGGATAGCATTAGGAAAAATACCTAATGCAGATGATGGGTTGATGGGTACAACAAACCACCATGGCACGTGCATACCCTGTGTAACAAACCTGCACGTTCTGCACGTGTATCCCAGAACTTAAAGTATAATGAAAAAATTAACCGATTTAAAAAAAAAAAAAGGATGGATATGTTGAGAAAACTAACCTGTTCTGCATTCTGTACTTGATAACTGTGCTACTTTCTGGACTTTTCGTACTGGCTTGACTACTTTCTTCTCTTTACTTTTTTCAGCAGGTTTCTCCTTTATAGAAATATCATCTGAAAAGCAGAAACATTTACAGCAAATATAACAATGATTCTCACTCACTTACTTATCCTCCTCCTATAGGAAAAATCAGTGTAAAGTATATGCTGCAGGAAGGGAAAAAGAAACGTACATTGAGGCTATTTCTATGGCCCATATAATACCAAACATCAACTCCTTTTATGGAAAAAAGGAGTTGGAAAATATCTAAAGATTACCACTACTCCACTATTGGGTTCCAATCCTTTGTTATTTATTTATTCTTCTAAGAAACTCTTGAGAAATTTACTTAGTTTCACAAATGCTTTCCAAGTCAGGATCATTGCATTTTACAGAATCTCAGAGGTGCGCACTCTCACAGATTCCTATTTCATTTAGAAATTTCTATATAAAAACTTTACAAAATACTCAATAAAATATTCTTAAATTAAGGCTTTATGATGATGCTAGTAAAACATGTCAAGGTATTTTATACATACATTATTACTAATTTTTAAAAAATCCAACTTGCAGAAATAAACTGATTACACATGTTAAGCTTAAAAAATTAACCTCAATTATGGATCTGAATAAATGTACTTTAAAATATGTGTAGAGTTCTGCATTCTGGACAGAGTGGAAATAAGTATAAGTAAAGGCCTTAAAGCAGGACCATACCTAGTATCTAAAAAAAAACCAGCAAGCAGGTCAGTGTGAGTGGACTGAACAAAGAAAAGAATAGTAGGAACTAGGGTCAGAGACATAACTAAGGGCCAGATCATGCAGGGCTATTTAGGCCATTGTAAGAATTTCAGGTTTCACTCAAGAGTGAGATGGAAGGTTTTGAGAGATTATGAACAAAGGAGCAAATGATCTAAATTAATTTTTAGCAAGTTATGATGACAATAGACTCATTAGAAGAAGAGCAGATAGAGGAAGACCAGTGAGGAGACTACCAGAATAATCCAGATAGGAAACTGATGGTGCCCTCGATCTAGGTGGTGGTGATAGAAGTAGTGAAAGTGATTATATTCTAAGTATATTTCAGACAATATTACATACAAAATATGAGGCGGGGATGTGATACTCAAGAGTGACAAGATTTGGGGGCCTGAACAATTAAAGGGATATAATTAAGTGACATGGAGACACTACCAGAATAGCAGGTTTAAAGGGTATATCATGACCACATTTATTTAGTTAGTTCCATTTTGGATATATTTAGATTGAGAAATCTATTATACATCCAAAGGGAGACATGGAAGTAGCAGCTGGATATAAGTTAATTCACAGGGCAAGTGTGGGCCAAAGACATTACTTTGGGAATCACTAGTAACAGGGAACATTTAAAGACCTGAGACTAATTTGTCCTGTGTGCATATACACAAGCTTTAAAAAAAGAAAGAAAAATGGAGTGAGTAGAGGGAGGGGGATTGGAGAGACAGAAAATGAAAGAAAGGGAAGAAAAGGAAGGGGGGAAGGTAAGAAAAAAAAAAGAAATTTAAAAAAAAAGAGAGGCCGGGCGCGGTGGCTCAAGCCTGTAATCCCAGCACTTTGGGAGGCCGAGACGGGCGGATCACGAGGTCAGGAGCTCGAGACCATCCTGGCTAACACAGTTAAACCCCGTCTCTACTAAAAAATACAAAAAAAAACTAGCCGGACGAGGTAGCGGGCGCCTGTAGTCCCAGCTACTCAGGAGGCTGAGGCAGGAGAATGGCGTGGACCCGGGAGGCGGAGCTTGCAGTGAGCTGAGATCCGGCCACTGCACTCCAGCCTGGGCTACAGAGCGAGACTCCGTCTCAAAAAAAAAAAAGAGAGAGGAGAAAGAAAGAAAGAAAGAAAGCCAGCCAGCCTGCCTGCCCAAGCACTGAGGACTGAGGTCAGGGCATCCTGATGATTAGGGAAAAACAACTGAAAAATAATCGTTAGATTTAGGAGGAAAACCAGATACTTAAAGTATTCTAGATGTCAAGTGAACAGTTTCAAAGAAGTGATCAATCATGCTGCTGACAGATCATGATAACAAATTAGTATTAAATATTGCATTTAGCAATGCAGAAGTCACTGATGATCTTGATAAATAGGAACAAACACCTATAGAAAGGATTTAATAGAAAGACAGGAGACAAATTGAAGACAATGAGCATAAGGCAACTTTTTGCAGTTTTGCTGAACACAAGAAACAAACAGGGCAGCAGCTGGAGAAAAGTAAGGCCAAAAGAGGGGTTCTTTTATGATGACTGATATAACAGCACATTATCACATAGTATGTTGATGAGCATGACCTGGTAGAGAGGGAAAACTTGATGATGCAAAAGAAAGGCAATAGGGCTGAAGTAACATCCTTAAAATACATAAGAGCAAATGGAATCTAAAACACAAGCAGATGGGTGAGTCTTAGCTAGGCACATCATAGTTCATCTACCATAACAAGAGAGAAGGCAGAATATGAAAGTCTTCTGACATAGTCTACTAGTCTACAATGATACTATCCTATGAGATATATTGTTATTATTCCTATTTTACAGATGAGAAAACCAATAAAGAGAAGTTATGTAACACAGCTAATATACTCAACTAATAAGTGACAGAGGCAGAACTGGAACCCTTGAAAGCTGATTCCAAAATCTTTGCTCTTAACTACTACATTATTCTTCCTTTCCACATGAGAAAAAAATTTCTGAATTGAGTGTTGTTGTATAATAATAGCAAGAAAACTGGATTGGACACTTAATGCCACAGAAATGTATTAGTAGAAGCTTTATGAGGGCTTACTACAGAGACCTCACACTTTAGAATCACAGTTGGTTTCGAATCTTGGCTTCCATTCTTAACTACTCTATCCAACCCTAGGAAAATGACTCTTTGAGCCTCCATTTCCTCAACTGTAAAAAATACAAAAGACCACTCAGCATCTTGCCCAAGCTCATACTATTCGGTAGGTAGTACCATTATTAGTATGACCTTCCTAATACCCTCTCCCAGTCTTCCATGGGTTCCTCTTACTTACAATTCCTAACTTATTCCCTTCCTATAATAATTATTTTTATTTTGGTATCTTGCTCTCAAGTAAGTATCTTATCTGCTGCCTGACAAATTACTACGTCGAAGATCTCAGAGGCCTAAGCAGAAGTAAACTTCAACTAAATTCTGCTATGTTTCCTTCAAATCAGGCAGTCCCAACTCTGAAAGTCCCTCAGTTTAAACATAGCCTAGTTTCTGCCTCATTAACCATGTAAGCTAATTTTAACCCTGGAGCTGAGTCTAGAGGCTAACAGAGACTTATGCCTCAAACCACTACAACTTCAGTATGCCATGCAGTTAGAGAAGGAAAATATTGTTAGTTTGGTGACAATTTTATATGTAAATATTATAAATTAGAGAGCATGTATGAAACTCAAAACATAAGAAAGTTCTATTCTCACCTGCAAAGTGAAGTGCTAAATCTCGATACAGTTCTCTACTCATGTTTTGAAACTCAGCCTCCTGCCACACTTTCCCATCAGGTGTTCGAATCTTGGTCTCTGAAGGGTTGAAACCTAATACATACCAGTAACACAGAATATTCTTATCAAAGTTGCTTTATAAGTTTTGTTTGTTATACTTTTTAAAGTGATATATAATCGACATACATAAAATTCACGCTTAAGTGTACAATTCAGTGGTTTATAGTATAGTCACAAAATTGCAAAACTATTGTCATTATCTAATTTCAAAGCATTTAATCAGCCTGAAAGAAACCCTGTACCTCTTAGCAGTCACTCCTTGTATGACCCACTCCATCCCCTGGCAACTACTAATCTACTTTCTATCTTTACGGATTTTCCTATTCTGGACCTTTCATACAAACCAAATCATATATCATGTGGTCTTTTGTGTCTTATTTTTATCTCACTTTTCATGTTTTCAAGGTTCAACCATCATGTAACATGTATCAGGGCTTTATTCCTTTTTATTGCCAAGTGATAGTCCATTGCATGACCATACCAATACTTTAGCCATTCATCAGCCGATAGACTTTTGGGTTTTTTCTACTTTTTGGCTATTATTAATAATGCTGCTATGAACATTCTTGTGTAAGTTTTTGTGTAGACATGTTTTCAATTCCCTTGGGTATTATACCTAGAAGTAGAATTGCTGGGTCATACAGTAACTCTATGCTTAACTTATTGAGGAACTACCAAATTTTATTTTATTTATTTTACTTTATCTATCTTATCTATTTTATTTTATTTCATTTTACTTTATTTTTTGAGATAGAGTCTCAATGTGTCACCCAGGCTGAAGTGCAATGGCATGATCTCAGCTCACTGCAACCTCCGCCTCCTGGGTTCAAGTGATTTTCCTGCCTCAGCCTCCCAAGTAGCTGGTGCTATAGGCACACACCACCATATCCAGATAATTTTTGTATTTTTATTAGAGACAGAGTTTCACCATGTTGGCCAGGCTGGTCTCAAACTCCTGACCTCAAGTGATCCACCCACCTTGGTCTCCCAAAATGCTGGGATTACAGGCATGAGCCACTGCACCCAGTCTAGCAAACTGTTTTCTAAAGCAGCTGTACCATTTTACATTCTCACCAGCAATGTATCGGGGTCCTAATTTCTCAACATCCTTGCCAATACTTATTGTATGGCCACCCTAGTGGGTATAAAGTAGTAACTCATTGTGGTTTTGATTCATATTCCCCTAATAACTAATGATGTTGAGCAGTTTTTCTAAGCTTTTAAAAGAGGAATGCATAATTAGCTACCACATAGTATGTTAACACATACTGTTTAGGAAAAGTAAGCATCAGTGAGACAAAGCAATATACATTCATTCAAAAAGACTAGAAGTGGAGAAGCACTAAATTAAATGATAAAAGAATACCGATCATAAATCATGAATTTCAAAGATACGAACTATCCTTCTCCAGATGAAGGGAGAGACAATACTATGTATTCTTCTTATCTTTGAAGACAGGCATTATAATTGCTACCATCCATCTGTTTTTGCCTATGACTGAACAAATGGGCAAGCTGCTGTTTATTCGGACAAATTGTGTCCAAAGTGTGGAAAATAGGTCTTTCAAACATACTTTTTCAATTTCTCAAGAAACCTTACACATATAGGATTTCCTAGGAATTACCATTTAGGTTTCCACTTCAAATTTATCCCTACTCTTTGGCTGGGTACGGTGGCTTACACCTGTAATCCAGCACTTTGGGAGGTTGAGGCGGGTGGATCACTTGAGGCCAGGAGTTTGAGCCTGGCCAACATGGCAAAACCCCATCTCTACCAAAAATACAAAAATTAGCCAGGCATGGTGGTACACGCCTGTAATGCCAGCTACTCTGGAGGCTGAGGCATGAGAATCACTTGAACCCAGGAGGTGGAGGTTGTAGTGAACTGAGACTGCATCACTGCACGCCAGCCTGGGCGACAGACTGAGACTCTGTCTCAAAAAATAAAATAAAATAATCACTATTCTTTAAGAAATACACTGAACTTTGTTTTGTCAAAAACAATAAAACAATGAATATAGATGATCACCAAAGTAGTACAAAGATTTTTATCTTAAGATTGGCTCGGCTGGGCATGGTGGCTCACGCCTGTAATTCCAGCACTTTGGAAGGCCAAGGCGGGTGGATCATGAGGTCAGGAGATCAAGACCATTCTGGCTAACACGGTGAAACCCCGTCTCTACTAAAAGTACAAAAAATTAGCTGGGCGTGGTGGCAGGCGCCTGTAGTCCCAGCTACTCGGGAGGCTGAGGCAGGAGAATGGCATGAACCCAGGAGGCGGAGCTTGCAGTGAGCCCAGATCACGCCACTGCACTCCAGCCTGGGCAACAGTGTATGATTCCGTCTCAAAAAAAGAAAAAAAAGATTGGTTCAACTTATCAAAGAATTAGCAACCTATGCATAACTGTACAATTAAATCAATGTAAAGAATAGACTGGAGTAAAAAACTGGTAGTAGTACTTTAAAGGTATAAGAGAAAATGTACTGGTAAATTAATTACATATCTAATAGTAAATAATCTATTCAGCCATTAGGCACAATAGCATAAGTTTAATTTCACCCAACATTTGTGGCAAGGAACACACCATTACATCTGTATCTACATACGAGAAAAAATTTATAAATGTAGTGTTGTTTTGCAAAATATAGTATGCCATTAAAAAAGTGTGGTGATTCTGCCTAGCTGCCTGAGGACTGACTGCCATCATGAATCACACAATAACTATTTGTACTAGGAAGTTCATAACCAATCAACTACCTCAGGGAGCACAGTCACAGATGTCCTTCACCCTGGAAAGGTAACAGTACCAAAGACAGAAATTTGGGAAAAACTAGCCCAAATGTACAAAGCCACACCAATGTCATCTTTGTATTTGGATTCAGAACCCATTTTGCTGGTGACAAGACAAATGGCTTCAGCATGATTTATGATTCCTTGGATTATGCAATGAAAAATGAGACCAAACACAGACTTCCAAGACATGGCCTGTATGAGAGAAAAAAAGACCCCAAGGAAACAGCAAAAGGAACGTAAGGACAGAATGAATAAAGTCAGGGGGACTGCAAAGGCTAAAAACAGGAGTAAAGATTCTGCAATGACTTTACCTGTGATAACTGCAGATTTTTCATGAGGATTAATAAACTGCAAAAAACTTTCAAAAAAAAAAGAAAGTGTGGCAGTTCTATGCAAATGTATTTCTGTCTTCCTCAACTTTCCAACATCACCTAACCCCACTGCTCAACTATTTAACCCTCTTTTTCTCCTCTCCTCTTTTTCTCCTCTCCTTTTTAGGAAACATTTATCCCTATGAGAGTCTTTCTTTGCATTCACATCTTGTATGTTAACTTTAAGAAGATTTCACTATCTCCATCAGTTTATCTTTCTGTCCCCAAGTCTTTATTTCCATTGCTTTGTCCACTTTTTTTCTTACTGGTTAAATTTATTGAATAAAATAAAAAATTTACTGTGCACTTACTTATGTCCATGACACTGTAACAGGTTCTGAGATAAAATAAGGGTGAGCAAGATAGGCTCTTTATCTTCATGGGCATTTATACCAGGAAGAAAAAGATACGCAAACAACTAAATATAGTACAAGAAAGAATCACATAAACACCATTCGTGTTCACCATTTCAAATTTTTAAAGCAGAATCATAGAGCACCTCTTATATTTCTTTTTAAAAAAACATAAATAAAAAATCAAGGTGCAAAATGAGTTTAGTATGCTAATAACTGTATAGAAAGAGGAAGAAAATAAATAAACACACAAACACACACAATACACACATGCTCCTATTTGCTTATGTTTGCAAAAGTTATTTCTGGAAGGATATACAAATTGTTAACACAAGTAACCTCCAGAAAGGGGGCCAAGCACAAGAGTGACAGAACTTTTCGAGGTACACTCTTCATCTTTTGGACGTGAACAAAATGAATTTATCATGTCTTTAAACAAACGAACTTAAAATGTCATTTTAGAATACAGTATTTTAAGATGCTTTTAATTTACACTACCAAAAAGTTGTCAGAAAAACAGTTTTTCATTGTTGGAAAAAAAAAATCCACTGCTTAGGACATTGGAAGCCACATTCTATAATGAGTTCTCAAATGTTTGTTATCTTTTTTAAAGTAAGCCCTCCAAAAGTTATATTTATAAAATATTTTAGGCCGGGCGCGGTGGCTCAAGCCTGTAATCCCAGCACTTTGGGAGGCCGAGACGGGCGGATCACAAAGGTCAGGGTGGGGCCATCCTGACTAACATGGGTGAAACCCGTCTCTACTAAAAATACAAAAAACTAGCAGGCTGAAGTGGCGGGCGCCTGTAGTCCCAGCTACTCGGGAGGCTGAGGCAGGAGAATGGCGTAAACCCGGGGCCCGGAGCTTGCAGTGAGCTGAGATCCGGCCACTGCACTCCAACCTGGGGAACAGAGGCGAGACTCGATCTCAAAAAAATAAAAATAAAAATAAAATATTTTAATATAAAACTTCTTTACATTAAAATAATAATAAAAGGACTATGGAATCCAGTCATCAACTCAAAGAAGTTATATTTAAGATTTTCTCTCATTCTAGAATTGTTTTTTAACTTTCAGGTTTTGTTTTTTTTTGGGCGGGTCTGGCTCAATACTCCCAGGCTGAGTGCGCGGGAATGCTCACTATCCGCTGGGGTCTCCTGCCTCAACCTCCTGGTAGCTGGGACAGCGCCACTCCCCTGCGCCGGCTTAATTTAATGACACGAAGCCAGAGCGAGGGTTTCATCGGTGTCTCGTCTCGACCTTATCCGTCTCGACCTAAAGTGCTAAAGTTGAAGCGAAACCACTCTTTCAGTAACAGGTTTTTACAAATTGTTACAAAATATGAATTCAAATTGAACATTTAACTTTTTCTTAGTGGAATAGCCATTGGTATTTCAGAACTTTGACTTGTATAAAGAACAAAACTTAAATGTATGCCAAACTGTACTTAATGGGTCTGTATATAATTACAGCAAGATTTGGGGTAATCACTATCTTGGAACCAATAAAGAATATTTTGACTACCTGGCTGCTATGTGCTGTGTTAATGGTATGGATGTGATACACAAATGACTAGAAAAATATTAAGAATTGTGTTATCGTTATTAATAAAAAAATATTATTACTTATAATACTGAACATTAAATCTTCAGTATTCACAAAATTAGAATTGGTCACAATTTTCTTACAAATTAGCTAGAATTAAATGCAAATTATCCATTTTATCTAATTCACAATGAGGATCACTAGCAAAACATAGTAAACAATACAAAATAAAACTAATAATCAGCGAAAACTATATGCAGTAGATGTGTTTTGAGAAAATGACTAAAGATACCTTAGGTCTACAAAAACTGCAAAACTTATTGAGAAAAATTAAAGTCAATACAGAAATACAAAAAAAACTGTTCACAATTAAAAAAAGTGCCCTGGATTGTTACTTAAAATTAATAGAAGAAACAGGCTGGGCACGGTGATTCACGCCTGTAATTCAGCACTCACTGGGAGGCGAGGCAGAGCGAGGATCATCTGAGGTCAGGAGTTCAAGACCAGCCTGGCCAACATGGTGACCTGTCTCTACTAAAAATACAAAATTAGCTGGTCATGGTGGTGGGTGCCTGTAATTCCAGCTACTTGGGAGGCTGAGGCAGAATTGCTTGAACCCGGAGGCAGAAGTTGCAGTGAGCCCGAGATCAGCCTTTTCTGCTCCAGCGTGAAGGCGACAGAGAGGTGAGACTGTGCCTCAAAAAAGAAATTAATAGAAGAAACAAATTATTATTATATATATACATATATATATATATATATATAAAAGCATATATACAAAAACTACCTAAACATGTACCAAAACTAAAATTGGAAAAAGTACTTACAAAAGAAAATTAAAAAGGCTACCCTGGCAGAGTTTAAAATAACAAAACTCTAGCAATTAAACTAATCAAGAAATCAGCCCTTCATTAAAAACTTCATATAGTTAGAGCCTGTGAAAGTAATTTCAGAACATAAAAATAAAAATGAAAAATAGAAACCTCTTAAAACCACCATATATAAAACTTGAGTTGGCTTTAAAAAAAAAAACTCTGAAGAGCACTCTAATGAAAATCTACCAATATTTAAATGTGATTTAAATATTGTTTTTCTTAAATACTAGTGACAGTAAATCATTCATATTTAAAATTAAGTATCAACAGGATCAACGATACCAATGCCAAAATATTCTGTACTCAAATATTCACTGGAAATGGAATTATCTTTTTTTAAATATTACTTTTCAAATAATTCTAATAACAATCCAAATACAATGGCAACATAATATAAGGGCAGTATTCTTTCCGTTCTCTGAAAATGAGTATCAATTATTATTTGTATAACTTAGTAAATGTTCATATAGTGGTTCTGGAACCACAAGAATCCCCTGAAGGACTCATTAAAATTCCAATTCTGGACCACAGCCCAGAAAATCTGACTTAGGACTAGTGTTGGATCTAGGAATCTGTATTTTTAACATGTATATTGAAATAATTTCTTTTTTTTTTTGAGACGGAGTCTCGCTCTGTCACCCATGCTGGAGTGCAGTGGTGCGATCTCGGCTCACTGAAACCCCCGCCTCCCAGGTTCATGACATTCTCCTGCCTCAGACTCCCAAGTAGCTGGGACTACAGGGGCCCACCACCATGCCCGGCTAATTTTTTTTGTATTTTTAGTAGAGACGGGGTTTCACCATGTTAGCCAGGATGGTCTTGATCTCCTGACCTCATGATGCACCCACCTCGGCCTCCCAAAGTGCTTACGCAGTCAAGAATAACATCCTGTTCTAAAGATGATCCTCTCTATTCAAATACATCCTAGGGAGAAAGAACAAAGAAGCAGGAGGAAGATATAAAGACTGATTACACAAACTATTTATATGCTGGGCAGGGGTGCTATTTGTACTTTCTGACTTTTGCTGTTACTGGGTTATCAACATTAACAATCATTACTGGATGGTCAATATGACCCAGCTTCTGACCCTGGCCATTTGTTCCTTCTGAGTGTTCCCACTGTTTTCTAATCCGTTCCTTAAGTTTTTCCAGTTTGACATCATGTTGTCGCCGCTTTAGAATATCTAATCTTTGGGAATTAGAAGTACTAGTAGAGGATGGAGAAGAGTCAGTTAGTCGTAACACTTTTGGATCAATATCATGGGCCATGTTATTCACAGAAAGCTTCAAATTGTTCTCACTTCCTTTTGTTCTGTTAGGCATTTCTTCTTCAGTTCTCATAGAAGCTCCCATCCTAATCAAACATTCAGAATTTTGCAATGCATCAATTGCTGGTCGATCATTTAAAAACCTAACAACTGTATCATTGATGACAGATGATTGGGAGCTCTCAAAATCACAACTCCGTATATTCCGTTCTTCTCGACTGCCTATCATCCAGTTACCACTCTCACTCTTTTCTTCATTAACATCTACACAATATACATCCTTTGACTCCAGATGGCTGGAACTCAAATTGGAAGGTGCACCATGGATTTCCCTACAATAAAAAATAATAAGTTCTGTGACTATAAGAAATAACATATTGTATAGTTGAAAATTGCTAAGAGTAGATTTTAAGTGTTTTCACCACAAAAAAAAATAAGAATATGAGGTAATAAATGTTAAATAACTTGATTTAGCCATTCCACAAGGTATACATATACCAAAATATCATGTTGTATACTATACATACAGTTTCTACTTATCAATTTTAAAGCTAAATCTTTTTAAAAGCTTTTCATAAAAGTACAAAAACTAGTCAAATGGAAACCAGTCATACAAACTGAATAAGAACTCTAAGCTAGCATTAGAAACCAAAAAATAAAAAGCCTAGAAATTCCAGTAAGTTAAAGATTGCAAAATAACCATTAGTAATATTATAACTCAATGCTCAATACCCCCTCTATCAAGTAAAATGGCAAATAATCTAAATAACAATCTGCATATTATAAAATAAGAAATATGCAAAAGATATGTAGAGAGATTTCCTAAGAACTCCAGAAAACAGGATTATAATCTGACTTTGGGTATTCACTTGACATTTGTCAATAAAATGTGTTATTTGCTACTCTATAAAATCTTACATACCAGGGAAAGAAGTTCTCAAATACTGGCATTTCATATATGTCACTTCTAAATAAGGAACAAAATTAATAAATAGACTAGGGGTAGAAATATAGTGGAGGTACAATAAATATTTTCCTCCAAATAAATGTGGTTAGTAATGTTAAATCTCTTAACCACAAAGTATTTTTTGGCAGCTTCAAACTTTGTAAAGCATATCTAGAAAATCAGGAGTAAGCAAAGAAGGCTGGGCAAAGCCAAAGTACTTCTCACAAGTCTATATTCTCTGCTCATAGAAAACACTACCAAAAATCTTCCTCCAGAGACTATTTTTATTTTACATGTCATTCTAATAAGCCTTACTTTAGATTTATTTTATTTATTTATTTATGTATTTATTTTTGAGAAGGATTCTCACTCTGTCACCCAGGCTGGAGTGCAGTGGCATGATCTCACTCACTGCAACCTCTGCCTCCCGGGTTCAAGCGATTCTCCCGCCGCAGCCTCCCGAGTAGCTGGGATTACAGACGCGTGCCATCATGCTTGGCTAACTTTTCTATTTTTAGTACAGACGAGGTTTCACCATGTTGGTTGGCCAGGCTGGTCTTGAACTCCTGACCTCAGGTGATCCGCCTGCCTCGGCCTTCCAAAGTGCTGGGATTACAGGTGTGAGCCATTGTGCCTGGCTGAGCCTTATTTTAGGAAAGCAGTTTATGAAAAGGGAGGCTAATGAAGACAAATGTTTCAGCAGTGAGAAGAGTACATGAATCATGAAAAAAATAGTCAAGAAAATTATAAAACCAGACATAACAACAGGCTGGACCTGAATGTCTGAAACAGCAGCCACTAGCCACATGTGGCTATTGAGCACATGAAATGTGGCTAATCGAAATTGACAGCTGCTGTAATGTAAGTTACATACTGGGTTCTAAAAATTTAGGAATGTAAAATATCTTTTTTGTGTGTGACTACTAAAAATGTTGAATGTGTGGCTCACATTAATGGTTCTATTGTATAGCAATGATCTGATCTAGGGCATTTCAGGTAAAAGCATAAAACCCTAAATACTACAAAGATTTTTAAAGCCACGATAACATAACATAGTAACTGTTTCTATTGAGATCATATGAGCATGTGCATTTTTCTAAGAAAACAGTCTACAGCTGGCTGGGCGCGGTGGCTCACGCCTGTAATCCCAGCACTTTGGTAGGCCAAGGCGGGTGGATCATGAGATCAGGAGATTGAGACCATCCTGGCTAACACAGTGAAACCCTGTCTCTACTAAAAATACAAAAAAATTAGTAGGGCGTGGTGGCAGGCGACTGTAGTCCCAGCTACTCGGGAGGCTGAGGCAGGAGAATGGCATGAACACGGGAGGCGGAGCTTGCAGTGAGCCGAGATCACGCCACTGCACTCCAGCCTGGGCAACAAAGCAAGACTTGGTCAAAGCGAGACTCGGTCTCAAAAAAAAAAAAAGAACAGTCTACGGCTTTTGTCAGATTCTCACTGGGGTCCATAACCCAAAAAACTTTAGACCCTGTTCTGAGTGGTTGATTTTGAAAAAGATGGGGATCGCCAGGTGTGGTAGCTCACACCTGTAATCCAAGCACTTGTAGAGGCCAAGGTGGGCAGATTGCTTGAGCCCAGGAGTATGAGACCAGCCTGGGCAACACAGCAAAAACCTGTCTCTACAAAAAATATGAAAATTAGCTGGGAGTGGTGGTGCCTGTCTGTAGTCCCAGCTACTCTGGAGACTGAGGTGGGAGGATGGCTTGAGCCCAGGAAAACAAGGCTGTAGTGAGCTGTGATTGGGCCACCGGACTCCAGCCTGGGCAACAGAGTGAGACACTGCCTCAAAAAAAAAGAAAAAAAGAAAGAGATGGGGCTGTGAAATCAGTCCTAGAGACCGAGGCTAAATGTGATTATTTTCACTATATTAACAAGACTGCAACAATTGACAGTTAAAATAATTTAGTTCTAAAATTAGCACATGCAAAAAATAAAAACATAAAATGGTAGGTTACATATCATGTCCCACTCTCAAAAGAGGATAGAAAACTAACACCCCCCAACAAAAAGTAATTTCATACAATCTTTCTTTCACTCACTCATTAAATATTTACTGAATACATATAAGGATGTTCAGTATACAATTCCTTCAACTTTTCTGTAAATTTGTAATTTTTCCTGGTAATAGGTTAGGAAAAAGTATTTAAATATTTAGTACATGCTAGGCATTAAGCTAATGCCATGAGAGTAAGATTTACACCCTTAGATAGACTAATGGGCAGATATGGAACCAAAACATAATGCCATCTGAAAATGTTTTAACAGAGGAAGCTACACAGTACTTTGGGAGCAGAGAGGGATGATGAACTAGGTTGGGAAAATGGGAGTGGGGTAGAAATAGATCTGGCCATTTTTCCCAAAGAAAGTAATGAGTTTTAAGTGAGGAATGGAATCCACCAGGTGGAGAGTATTCCATTCACAGCTATCCTCTGGGTATTTTTTTCTTTTCTTAAAAGATACATAATTTACAGGCCAGCCGCAGTGGCTCACGTCTGTAATCCAAGCACTTTGGGAGGCCGAGGCAGGTGGATCACTTGAGCACATGAGTTCAAGACCCCCCTGGGCAATATGGTGAAACCCCCATCTCTATCAAAAAAAAAAAAAAATTAGTCGGGCATGGTAGCTCGCGCCTGTAAGTCTCAGCTACTTAGGAAGCTGAGGTGGGAGAATCGCCTGAGTCCAGAAGGCGGAGGTTGCAGTGAGCCACGATTGTGCCACTGCACTCCAGCCTGGGCAACAGAACAAGACCTTGTCTCAAAAACCAAAAACCATAATTTACATACTTCTAAATGTAAAGTAGTATTATTTGCAGGAAGAACACTGAACATAAATATGAAGTGAGCAACTCAGTCTCAATTCTGATAATGATTATGTCTCTAGGCAAGTTGCTTAATATCTGTGTGTTTAGAGATTCTGAACTTCGATTATTCTTCTTCAAACTTTTCCCTTCTCCTTTTTTTTAAACTCTGAACTTTACCCAGATTATACCCCTGACCTTCTTTCTATATTTTTTCCAGCCCTTCTAGTGCTTCAATACTAGTGATAACTCCCAGATTTATATTCTCAGCCCTGACCATCCCACATACATTCTTACCCAAATTTTTAAATGCCTACTTAATATTTCCACCTAGATAATTCAAAATTGCATCAAATGCAACATATTAAAAATTGAACTGACAATCCACATCCATCTCCCAACGTATGTAAAATTTAAGAGTACAAACATATACCTAGAACTACCAAGTATCATCATGAAACTTCTTGATTTGTGTTTAAAACACACAAAAAAGCTTACAGATGAAACAAAAAAAAGGCCCAGTGTTTATTACTTATTAATATTTGCCATACTAAGAATATGAATGCACTGAAATCATTAGTAAAGTGTCTCTCAAATACAAAATTCTGTAAGTTTATCAGTTGAATATCTTAAGCTATGTTAACAAAAATGCAAAGCATTTTATATCATCTATACTATCAAAATTCTTACATCAATCTTGAACATCTAAGTTGCTGAAAGCCATTGGCAACAAAATAAAACAATAAATCAACTCATATTCTCAATAAGAAAGGAATTTTATGTGACTAATTAATGCTCCCCTCTCAAAAAAGAAAAAAAGTTAGCAATATAAAGTTCACTATATAAAATAAATGATCTGAGTTATTAAGAAGAAACAAAAAAGCCACACTTCCAGAGATGGAATAATTTGTTTCTAGGAAATATATTTATTACAATAAAGGTGGCCTGAGGCAACTATTACTATTTCTTTCCCCTTGAATATTTATCTGTAGAAGAGGCTACTGCAGTCAGTATTTCATGTTTGCACTATCTTTTGTAGCCATCTTTTGTGAAGAATGAAAAAGGTAGTAATACTAGAGTATTACACTATTTCACAACCAGAGTGCTGTCAAAAACTCAGAAAACAAAGTATACTCTTACTGTAAATATTACAGGCTAAACCTATTTGATACCTTTTTTTTTCAATACTAACCTATAAGAAACCAAAGGTTCACGAAATTCCACACGATTATTTTTCTTCACATTACTCTCCAGGGTGGTAGCTCTGAGAGGACTACGAGATTTCTCTTTTCGTGATTTAGAGGATTTGGAGATTGGAGCATTAACCCAAGAATCGTCCAGGTATCTACCATCTGAAGGAAAAGGAAATCTGTGAGAACATATGATATAAAATACAACTGCCTCTGAATTTGGCTGGTATCTTAAAAAAAAATTAGGTATAGAAATAATAGAAGTTATCTCTAGTATCTCTAGTTGGATATTATATTATATAAGTAGATGAAAAACATTCAGGTTAAATTGTTAAAGTAACTCCATTGATAGAGAAATTATATTCTGAGCAAACAATGCAAAATAAAATTCTACATATAAAATTTATTTTTGTCATGGCTCTCACTTAAAAGAGAAGTATCAGATACAACCTAACAAACTGCCAGGTTAAAAAAAAAAATCTATCTATCTATGTATATAAATATTTATATATATAAATATATCACAGTTTAGGTAGAAAGTACTGACCTGGAGGTTTTCACCCACCAATTAAAAAACCACAGAATGGCCCAGCATGATGGCTCACACCTGTAATCCCTGCACTTTGGGAGGCCAAGGTAGGCGGATCACAAGGTCAGGAGTTCAAGACCAGCCTGACCAACATGGTGAAACCCCATCTCTTCTAAAAATACAAAAATTAGCCAGGCCTAGTGGCACAGCTACTCAGGAGGCTGAGGCAGGGGAATCGCTTGAACCTGGGACGCAGAGGATACAGTGAGTAGAAATCACACCACTGCACTTTAGCCTGGGCAACAGAGTGAGACTCTGTTTCAAAAAAAGAAAAAAGAAAAAAAAAAGGAAAGAAACCACAAGATCAAAATACAAAAGGTAACCCAAGAAAATATTTGCATTGTATCATTTTATAACAGTCACCATATGAAAGAGATTCCATTTATGATTTTAAATCCCAACAAAAATATACATTTTATTAAGTCAATTAAATTTCATTTCCAAAGCACTATTTATCTGTGAATTTAAAAAACAAATCAGACATACATAACCTCAAAATGAAACTCATCGCTAAAAACAAATGAAAACTCATTGTCAAGGGTGATGTAATAGTGCTAAAGTCCCTGATCAAAAGATGGTGAAAACACCATCTACAGTCACTGAACATGAGGCTATTTCATAGCTACCCAATATCAAAAGAAAAAGATTAAATGCCAGTGTCTCTGACAAAAAAGCAAGCAACACGAGACTATAAGAAGAAATTAAACTGAAACAAAACTACTACATCAACAACTTATATTTAAGGCAGAGTGTGGTAGCTACACCTATAATCCCAGCACTTTAAGGAGTCCAAGATGGGAGGATTACTTAAGGCCAGGAGTTCAAGACAAGCCTGGGCAGCACAGAGAGACTTTGTCTCTACAAAAGATAAAATAAGATTAGCCAGGTGTGGTGGCTAGATCTACAGGCTATACCCCTGTAGATAGAGCTGTCTGTTTTTTCAAAATTTATATTTAATATATGTATATATTTGGAAGTAACTTCATACATACCTTTTCTACTTATTTTTCGGGTAGCACTTGTAGAAGACTTCTTGGTATCCATGACAGAATCACACACAGCTGTACTTGT
The DNA here is from genome assembly GCF_008728515.1 of Papio anubis. Lineage (NCBI taxonomy): Eukaryota > Metazoa > Chordata > Mammalia > Primates > Cercopithecidae > Papio > Papio anubis. Next base: position 181,977,203 of record NC_044976.1, read on the forward strand.
AGGGGCTACTTCTAATTTATTTTCAATGTGTCTCAGCTAAAGTTTAAATACCATCACAAGACATAAGTTAATTCCGTAAATAATCCACCATCAATTTACATGGTTATTTAAAAGTATATTGCCCGATACCTTTTTCCAAAGTAGAAAAAAAACTCAGGAATGCTTTCTTAAAATATTTGTTTTTCATCATTTTTTACTTTAGCTGTAATAATATCTGGCATAATGCTCCCCAAATTTAGACAAGAAAAATCAGTAAGATTCTGAAGAATATCAAAGAGTTTCCACTTGATATGCTGACCTATTTTTTAAATTGTTTAGTAAAAAAAAAGTAGTAAATTATCTGACTTTTTTTTTTTTGAGACGGTCTTGGTCCATCATGCAGGCTGGAGTGCAGTGACACGATCTCGGGTCACTGCAACCTCCACCTCACGGGTTCAAGAGATTCTCCTTCAGCCTCCCTAGTGGCTGGGATTACAGGCGTGCGCCACCACACCGGGCTAATTTTTGTATTTTTCATAGAGATGGGGTTTCCCCATGTTGGCCAGGCTGTTCTCAAACTCCTGACCTCAGGTGATCCACACGCCTCGGCCTCCCAAAGTGCTGGGATTACAGGCATGAGCCACCACGTTCAGCCAATTATCTGACTTTATATGTGACACACCATTATGCAATATATCCTGTGCATTTTACACGCAAAAATGAGTAAAGAATTATTTACCTGGACCAAAATTTAGGACTATAAGTACTCAAACAGCCACTGTGTTTTACAGTTTTATGTCTATAAAATAAGTTTCACAATAAAGAGAAAATATAACTCTGCAATATAAGTCAACTTTTGGTTATAACCACCAATGTTCTCAATGACTGAAAAGCATTTTTTCCTAAATAGTAAAATATTACATGCTTATAAGAAAAAACTAGGAAAACAGAAACAATATAAAAAATAAAATTAAAATCATCAAAATTCCATCACATATAGACACTTTATATAAAATTTTGGTATATCGTCCTTCAGTTTTTTTTTTTTTTTTTTTGAGACAGGGTCTCACTCTGTCACCCAGGCTGGAGTGCAGTCACATGATCTCAGCTCACTGCAACCTCTGCATCCTGGGCTCAAGCGATCCTCCCACCTCAGCCTCCCAAGTAGCTGAGACTACAGATGTACACCACTAATTAGCCCAGCTAATTTTATATTTTTTGTAGAGACGGGGTTTAAAATTCAGAATCTGAATTTTAATAAGCTCCCAAATGTCCAGGTTGATCTCGAACTCCCGAGCTCAAGTGATCTACCTGCCTCAGCCTCCCAAAGTGCTGCGATTACAGGCATGAGCGACTGCACCCAGCCTTCCTTCAGATTTTTGCATCCCAATGCATTTTAAAAATTGGAATAATTTTTGATATACTAATAGTTCTACATTAGATTGTCTCCCCTACTTATATTCCTTTATCATCCTTAAATGTTCTTCAAAAACACCCAATAGTTTTGAAAAACAACTATTAACAGTTTAACTCTAAATTAGTGTAGCACTAAGTTAAACTGGTGGATAAAAACTATTTCTATACCATACAAAATATAATGCTCAGGTAGAAGAGAGAGAATATATATTGCTACATTCATAGGGCCAAAATACGACTCTGCACTGGGACCAAATCTAGGTTATATCACCTTTTCCAGATTTATTTTCAAACTAGTTCTAAAGATTAGAGGACAGAAAATATCACTGAAATACTTAGTAAAGAAGTAGGTGATTCAAAATCAGGTGGTATAGAAAACAAAAAAGGGTATATTAGGAAAGTAATTTGCCCAGAGAGCAAATTAAAAAGAAAAGAGTTTCCCTTTGAATGAACTATTTGTATCACCTGCCAAACTTGGATTCCTAAACTCTAGACAAGATTGGCCAGAACACAAATGGGAACAGGTTGCCCACAGTCATTCTTCTTCAGTAGTAAGAGAAAAAACCTGTTATTGCCACAAAAAAGAAGTAACTCTTTCAACACTGTTATTCAACATAGTACAGGAAGTCCTAGCTAGAGCAATCAGACAACAGAAAGAAATAAAGGGCATCCAAATTGGAAAGGAAGAATAACTCACAGTCCATTCAAGAAGTTGGTTTCCTTCATTTCCTCCCTAACGATGAGCCTTCTACATAGACAAAGCCACTACCTTCATCCTCTGTTTTAAATTTTTCTTTCTTTCTTTCTTTCTTTTTTTTTTTTGAGACAGGATCTCATTCTGTTGCCCAGGCTGGAATGCAGTGGTATGATCACAGCTCACTGCAGCCTTGAGCTCCCGGGCTCAGGTAATCATCCCACCTCAGCCTCCCGAGTGGCTGGGACCACAGGCGCATGCCACCACACCCAGCTAATTTTTGTACTGTTGCAGAAATGGGGTTTTGCCATGTTTTACAGGCTGGTCTTGAACTCCTGGGCTCAAAATGATCCTCCCACCTTGGCCTCCCAAAGTGCTGGGATTACGGGGTGCGCCACTGCATTCAGCTTAAATTCTCTTTTCCACCTACCAAGTGAACAAATTTATTAAAGGTGAATAAACAGTACAAATTATTATTATTACTGAGACAGGGTCTTGCTCTGTCATTCAGGCTAAAGCACAGTGGCACAATCAAGGGTCTCTGCAACCTCAAAGCCTCAACCTCCCTGGGCTCAAGCAATCTTCCTGCCTCAGCCTCCTGAGCAGCAGGGATTACAGGTGCACACCACCAAGCCTGGCTAATTTTTGTCTTTTTTTGGTAGAGACAGGGCTTTGCCATGTTGCCCAGGCTAATCTCAAACTCCTGGGTTCAAGCTATCTACCCACCTCGACCTCCCAAAGTGCTAGGATTACAGGTGTAAGCCACCACAACCAGTTAATTTTAATACTTTATACGCCATGGTGCTTGTGCTCCTAATCCCTAAAGTAGTATCCTGTTTATTACTTTACCATTTAAAAGTTGTCATTTATGTTTATTTTATAATATACAGTGTGTGTGTGTGCGTGTATATATATATATATATATATATATATAGAGAGAGAGAGAGACTAAGAGAGAGAGAGAGAGAGGGGGGATCTCTTGAGCCCAGGAGTTCAAGACCAGCCTGAGCAACACAGTGAGAACCCGTCTGTATAACAAAAAATAAAAATAAAAGTAAATTTTAAAGAACAGAATGGAAAAAATTTTAATCTATTCAATCATAACAGGAAATTGATTTTCATCTAGAAATAAATAAATGGATGCTAAAACTACTTACAGCAGCCTTGGTCTGAGAAAGTGCATCCCACGATGTGGTAATATCTCCTAGGAAAAAAAATGATATTTACTATATCAATCAACCAGAATCTCTGAATTAGACCTCAAAATCTGAATATTAATAAGCTCCCAAATGCACTCAAAAGTCTGAAAACTACCTTATTAGGCAGAACAATTCCTCAGCAAATGCTTTATTATATTGAGTCAAAATGGGTTTTTATCTATAAGATTATTAAGCCAACATTCCCAACATATGGTTTAAAGGTAAATAGACACTGCTACCATTGGACTGGCATTTCCACTCACATCTGTATCAGACAGCTCCAAAAATAAGCAGCACCCTCAGTTTACCCCAATGAGCTGAACAAAAATTTTATATTGTACTATATTTTATAATACAATGTGAGAAAGATTAGAAAGCTACTCCAGATTTTGATCTACTAGTAAAAACATAGGTAAAATCCATTCAGTCTTTCAGATAACAACCCTTCAAATAGTTTAAGGTCATGTATTTTCCATAAGTCATCCTTCTTCAGGATAAGTATTTCCACTTCCTCCAAATACTCTTCATATGACTCGATTTCCAGATCTTTCACAAACCCAATAATCTTCCTCCAGATGTACTCTAGTTTGTCAATCTCCCTCAAAAAATATCATGCCTTAAAATTACCTCTAATGCATTATTTTAAAAAGAATTCAGTGAGACTCTTACTATTATTATCTGTAACCCTGTAAGTCTGTAACTATATTGGGGCTATACCATTTATTGAAATTAGGCCAGAATTTCTGAAAAATTTTACATATACTGGTTCATTTTAAAAAAGGATTCCTGCTTTACAAAACAGTTTACTATAGGATGCTTTTAACATGAAGCACCATGTATATTTAAAATATAAGAGAATTTAAAAATTATTTATCCACTTTCTATAAATCAAAGCATAGGTATAATTTTCATTTATTTATTAGACCAAAATGTAATACACATGACCTAAATGAGGTATTAAGTTCCCTTTAAAAAAACAAAATCATACCTTGAACAGTATCCTTGCTTTGAGAGTTCCTTGGATTTTGTAAAGGCACCTCTTTTGATTTGCTGCTCCTCATCCTGCCAATTTACCTGCAATCACATCAGCATTCACTGAACATCAATCTTATATTATTTTTCCTCAGAAAAATAACTCATTACAAATTATATTATGACTACTTCACACCCATTAGGATGTAAATAGGACAGGCTACTATCAAAAACACACAAAATAGTAACTGCTGGCAAAGATTTGCAAAACTAGAACCCGTGTGTGCTATTGGTGGTAATGTATAATGGTACAGTCACTATGGAAAACAGTGTGGCAGTTCCTCAAAAAAGTAAAATTAGAATTACCATAAGATCCAGCAATTCTACTTCTAGATATATGATACGGTTTGGTTCTGTGTCCCCACCCAAATCTCACCCTGAATTGTAATCTCCATAATCCCCAAGTGTCATGGGCAGAACCAGGTAGAAGTAATTGGATCGGGGGGCAGTTTCCCCTATGCTATTCTCATGATAGTGAGTCTCATGAGATCTAATGGCTTCATAAGTATCTGGCATTTCCCCTGCTTGCACTCATTCTCTCTCCTGCCACCCTGTGAAGAGGTGCCTTCTGCCATGATTGTAAGTATCCTGAGGTCTCCCCAGCCATGTGGAGCTGTGAACCAATTAAACATCTTTTCTTTATAAATTACCCAGTTTCGGGTAATTTATAGCAGTGTGAGAATGGACAAATATAGTATACAACCAAAAAACTTGTGGAGGCTCGAACTATTTGTACAACCATGTTCAAAGCAGCATTATTCATAGTAGCTAACATGGAAGTAGCCCAACTATCTATCAACAAATGAATGAATAAGCAAAATGACATTTATATATATAATAGAATATTATTGAGCCTTAAAAGGAAGGAAATCTGATATATGATACAACATGAAAGAATCTTGAGGACATTATACTAAAGTGAAATAAGCCAATCACAAAAAGACAAATACTGTATGATTCCACTTATATGAGACAGTAAGAATAGTCAAAATCATCGAGACAAAAAGTAGAATGGTGGTTGCCAGGGGCTGGGGAAAGAGATGAATGGGAGTTACTGTTTAATGGGTTTCAGTTTTGCAAAATGAAAAGAAGTCTGGAAATGGATGGTGGTGATGGCTGTAAAACAATATGAATGTACTTAACACCATTGAACTGTATACTTAAGAAATGGTTGTAATGGTAAATTTTATGTTATGTATATTTTACCGCAATAAAAAAATGAAAGGAAAAAAATTACGTCACAACTCAAAGGGAAAGATCATGATCTGCCTATGGTTAGACAGCTTAGTGATAAGTCATACTATATTTTCCTATGAATATAGAGGAACTAGTCTCTTATAAAAATCATGTAACAACACAAAGTTTGAAAAATATAAGAAGAAAAACTCATTACTCCCTAAATCCTAATACAATCATTAATAAATAATTTTATTACTATCATCACTGTAACTTCAATTTTGTGCCCTACTTTACCTAACTGCTGGACATTTGTGGTGGTTTTAAAACATATTCAAAATTTGTTTCATACTCCTTTCTTCAAAATGTGGAAATTAATTATTCTCCCATTGAATGTGATGGGACTTAGAGACTTATTTTAAACTAATATCACATGTGATGAAAGTGACAACATGTGACTTCCAAGACTAGGCTATAAAACACATTCCCTTCTCTCTTTATACCTCAAGGATCCAGGTGTCATGTCCTAAGAACAGTCAAGCAATCCTATAGATGTCCATGTGGCAAAGAACTGAAGCCGCCTGCCTACAGTTACGTGGGTGAGCTATCCCTTGCAAGTAGATCCTCCAGCCCAAGTCAAATCTTCATAGGACTACAGCTCTACCTGACATCCTGACTGCAACCTCATGACAGACACTGAGCCAAAATCACCCAGATAAGCTGCTCCTGAATTCCTTACATACAGAAAGTGTGAGATCGCAAATGTTTTGTGTTTTAAACTGCTTAAATTGGGGTGGGAGGTTATGAATTACACAACAAGAGATATCCAATACAATACTATGTCCCATTTTCTCTTCTACAAATAATACTGAAATGAACATATTTGTATCTATGAATTTCTGCTTATTTGGATTATTTATTTAGAACAGTATCTGCAAAGTGTGCTAAAACTGAACGAAAGAATGTGAAGGACATGTTGCTCTTGAAACACCATGTCACTGAAATACAATGGGTCTTCCAAGAAGGGCCTACCCATTTCATAAATATCTCAATATTATCTATTCTTTCTACTTTTGCTGATTTAACAGGAAAAAAATGTACGCTTTAATTTGAATTTGGTAGATGCTAGCAGGATAAAACGTTCTGCTCTATATCTTAACCTTAGTGCTTCATTTGTGAATTGTCTTTTCTATCCTTTGCCCACTTACCTACCAGGATCTTAATGTTCTTCTTATCAAGTTGATGAGTTATTTGCCTTACAAATATATTAAACCTGTCATATTTGATAAACATTATTTTCTCCACTTAGTTGTATGCAGAGGCAGTACAGTATGTTGAATATTAAAAACACCAATTTAAATTTAAGAAAAAGAAGGGCTCACCTATTAGGTCAAAATATGTAAAACTAAAAGGTATGGTTAATTTTTAAGGAAGTTAATTTAATCTGATTTATCAGAGTAAATAATCCTGACTTATAAATGTTCCTAGAAAACACCTCAAAAATGTTCTAAAAATAGGGTTGGGCACAGTGGCTCACGCCTGTAATCCCAACACTTTGGGAGGCTGAGGCGGGTGGATCACCCAAGGTCAGGAGTTCAAGACCAGCCTGGCCAACATGGCGAAACCCAGTCTCTACTAAAAATACAAAAATCAGCCAGGCATGGTGGCGCACATCTGTAAGACCAGCTACTCGGGAGGCTGAGGCAGGAGAACTGCTTGAACCCAGGAGGCACAGGTTACAGTGAGCTGAGATCACACCACTACACTTCAGCCTGGGCAAGAGAGCAAGACTCCATCTCAAAAAAAAAAAAAAAGTTCTAAAAATAAAATTTTTTCATAGATTATAGAATATGGCTCTAAGAAAAGTAAACAAGTTTTCTGAAAATAGAGGAGCATGGTAGAAAAACAACATTTTATCAACCATAAAACTTTAATCTGCCAACACAGTTTAACAAATTAACTCATTTTGGCCTGGTGCAGTGGCTCACGCCTGTAATCCCAGCACTTTGGGAGGCCGCAGCAGGCGGATCATGAGGTCAAGAGATCAAGACCATCCTGGCCAACACAGTGAAACTCCGTCTCTACTAAAAACACAAAAATTAGCCAGGCATGGTGGCAGGTGCCTGTAATCCCAGCTACTCAGGAAGCTGAGGCAGGAGAATTGCTTGAACCAGGGAGTCAGAGGTTGCAGTGAGCTGAGATTGCACCACAGCATTCCAGCCTTGCAACAGAGTAAGACTCTGTCTCAAAAAAAAAAAACAAAAACAAAAAATTAACTCATTTTCCTTTTGATAAAAAGATTTTTAATCTAGCCAACTGAAAAATTAAGCAAACATCAGTTATATTACTAGAGTATCTGTCATGATTAGACAAAAAATTTCTTTGGGCAGACATCTTTTTGCTTTAAAACTAAAATAAGTGCTGAAATATACAGTGATTATCAATTTTCCAATAGAAAGGATAAATAGATTAAATAATCAAAAACTACATATGTGTCCACAATCTCTATGTCTTCTTAGCTAACACTAAGGCTGAGACAGTATAAATGAGTAAACGAGAAAATTTATCTGCTTCAAAATAAATACCCTATTAATGGGCAATCATCGTTAATATAAATGACTAAATATTAGAAGTATGACATTTATGTAAAAGTTCATACTATAATTATAGAATATCTCCCACTAATAATGAGACTGAATTACATCTACATGCAAAAAGATAGCTGAATATCACAAACATGTTGTGAAGAATGCCAGAAACAAGAGTAAAAACCATATAGTTCCATTAAATAAAGTATAAAATAAGCAAAAGGAATCTACAGTGATAGAAGTGAGGACAGTCATCACCCTTGAAGTGGCTAGAGAGGTGGCTGAAATTAGAGCAAGGAAGTGCTGCTAATCTTCATGGATTTGGGTGCTGATTTCAAGGGTACGTTCAGTTTAAGAGACTTTATCAACTTGCACATTTATGTGCTTTTTCAATGTATATTATACTTCAAAGGATTTTCAGATAACATGAATTATGTCCTGTTTTAGGTTGCAGTAGTGCAATCAGGGCTCACTGCAGCCTCAACCTCCTGGGCTCACGTGTTCCTTCCACCTCAGCCTCCCAATAACTGAGGCTACAGGTGCACACCACCATGCCCGGCTAATTTTTTAAAAATTTTTATAGAGATGAGGTCTCACTATGTTGCCCAGGCTGGCCTCAAACTCCTGGGTTCAAGTGATTATCCCACCTCAGCCTCCCAAAATGCTGGGATCATGGGTGTCAGCCACCACACGCAGCCTATAATTATAGTTTGTTTGTTTGTTTGTTTGTTTTTTTGAGACGGAGTCTCGCTCTGCCGCCCAGGCTGGAGTGCAGTGGCCGGATCTCAGCTCACTGCAAGCTCCGCCTCCCGGGTTCACGCCATTCTCCTGCCTCAGCCTCCCGAGTAGCTGGGACTGCAGGCGCCCGCCATCTCGCTCAGCTAGTTTTTTGTATTTTTTAGTAGAGACGGGGTTTCACCGTGTTCGCCAGGATGGTCTTGATCTCCTGACCTCGTGATCCACCCGTCTCGGCCTCCCAAAGTGCTGGGATTACAGGCTTGAGCCACCGCGCCCGGCCTATAATTATAGTTTTAAATCAGTTTTGTGGTATCTATTCTCATGAAGCACCTCAATTTGCCAATAACCTACCTTTTAAATCTTTGGTTATCCCATGCCCTGTAAGTGAATATTTTAAATATAATGTATTTAAGTTGGTCTGTTCTTTATATAAGAATACATTTTTTAAATCACCATTCTTGTAGAAATTGAAAATAGAATTAGTGAAAAAAGTGTAATAAAAAACTTACTTATAATAAGATGATCTATCAAAAGGTTTACTATCTTTAAAGTGCAAATCTCAATTTGCATAAGGCCTTTTTCCCAACCACTTTTAAGTGTTTACCAAGTCAAATAGATTATTCAAGATCACTTCCTGGGGAATAATGAAAGCACCTTCCCAGTTAAATCTTTTAGAGATATCATGACAATAACCTTATTCAACACTCATATGGAAAACTTGGATTTATTTATTTGTTGGACATTTATGTATTATCTTTTGTCTACTTAATTTGCCAAGAATTAAGAGATGAACAAAAATTCACCAGAACTACTGAATTTTTGTCCATTTCATATTTCTAAAATACTTAACTCCTAAATAACTTGATATCATTATTTGGCATATAACAGTTCATGGTTATGCTGTCAATGGATTTTATATTTCATCAATAAAAAATGACTCTGTTTATCCCTAGAGAAATGTGTTTTAGTATTTAATTCTACTTTGCATGCTATTAATAAAAAGCAAACATTGCTTTATTGCATCTGCCCTATCCTTTTAATTTTAAGCTTTCTGGATCACTTTCTTTTAAACATATATTGTATTAAAGATTTTTTTAACCCAATGTAATAATATTTGTCTTTTAAGACTAAGAATGAGGAAAGTAAACTTGCATATCAACAGCTTGTACTAACAATGTTTTTTGAGTACCTACTTTGTGCAAAGCATTGTGTGTTACTAAAAAAAACTAAAAAGAAATGGTCCTTACAGATGAAAAAATAGAGAGAGAGAGACAGAGAAAGAGAGAGAGAAAAACGGTTCTGACCTCTACAATCTCACAATGTAGTACAAGTATTCTTAACCTAGTAATCCATGAATGAGGTTTCCCTCTAAGATCTGAAACAAGACAAAGATGACCACTTTTACCACTTTTGTTCAACATAGTTCTGGAAAACTTAGCCACAGTAATTAGGCAAGAGAAAGAAACAAAGGGCATCCAAATTGCAAAGGAGGAAGTCAAACAGTCCCTGTTTTCAGACAATATAATCATACATATAGGAAATCCCAAAGACTCCAGCAAAAAAAACTATTAGAACTAATAAATGAATTCAGTAAATTCGTAGGATACAAAATCAACATACAAAAATCAGTAGTGATTCTAAACATAAATAATGAACTACCTTAAAAAGAAATCAAGAAAGCAATCCTATCCACAGTAACTACAAAAAAATAAATCTGGCTAGGAATAAGTTTAACCAAGGAAGTAAAAAATCTCTACAAAGGAAACTGTAAAACACTGAGGAAAAAAGTTAAAGAAGACACACAAAAAAGAAAAACATCCTGTGTTCATGAACTAGAAAAATTAATATTGTTAAAATGATCATACAACCCAAAGTGATCTATAGGTTCAATACAATCCCTATCAAAATACCAGTGGCATGCTTCACAGAAATAGAAAAAACAATCCTGAAATTCATATGGAACCACAAAAGACACCAAATTCCCAAAGCAATCCAAAGCAAAAAAAAATAAACCTGGAAGCATCACACTACCAGATTTCAAAATATACTACAAAGCTACAGTAACAAAAACAGCATGGTACTGCCATAAAATCAGACATATAGACCAATGGAACAGAATAGAGAACATCCATGTATTTATAGCCAACTAATTTTTTACAATGGTGCCAAGAACATTCATTGGGGAAAGGATAGTCTCTTCAATAAACAGTGCTGGGAAAACTGAATATCCATATGCAGAAGAATGAAAACAGACCCCCATCTCTCACCCTACACAAAAATCAACTTGAAATGGATTAAAGACTTAAATATAAGACCCCCAAAACTACAAAATAATTAGAAGAAAATATAAGGGAAACAAACAGTTCAGAGCACTGGTCTGGTGAAAGATTTTATGAATAAGACCCCCAAAAGCACAAGAAACAAAAGCAAAAATTAACAAATTGCATTATATCAATCTAAAAAGCTTCTGCACAGCAAAGGAAACAATCAACAGAATAAAAAAACAACCTACAAAATGGGAGAAAATATCTGCAAACTACTCATCTGTCAGGGAATTGATATCTAGAACATACAGAACTCATACAACTTAAGAGCAAAAAAAAAAAAAACCACCCCAAATAATCTAATTAAAAATGGGCAAATACAAATGGTGAAGAAACATGTTTTTAAAAAGCTCAACATCACTAAACATCACGGAAATGCAAATCAATACCACAATATCATCTCACTCCAGTTAGAATGGCTATTACCAAAAAGACAAAAAACAACAAATGCTAGCGAGGATATACAGAAAAAGGAACTCTTATATACTATTGGTGGGAATGTAAACTAGTATATCCACTATGGAAAACAGTATGGAGATTCCTCATAAAACTACAAATAGAACTGTCATATGATCCAGCAATCCCACTACTGCATATTTATCCAAGGGAAAGAAAATCAGTATACTGAAGAGCTATCTGCACTTCCATGTTTATAGCAGCATTATTCACAATAACCAAGAAATGGAAACAACCAAGTGTCCGACAACAGATGAACAGATGAAGAAAATATGGAACTACATCCTGTCTATAAGAGACTCACTTTAGATCTAATGACAAAAATAGACTGAAGTTAGCAGGATGAAAAAAGAAACTGCATGTAAACAGTAACCAAATGAGAACATGGGAGGTCACAATTATATTAGGCAAAATACACTTTAAGTCAAAACCATTCACATTTCCATAAAAAAGAAAAGAAAAAACATATATACACAATGGAATACCATTCAGCCTTAAAAAGAAAAAAATTCTGTCATTTACAACAACATGGATGAGCCTGGAGGACGAATATGTTAAGTCAATAAGCCAGGAACAGAAAGTTAAACACAGCATGTTCTCACTCCTATGCAGAAGCTCACAGAAGAGCTCTTCTCATAGAAGAGTAGAACAGAGGTTAGTAGGGACTGGGAGGGGAGTTAAGGGCGCTTAGGAGAGATTTGTTAAAGGATACAAAATTATAGCTAGATAGAAGGAGTAAGTTCTAGTGTTCTATAGCACTGTAGGATGGCCATAGTTAACGATAACATATTGTGTATTTTCAAGTAGACAGAAGACAAGATACTGAACGTCCCCAACACAAACAAGTGATAAATATTTGAGATGATGGATATGCTAATCACCCTGATCTGATCACTATACATTGTATCAAAACATCACTATTGCCCCATGAATATGTACAACAATTGTGTCAATTTAAATTTTTTTAAATTTAAAACATAAAGTTAAGCATTCTATCATATAGTAATAAGCTTGTCACAACATTCTACTCCCATAATGGAAGACAGCCAAAGTTCTCTGTATAGTCATGCCCATGCAATGATGTTTTGGTCAACACAAACCACATATATGACAGTGGCCCCTTAAAACTATATTGGAGCTGAAAAATTTCTATCGCCTAGTATTTACTATACCATATTTTTATTGTTATTATAGAGTGTGCTCCTGCTATTTACTAAAAAATAAAAATACATATTTTACAAATATTTTATTTTGAAAAATATTTTTAAAGCATAAAAAGTAAAAACATAAAAATAAAATTTAAATTGAACAAAAGCTTACAGAATAAGGATATAAACTATTGCTGTATAGCTGTATATTTGTTTTAAGCAAAGAATTATTACAAAAGAGTCAAAAAGTTTTAAAAAAAAAGTTTATAAAGTAAAAAAAGTTACAGTAAACTAAGCTTATAACTGAAGAAAGATTTTTAAATCAACTTAGTGTAGCCTAAGTGCACAGTGTTTATAAAGTCTACAGTAGTGTACAGTAATGTTCTAAGCCTTCAATAGCCTGTTGGACTGCTTTATTTTCTGAGGCTTACTGTCTGCCAAGGTCTAAATTTAAATAATCTTCAATTATCAGAAAACAGCTTTCTTCTTCACATCAAGTGACATAAGAAATGATATAATAAAACACCCATGTACCTACCTCTCAGTTTAAGAAATAAACTATTACCAATTTGGCTGGAGTCCTCTGTGTATCTCTACTCATACTCATCTCTCCCCCCTCATCCAGAAAGAATAACCTCTAGGCTGAACTCAGCATTTATCATGTTTACCTTCCTTCAACTAACATTTTTCAGAAGTCAAAAAGGCCACCTTCCCACTAGGCACAAAACAACTGATCACAAATTATGCCTTCAAAATGTTCCCATAAAGCTTTGTTAAATGAAACTGTGTAAATACTAAAGACATCAATCACTGTGTTTAGCCTACCAAGAGTCCTTTTCTCTAAGGAATTACCCCTACCCACTACTGTGATCCACAAAGATCTGCCCCTCACTCCAGCTCTAGCTGATTGGATAAGGACTAAGGAAGTGACTGGAAAGCAGCCTATCCGGTCTCCGGAAAAAGAGACTGCAGAATTTTGGAATTGAAAGGATAAGCAACTGACCCATGAGCTATAAGGAGCCAAGCTGAAAAATACAATGAAAAACAAAGAGGAAAATCAAAGAAAAACAAATTTTAAAAAAGTGGCCCCAAAGGAAAGGAAAAAGTGGTCTTGTTCTTCACAATTTTCCAGTTCCCGTAACACTAGTACCTCATTTTCTGCTCTTGCATTCTTGGATGCCTTTCTCTAATTTCCCTTTATTTGAGTTTCCTCACGGGGGGAAAAAAAAGATAAAAACCTACAGAAAAAGAGGATCCAACAAAATAATCATTCATTTCAAACCTCTAAATCATGTACTTAGAGGGGAAAAAAGCTATTAATGAAAAATATATTTGAAATTCATTTCCTGTATTTCATTTCTTATATTTCTTATATTCATATATTTCTTAATACATTTTTTGTAGCATACTGGAAATGAATCTCAAATATACTACACAAAATGTGTTAAGAAATGTACTGTTTTAAAGAGAGAGAATACAGAAAATACCCCCAAAATGAATGACAGTTCCTCTCACAGATATGTGCAGGGTTTTCTCTGGTCATCAGAAAATGGTTTTTTTTTTAAGCCCACTGACAAAATGTTGCCTTTATCTTTCACTTTGTTATGAACAGTTCTTCAACTAAAAAGTCCATATTTTTTAAACCAAAAATTGGAGCATAGTCTAAAAAGCTGTATTTTTTTCTGATTTACAGGTTTATTCTTACTAAAGTCCTAGAAAAGCCTAAACATTAAAAAAGAATTGTATCTGTCTAGAAAACCTAGGAAATATGCCTACATTCTAGTAATACAATTTTCCAGTCAACAGGCATTACAACACTAAGTTATTAATATTTGGGATCTTAAACTTTCACCTTAAAACTCTCACTACTTTTGGGATTCGTAAAACATATTTCTCCTGTTTCCCTTGCCTCTTGATTGTTTTATCTCTTACCTCTCAACTCCTGATGGGTTCTCTACTTCTGTCTAATTTATCAATGGTAACATTTCCAAGGCTTTTTCCTAGGCCTCTTCTTCTCTAGCTCCTTCTCCCCAGGCAACCTCACATACTTTCATGGCTTTAACTATTTCCTAAATGTTATATTTCTTCTTCAGATCTATTTCTGAGCTCTAGATGCAAGTTTTCAGTCTATTTGATGTCTATCTCCAAGTACCATTGGCACCTCAAATTTTTCATGTTCAAAACCAAATAAATTCATTATCATCTATCTTCAAAATTTTCTTCTTGTACTCTTAATAAATTGGATTAACACGCATCTAGCTCATCTTTGACATTCCTATCTCTCCCACATTCCATCATATATTTAGTTACCATATCATTTATACCTTTGTTTCTCTATTATGATATGTAAAATATGCCTCATACATAAAGCTGTTTGTAAAAAAAAAATTTAAGATGTTTCTCTAATTTTTCTTTCTTCCCCTTGCCTCTGTTCAAAGCATCATCTTTAGCTTAAATTATGGTAAAAGCTTCCTAAATTATCCTGCTCCTAAATCCATTCTCCATACTGCAATCTAAGTTATCATTCTAAAACAGAACCTAGCAATTCTGATTTTATAACTCTTCAATGACTATCATTTATGGGACAGAGCTCCAAACTCCTTAGCATGATGGACACTTGGGGACCTTCACAACATTAATTTACAGTCTCACCTTTTTATTTTTATTTTTTTTTAAGCAAAACTGTGTAACTACTTTCCTGTCGAATAGGTATATCTAGAGTACATTCTTTGAATATCCAGAACATTTCATTATCTCCACACTGTCTTTTCCTAAATTTTCTCTGGCAAGAATGCCCTTCAAAGCCAAACTCTGTCATCTCCTTAAATCTTTCCCAAACTGGCTCTTAATAAAATTAGTACTTCAATTAGTACTTCTCTGTTTCCTATAGTACTCTTTTCATTTTTTCCTTTTCTTTTTTTTTCTTTTTTAGAGACAGGGTCTTGCTGTGTCACCCAGGCTGGAGTACAGTGGTGCAATCATGGTTCACTGTAGCCTGAAACTCTTGGGCTCAAGCGATCCACCTGCCTCAGCCTCCTGTGTTGCTAGAAATACAGGCATGTGCCACCATGTACAACTAATTTACCTTATTTTTTTTAGAGACAGGTCTCTTTTGTTGCCCAGGCTGTTCTTCAAATCCTGGCCTCAAGCAATCCTCCTGCCTTGGCCTCCCAATGCACTGGGAATACAGGCATGAGCTACCATGGCTGGCCTCTGTTCATTTTTCATAGTTCTTATCATTATATACACATACACACATACATACATTATACATAATTCATTCATTCCATGAACATTCATTGAGCACTTAAGGCTCACAATCAAGTAAAGGAGATACACACATAAACAAATAGTATACAATATAATAAGTGCTATAATAGAGTTACAAATAGCATATATGTATCAGTCTTCCCACAAGGTTGTGTGGTCCTTAAGGACTCTATCTTCTTACTCATCTAGAGATCAACAGAACCTTCAATGAACAAATGAACAAACGACAGCATTAGAAGCTGTTATGAGCTCCATTTAAACAGAAAAAAATAAAGGAGAATCAAAGGCAGGTCTGCCAGTGGAAGGATGAGGTATGATGGGTCAACAGCAGTGTTAAGAAACATGATCTCAGAAGCAGAAGAGGCAGTTAAAGGGCCAGGCTGCAAAACCACTCATAAGAAAGAGGAACAATTAACATATTTATCACTATGGCAGTAAATGAGGGAGGAAAAAAGAAACTGAAAAAATATAAAATGAAAAGAAATGAAAAATAAGGAAATGAAATTCACATACTATTTTGCAAGTAGCCTGTAAGAATATATAGCAAAACAAACTACAAGGAACACACACAAAAAATTTGACCTGCTGATAACGGCAAAGAAAAGCGCTACAGGTAGTCACATAAGCTAAATATATGATGTCATGGAAATAATGGGAGCCATTTGATAAAAGTATGTCATCATTAACGTGCAATAAATCAGAAAACTGGAGTAAAAGATAATGCTACTGCTCTATCACCAAGTAAAAGCCTAATTATGATTACACTAAAAAAAAGTATAATAAATACACATAAATGCTACTGGATACTCATTTATGCACTCACTGACACGAACAGGGTGATTAACAGTTAAACTGGAATAATGAAACATTGCCATCTAGATTCATTGAACAGCAGAAACTACTCAGAAGGAAAGACATTTCTCTTAGCCACCCACTCAAAGCAAACACTGACTACTAGGTCTATGGCTTCAACCTTACAAAAAACGTTAGTGTTTCTTAAAAGGGAATAATGTACGTAGATCATTTGCAGAAATTACTAGAGGGGTACCACTGCTAATTATTAGCTACAACTTAGCAAACATATTTGCCTTGTTAAAAATTTTGTGCCTACTGGGGCCGGGTGCGGTGGCTCACACCTATAATCCCAGCACTTTGGGAGGCCAAGGTGCGCAGATCATGAGGTCAGGAGATCGAGACCATCCTGGCTCACACAGTGAAACCCCGTCTCTACTAAAAATACAAAAAATTAACCGGGCATGGTGGCAGGCGCCTGTAGTCCCAGCTACTCGGGAGGCTGAGGCAGGAGAATGGCGTGAACCCAGGAGGCGGAGCTTGCAGTGAGCCGAGATCGCACCACTGCACTCCAGCCTGGCAACAGAGTGAGACTGTCCCAAAAATACACTCAGTGTACATTTAGACTCTTGACTCTTCAAGCAATTCCAATGTGGTTGCCATCCCCATTTCTCCACAACTCTCATTAAAATCACCAAAACCTCTTCATCTCCAAATCTAATGGGTATTTTCAATCCTCAATCTACTTGACCTTGACCTCCTGGCAGCTTCATTACAACTAACCATTCTCTAAAAACACTCTTTTCAGCCGGGTGCGGTGGCACGTGCCTGTAATCCCAGCTACTCAGGAGGCTAAGGCAGGAGAATCGCCTGAACCAGGGAGTTGGAGGTTCCAGTGAGCTGAGATCGCATCACTGCACGCCAGCCTGGGTGACACAGCGAGACTCCATCTCAAAAAAACAAAACAACAACAACAACAACAAAACAGCACTCTTTTCCCTTGACTTCTATACACTACACTCCTTTCTCAGTCTCCTTTACTAGCTAGTCTTTCTCTATATGCCTTTTAAACCTTGAAGCTCAGAAGGATGTGACCAGCTTTTTTGCTTCTAACACTATACTCTCTTGCTGGGCAACCTCACTCTTGCAAAAGGCTTTCAAAACCACCTACATGCCAATGACTACCAAAACACCAGATTTTACCTCTGATATCCTAACCCACATATCAAACTGCTTATTTAGAGATCTGAACGGCACATCAAACTCACCATCTCCAAATGCCAGCTCATGATTATCCCACAAAAAACAAATGAGGTATTCCTTATCTCAGTAATCTAGCTGCATAAACCAGAAACAACAACAAGAAAAGGTGACCTCAAGAAGAGATGACCATATGACCTGTAAGGTTCTTTTCTACTCTGAATTTATAATCTGTACTACCAGTTCTCAAAGTGTGGTTCATGGATCTTTGAGGGTCTCTCACACTCTTTCAGGAAGCGTCTTTGAAATCAAAACTATTTCCATAATAATATTAAGACTTTGTCTTTTTTATTCTCATTCTCTTATGAATGTATAATGGAGTTTTCCAAAGACCACATGACATATGATATCACAGCAGACTGAATGCAGACAGAAGCAGATATGAGAATCCAGATGTCTTCTATTAAACCAGACATTAAAAAGAGTTGAAAAACGTCAAACAATGCCACTCACTGCTTTTTACTGTTGAGATACAGGTAGTTATTTTTCATTTAAAAATGTTAAGCCCAGGTGCAGTGGGTCAGGCCTGTAATCCCAGTGTTTTGGGAGGCCAAGATAGGAGGATTGTTTGAGTCCAAGAGTTCAAGACCAGCCTGAACAACATAGTGAGACCCAGTCTCTACAAAAAAAAATTATTTTAATTAGCCAGGTGTGGTGGCACGCACCTGTAGTCGCAGCTACTAAGAAGGTTGAGGTTGGAGGATCACTTGAGCCTTAAAGGTCAAGACTGCAGTGAGCTATGACTGCACTAATGCACTCCAGCCTGGGCAACGGGGTGAGACCCTGTCTTAAAAACAA
Source organism: Papio anubis (assembly GCF_008728515.1). Taxonomy (NCBI): domain Eukaryota; kingdom Metazoa; phylum Chordata; class Mammalia; order Primates; family Cercopithecidae; genus Papio; species Papio anubis. Next base: position 181,996,073 of record NC_044976.1, read on the forward strand.
AACAAGACAGGGCACAGTGGCTCATGCCTATAATCTCAGCACTTTGGGAGGTCAAGGCAGGCAGATCACCTACGGTCAGAAGTTCGAGACCAGCCTGGCCAACATGGTGAAACCCAGTCTCTACTAAAAATACAAAAATTAGCCGGGTGTGGTGGCATGCGCCTGTAGTCCCAGCTACCTGGGAGGCTGAGGCAGGAGAATTGCTTAAACCCGGGAGGCAGAGGTTGCAATGAGCCAAGATTGCGCCACTGCACTTCAGCCTGGGTAACAGAGCAAGATTTTGTTTCAAAAAAAAAAGAAAACAACAGCAATAACAGAAAGTTATTATTTTAACATGCAATATGTTTATCATTATTTTAAATAAACAAGTACATTGAAAATTTCAAATATAGTAAACATCAATAGAGAAATCCCACATGAACAAAATCTTTTTGAGTCTTTCATAACTCAAGTGCATGAGGCGGTCTTAATACCAAAACATTTGCGAAACAATGATCTATACCTGTGGTGTGTATACACAAGTAAGATATAAGATGACATTGTGAAATAGCCAATTCTCAATTATCTTCTAACAGCAAATTTTTGTTTCACATGTATTGAGAGTGTTTTCATTCAATCACATAGTTTCATTTTGCTCAATATTTATTGGCCTCCTACTAAGTGCCAGGCATTAAGGGATAAAAGATGAAAAAAATGACTTCATTCTGGCTCTTAGAGAGAATATTTCCCATACCTTTGCTACATTTCAGTTCTCTCATCTATATCAGATCCTATATAACAATCATCTCTGCCTGAAAGGTTAAGAAAAAGACGAGTCTGCAATATTCCTACTATCTATCCTCAACATAAAATGGACAAATAGTAGATTTAGTAAGGACCAGCAGACAAAAAAGTGGAAAATACTCAGTTATAACTCAGATCTATTACACTGTTCCAAGTAAATTCCAGAATAACCAACACTCCCATAACATAGTCTAATATACCACTAACCTGAGAATTTAGCCTGACATGTTTCTACTTATAAAATATAAACCTCAACAACTACTTTTACAAAAACTGAGTGACTTACTGTAATCCAGGAAATCCAGAAGATACTATGTAACATTAGTACTACTTTGGCCTTTGCAGCATAGGAGGCAGAGTAAGGATAAAAGAGAACACAATGCCCCACACTGATGAAACAGAGTTAAACTTCGTAAACAAGACACCCATAGATTTTTACTTTAGGAGAGCTGAGGGCAGCAAACAGGACCAGGAATAACCAAAAGAAGGGGGGAGCCCTAAAAATAGGCCTACACTTTTGCTTACTATCTAGTTATCCTGAGTACTTTTCTAAATTAATATCAAGGAATATATCTACAAAAAGGAGTCTTACAGTTTGCAAGTCAGGATTATTTTTTGCCTAAAAGTATAAAAGTTTCACTATAGAATTTTCCCTTATACATAAGAAAGTTAATATTGGTTAACTCCAAGGAGAGGAAGTGAGGGTCCAGGATAGGAAGTAGATTTTTCAGTGTATATATTTTTTATTTTTTATTTTTTTGAAGACAGGGTCTCATTATGTTGCCCAGGCTAGTCTTGTTGAATTCCTGGGCTCAAGCAATCCTCCCACTTCAGCCTCCCAAGCAGCTGGAATTACAGCACACACCACCACGCCCAGCTTCTCCTTCTGAATTCTTTTTTTAAAGCAGACACAATGATCACTTTTTGAGGAAAACTCCAAGGAAAAAAGAAATAATTTCTTTTTGCCTTTTTTAGAAACTGCTGTTAATTTTCCATCAACTCTGTTTCCATGTTGCTTAAGAGTCCATGCAAGAACAGCTTAAGACCATTCAGTGATTATTCCTACCCATTCAGTGGCCTGAGCAGTGGGAGCTGTAGATCAGTCTTCTGAGCACTCCAGTCTTTAGTAGGAAACTGCTGAATAGGCACAGAGGGCACCTGCATGCCCTCAGACCAGTCTGCAACCTCAGGCTGAGTAGTGTTAAACTCAGGTGCTGACATAGTCCATTCACCCTAAAATTCTTCCTTGGTCACAGCCTTTTCAGCAGCAGCCTGCTCTGCTTTTTCAGTCTCTTCAGGATCTCTGTAGAAGTAGAGATCAGGCATGACCTCCCACAGGTGTTCACGGGAAATGGTGCCACACACACACACAGAACTTTCCGGGCCGGCACCCACCACATCAAACCCACTGAGTGAGCTCCCTTACTGCTGCATGGGATGGCAATGTCCACACAGCGCAAAGGAGAATCTGTGTTACACAGAGCAATGGTAGGTAGGTTAACCTAAGATGCTTCAGTGAGAGGCTGGTGGTCAAAGCACCACAAGCCGTGGCTCCCGGAAGGCTGCCTGGATCTGGTTAGTGAAGGTTCCAGGAGTAAAGTGGTCAGCAATTGGAGTGGCTCCAGTGGCAGCAGCAAACTTCAACACAGCCTTCTGGCCAGTATTTCTGGAGAATATGACGCTGACATCAGCAGGGTTTTCAAAGGTAACAATGGCATGAGCTGCCAGCAGAAGCTTCTTTCAGGTCCTCTTCAGATTTATGATGCAGATGCCATCACTTTTCCTTTTATAGATGTACTGTTCCATTTGGAAGTCAAGGCTGGTGCCACCTAAGTGGGTTCCTCCTGCGAGGAACTTAAGGACATCCTCCTCCTTCATTTGCAGGACATCTAGGCCTCTGGATATTGTAAACATTTCCCTTTAAGTTACAATGGGAATCCAGAACAACACTGTAGGCACCCCTCTCTGGGTAGCGCGGAAAGCAAGATCATTTTCAAAAGTCTCCTTCTACATTCAATAACTTAGTCACTGAGAGGCTGTTTAAGGAAATGGAAACAATTTTTCTTTCATTGGAAGCCTTTAATGACTCTTTAATGCAGTATACTTGCTTCCTCTTTATGAATCCATCCACAGAATTTTATCAATTCTCTTTACTCCTCTGTACTATTATTGACATATCTGTCTCTTACATAAAACTGTGGAGATAGTTTATTCCTCTAATTTTTTTTTTTTTTTTTGAGACGGAGTCTTGCTCTTGTTATCCAGGCTGGAGTGCAGTGGCGCAATCTCGGCTCACTGTAACCTCCACCTCCCGGGAACAAGTGATTCCCTTGCCTCAGCCTCCTTAGTAGCTGGGATTACAGGCACGCACCACCACGCCCAACTAATTTTTGTATTTTTAATAGAGATGGGGTTTCGCCATGTTGGCCAGGCTGGTCCGGATCTCCTGACCTCAGGTGATGCACCTGCCTTGGCCTCTCAAAGTGCTGGGATTATAGGCATGAGCCACCACACCTGGCCTTATTCCTCTTTATATCCCTAGTTCATGCACAGTATATAGCCACACTGAGTGCTCCAGACCTGTTTGCCAAATGACATTGATAAGTCTCAGAATCCAATTCTTAAAAGCAAACAGGCACAAATACACATATGAAGCCAGGTATTTTATACAACATGAAAAGGTTAGACATTCCTAAACAGAAAATATCTTACATGGTAACACTTAAAAAAAATAAGTATACATATGCATATATATTTTATATTTTAAAACAATCTCAAAATTAAAAAGAAATTATTTCATAAAATATTTTCACTTTTAAAATTTAGACATGAAATCATGAACGAAATGAAGCCAGTAGGGCTCGGTGGCTCACAACTGTAATACCAGCACTTTGGGAGGTCGAGGCAGGCAGATCACCTGGGTCAGGAGTTTGAGACCACCAGCCTGGCCAACATGGTGAAACCCCGTCTCTATTAAAAATACAAAAATTGGCTGGACGTGGTGGTGCATGTCTGTAATCCCAGCTACTTGGAAGGCTGAGACAGAACTGCTTGAACCTGGAAGGAGGAGATTGCAGTGAGCCAAGATCGCGTTACTGTACTCCCGCCCAGGCGACAGAGTGAGACTCAGTTTCAAAAAAAAAAAAAAAAAAAAGAAAAGAAAAGAAAAGAAAAGAAACCTATTAAGTTATGGCCAGTGCTATTACTATTACTCATCAATGATTTTTAGATATAGTTTTTAAAAAGGAAGGTGCCACAATTCCAGAAACAACTTCTACAAGCCCACTAACAACAACAAAAACTATAAATGGCTTTTTAAAAAATCACCAAAACCCAAACTAATCAAAGATCAATCAGATTTTCTCTTTGGAAAAATATCCTTCTATTTATACAAAGGTCTTCTTTACATCATTATTGCTCTATAACATTTAATAACTTATCATACAAAAATGTAGCAACTACACACATTTTCAGAGATGATCTATTGTATAAAGGGTAGTCTAAGGAGGTTCTCTGAACCTATTCTGGTTTGGAAGCTGACTGATTCATGAACTGTTCTCTGCTCAATCAAATTCTGTTAAATTTAATTTGTCTAAGGTTTTTATTTTAATAGATGGTGTCAGAAGTGGGATCCAAACTAAAGCTTCTAGCAACTCCCAGGAACACCAAATGACAAAGCAAGGTGCCCACTGGACTCATTTTGTCCACTGCTCTCTCAAAGCAGCTGGAGATTGTGGGTAAGTTCTCTCTCAGATTCTGAAGCTCCATGGGTGTGCATTTGAGCTATCCGAGTTTGAGCAAATTTCTGATCCAAACTAGGTTTGGAAGTTACAACAGAAACTGGACTAGGTCCAGGATCCAACTGTATCTAACTGTCGTGGATCTAGTTAAAGGCCTCAGAATGTCTGGCTGGTTTAGACAGAAATTAGTTTAAATGGTAATACTGAAGGGGGTAGCAATTTCAGCTTTCAGAAATTTGCAAAGATTTGTGTGTTCTAGCCCCCTTTATTTCTTTTTTCTTGCATGCTTAGAGAGGGAAAAATCATTAGCTAAGTTGACCAAGGGGATCCGAGAGCCAAAGCCACTATTCAAGGTAAAAATGGGATCCTTATTTCTAAGACCTGAGTACTATACCTTCCAGCTTATACATGCAGTATTGTTAGGTCCCAGAAGCAGCAAATGTTTACAAAAATGGTGAAATCGTACTTAAGGTAATTTAAAATCACAACGGTACATTCCAAATGAACACTGTGCTTTAAGAAGTACATTTGAAAATGAGGGCTCCCAAATCAGTTTCATCTAGGGATGCCTGTTGGTGTACAGAAGCTTTTAAAAAGATTTCAATATTTTTATTGCTTTTTAAAAAAAGACTGTTTGTAGAAGGCAAATAAAAAGCTTAAGCAACTAAATGATAAGAAAAATTAAATCTGCTAACCTTTCGGCTCTGTTATTAGTCTTCCCTGAAGGTGAAAAGAAAGTTATCCTAGATAGTGTTTATAAAAGGTAGACTGTCAGGTAAAGTAAGCTTCCTCCTTTTTCAGATCTATTCACGCTGAGTCCAGGTACAGAGGCGGCTTTCTTTGCCCTATTCCTTAATGGGCTCCATCCTGAATTTAGTAATTTCACCTAAGAAATAGTAGCCAGGTTAAAAAGATCACCTGTAGGCTGAGCACGGTGGCTCATGCCTGTAATTCCAGCACTCTGGGAGGCCGAGGTGGGTGGATCACCTGAGGTCAGGAGTTCGAGACCAGCCTGGCCAACATGGCAAAACCCGTCTCTACTAAAAGTACAAAAAAAAATTAGCCAGGTGTGGTGGCAGGTGCCTGTAATCCCAGCTACTCAAGAGGCTGAGACAGGAGAACCGGGAGGTGGAGGTTGCAGTAAGCCAAGATTGCGCCACTGCACTCCATCCAGCCTGGGTGACAGGAGTCAGACTCCATCTCAAAAAAAAAAGATCACCTGCGCAATTAAAATACACTTTTCTGGCATTTAGCTGGCTATTCTGAAATCCTTTTGTAAATGAAATTTACATCTATAAAGGAGATTTCCATTTGTAAATGTATATGTCTATATACATTAGAAACAGAACATCAAAGTATAAAACTAACAAAGAAACTCTGGACTTAGACACTTGACCAAATGGACCTAACAGACTTCTACAGAATGCTGTACCTAAAAATCACAGAATATACACTCTCATCTACACATGGAACATTCTCTAAGATGGATCACAAGCTCAGTCATAAAGCAAGTCTCAATACATTCTCAAAAAATGAAATCATGTCAAGCATATTATCAGACTACAGTAGAATAAAATTAGAAATCGACACCAAAAGGAACTCTCAAAACCACAAATACATGGAAACTAAACAACTCACTCCTAACTAACTTTTGGTTAAACAACAAATTAAGGCAGAAATAAAAAAATTCTTCAAAACAAATGAAAATAGAAAAACAAACACACCAAAACCTCTGGGATACAGCAAAAGCAATGTTAAGGGGAACGTTTATAGCACTAAATGCCTACATCAAAAAGAGTCAGATATCAAATTGACAACTTAATGTTGAACTTAAAGGAACCATAAAAACAAGAACAAACTAAACCCAAAGCTAGCAGAAAACAAAGAAGTAACTAAGATCAGAGCAGAACTAAATTAATTGATACCATTTAAAAAAAAAATACAAAGGATCAACAAAACAAAGTTAGTTCTTTGAAAGGATAAGCAAGATAGATAAACCTCTAGGTAAATTTAAAAAAAAAAAAGTGAGAAGATCCTAAGAAGCATAATCAGAAATGACAAAGGTGACAGAACTCGTACCATAGAAACACAAAAGAGCCTCAGAGACTACTATGAACATCTTTATGCGCACTAAACTAGAAAAACCAGAGGAAATGGATAAATTCTTGGGAACACACAACCTCCCAAGACTGAACCAGGAAGAAGATGAAATCCTGAACAGATCAATAACGATTTACAAAATTGAATCAGTTATAAAAAAAAAAATCTACAAACCAAAAAAAGCCCTGGATCAGATGCATTCACAGCCAAATTATCCCAGACAAATGAAAAGCTGGTATCAATCTTACTATTCCAAAAGATCAAGTTTTGGAAACTATTCCAAAAGATCAAGATCACACTGAATGGACAAAAGTCAGAAGCATCCCATCCCCTCTATGAACTGAAACAAGACAAGGATGTCTACTCTTACGACTCCTATTCAACATAATACTGGAAGTCCTACCCATAGGAATCAGGCAGAAAATTAAAATTTAAAAACACAGGCATCCATATAGGAAAAGAGAAACTCAAATTATCTCTGTTCAATCCTAAAGTCCTTCAAAAAACTCCTAGATCTAAGAAAAAGACCAGTAAAGTTTCAGGATGCAAAATCAATGTACAACAGTCAGTGGCATTTCTACACACCAATAATGTTCAAGCTGAGAATCAAATAAAAAATGCAATCCCATCTATAATAGCCACATGAAAAATAAAATACCCAGGAATAAACTTAACCAGGGAGGTGAAAGATTGCTCCAAGGGGAACTACGAAACACTAATGAAAGAAATAACAGATGACACAAACAAATGGAAAAACATTCCAGGCTCACAGATTGGAAGAATCAATATTTAAATGACCATACTGCCCAAAACAATCTAAAAATTCTATTCCCATCAAATAAGCAACATCATTTTTCACAAATTAGAAAAAACAATTCTAAGATTCATATGGAACCAAAAAAGCCTGAATAGCCAAGGAAAAAGAATACAGTGGCATCACATTACCCAACTTCAAACTATACTACAAGGCTATACTAACCAAAACAGCATGTTACCAATACAAAAACAGACACATGTATCAATGTAACAGAATAGAGAACCCAGAAATAAAGCCACACACCTATAACCAGCTGATCTTGAACAAAGCTGACAAAAGCAAAAATGGGGAAAGGATACCTATTCAATAAACGATGCTAAAAAAAAAAAAAAAAGAAAAAACTCCAAAAAAACAAACACAAAAGAAAACTGGCTAGCATATACAGAAGAATGAAACTGGACCCCTACCTTTCACCACATACAAAAATTAACTCAAGATGTATTAAAGACTTAAACATAAAACCTCAAACTATAAAGATCCTATTTTTTAAAAACCTAGAAAAAAACTCTTCTGCACATTGGCCTAGGCAAAGAATTTATGACTAAAACCTCAAAAGCAAATGCAACAAAACAAAAATTGATAAACAAGACTTAATTAAACTAAAAAGCTTCTGCACAGCAAAAGAATCAACAAAGTAAAGAGGTAACCTAAAGAATGGGAAAACAATATTTGCAAACTGTACATGTGACAAAGGACTAAGATCCAGAATCTACAAGGAATCATAAACAAATGAACAAGAAAATAACAAATAACTCCATTAAAAAGTGAGCAACAGACACTGCTGGTGGGAATGTAAATTAGTTCAACCCCTGTGGAAAAGAGTATGGAGATTTCTCGAAGAACTTAGAACTATCATTAGACCCAGAATTCCCACTACTAGGTATCTACCCAAAGGAAAAGAAATCATTCTATCGAAAAGACACTACACTAGTATGTTTATCACAGCACTATTCATAATAGCAAAGTCATGGAATCAACCTAAGTACCTATCAACAGTAGATTAGATAGGCTGGGAGCCTGTAATCCCAGCACTTTGGGAGGCTGAGGTGGGCAGATCACGAGGTCTGGAGTTCGAGATCAGCCTGACCAACATGGTGAAACCCATCTCTACTAAAAATACAAAAATCAGCCAGGCGTGGTGGTGCGCGCCTATAATCCCAACTACTCAGGAGGCTGAGGCAGGAGAATCGCTTGAACCCGGGAGGCAGAGGTTGCAGGGAGCCAAGATCAGGCCACTGTACTCCAGCCTGAGCGACAGAGCAAGACTCTGTCTCAAAAACAAAACAAACCAAAAAAACAAACCAAAAAAACCCCCAGTAGATTAGATAAACAAAATGCGGTATGTATACACCATGGAATACTATGTAGCCATAAAAATGAATGAAATCATGTCCTTTGGAGCAACATGGATGCAGCTGGAGGCCATTATCCTAAGCAAATTAACGCAGAAACAGAAAATCAAGTATCACACGTTCTCACTTATAAATGGGGTCTAAACAATGGGTAAATAGAGACATAAAGATGAAAACAAGATACTGTGGATTCCAAAAGTGGGAAAGGGCCAGGCACGGGTGGCTCACGCCTATAATCCCAGCACCTTGGGAGGCCAAGGTGGGCAGATCACTTGAGCTCACAAGTTGATGACCAGCCTGGCCAACAGGATGAAACCCCACCTCTCCTAAAAATACAAAAAATTAGCCAGGTGTGGTGGCTGGTACCTGCAGTCCAAGCTACTCAGGAGGCTGAGGCAGGAGAATCGCTTAAACCTGGGAGGCGGAAGTTGCAATGAGCCTAGATCAAGCCATTGCACTCCAGCCTGGATGGCAGAGCAAGACTCCGTCTCAAAAAAAAAAAAAAGCGGGAAGTCAGGGGTAAGGGGTAAAAGTTGAAAAACTACCTACTGGGTACTATGTTCACTATTTTAGTGATAGGTTCAATAGAAGTCCAAACCTCAGCATGATGCAATATACCCATGTAACGAACCTGCACATGTATCCCCCCGAAACCCAAATCTAAAATAAAAGCTAAAGCGTAGTCTAACTTCATTTATAACTAAACAGAGAAACAAACCGTATTAAAGCTGGACATTAGAAGTCAACCATACTCATGTTTTCAAGTATGTCGTCATGACCCGTTAGCAGGTTAAAACAAAACAATATGGTGGACTGGAGCTAGCATTTTATTAATGGAACTAAATAGGATTGATTTGCAAATATCAGGTGTATTGAAATTAGTGAGGGCTTTATTTTATTTTATTTTTGAGACAGAGTCTCTCTGTTGCCCAGGCTGGTGTGCAGTGGCGCGATCTCAGCTCACTGCAACCTCTGCCTCCCAGGTTCAAGTGATTCTCCTGCCTTAGCCTACCGAGTAGCTGGGATTACAGGTGCACGCCACCACGCCAAGCTAATTTTTTTGTATTTTTAGTAGAGATGGTATTTCACCATGTTGGCCAGGCTGGTCTTGAACTCCTGACCTCAAGTGATCCGCCTACCTCGGCCTCTCAAAGTGCAGGGATTACAGGTATGAGCCACCATGCCTGGCCATGAGGGCTTTTTAAAGTAAAACTTTAAAAAGTGAAACTTTTATTTCATTATATATATACACATACACATATAACACACGTCTGTTCGTTTTATTTAAAAAAATAAAAAATAAAGGTAAATGTAAAAAAATCAACCTCTGGGAACACAGAACATGGAAAATATATTTCTTACTGTAGGTGTCCTGGTCAAAAGTTTAAGAGGTTCCTAAACTTTCTCAGTTCACAGACCCCTCAGTATGCCAGTTTTTTTTTTTTTTTAAATCATGGAACCCCTAGGCCAAAAAAATACCTAACAGTTCCATTTATTAAGTAGTTAAGTTCACAACCTAATAAGTATTTTTAGCCTAACAACTTAATAGCAGTTCAAAAATATGTATAAATTAAAATAAATATTTTTATTACAAAATTACAACTACTTAATAAGATGTGTGTACCTACTAGACATTACACAAGTTCTCAAATCTTGAAATCATTTTGGACACCACCACCTTCATTTACTGCTCCAAACTGATTTTTGCATAGTACTTGCTTTTTATCACTGCAACCTCCCAAAACCTAGCGTTTGGAAGACACAGTGTCATCAAAAAAAAGGTAACACAATCTCTTGTGCAGTATCTCAAACTGGTAGTTTGAGCAGTGTCCTATAGATGTCAAATATCCCACAGCTATCCAATATTGCTGTTTCCCTTAAGATTTCTCAAATATCCCACAGTGTCCAGGTGAGTTACTATGGTGCTCCACAGTACAGCAGATCCTCCATAGCATAGTTTCATTCAATGTCATTTCTTTACAATTTTGATTAGAAAAAAATTTTGATTCCCTACCAGGGCTATCATGTATGAGTTTGCATGTTCTCCCCACATCCGTGTGGCTTTTCTCCGTATACTCCAGTTTCCTCCCATATCACAGAGGAGAACGCATTAGGTGAACTGACATGAATTGGCATGTCTAAATGGTCCCAGTCTGAGTGAGAAAGAGTGTGTGTCTGTGTGCGCGCGCGTGTGTGTGCGTGTGCGCGTCTGTGTGTAAATGCTACCTGCGATGGAATGGCAGCCTGTCTTGTGCCCTACTTGCTGGGACAGGTTCCAGCCCCCTGCCATCCTGATCTGAAATAAGTGGGTAAATAATTACCTTGACTTTTCTTAGTATTTCTTAAATGTATGTATAGGTCCCATTTATTTCAATGTTTAATATTAGAGGCATTTGGGGTCTTAGAAGTTGCAGTTTCCGAGAACTTATGGACAACATTAAGTGAGGACTTACTTCAGTGCACAGTTTAGGAATACTGGATTTAAGAAACACTGATCTAGCCTACGGCTTTACTTTGTAAATTAAGAAATAAGACTTAAGGTTACAAAGCTAGCAGAAAAACAAACATATTTATTGGGGATTTTCCTAAATTTCAACCTTCCACCAACAAAAGTATGTTTGTCTGTCTGTTTTGAGACAGTCTCACTCTGTCACCTAGGCTGGAGTGCAGTGGTGTAATCTTGGCTCACTGCAACCTCTGCCTCTCAGGTTCAAGCGATTCTCCTGCCTCAGCCTCCCCAGTAGCTGGGATTACAGGCACCTGCCACCATGCCCAGCTAGTTTTTTATTTTTAGTAGAGGTGGGGTTTCCTTATGTTGGCCAAGCTGGTCTCAAACTCCTAATCTCAGGTGATCTGCCCGCCTCAGCCTCCCAAAGTGCTGGGATTATAGGCATGAGACACTGCACCCAACCAACAAAAGTTTTGTTTGTTTGTTTTGAGATGGAGTCTTGCTCTGTTGCCCAGGCTGGAGTGCAGTGGCACAGTCTTGGCTCGCTGCAACCTCCACCTCCCTGGTTCAAGCAATTCTCCTGCCTTGGCCTCCCGAGTAGATGGGATTACAGGCCTACTACCATGCCTTGCTAGTTTTCGTATTTTTAGAAAGAAACGGGTTTCACCATGTTGGCCAGACCGGTCTCAAACTCCTGACCTCAAGTGACCCACTCGCCTCGGCCTTTCTAAGAGCTGGAATTACAGGCGTGAGTCACCAAGTCCCGGCCCTTCCATTAACAAATGTTTTGACACAGGATCTAATTATGAGATACTCTGTTGATTAAATGTGTATATCTCTAAAAATCACATTCAAAATTACATTTGTAGCACTATTTAATAGAAGAAAAAATTTACTTCAATTTTTTTTAGAAAAAAGTTTCAAAAATTATGAAAGTAATTCTTATAATAAAACCATACAAAAATGTCTAAAGTAAAAAAGAAAAGTCATCCACTCCCTTAGGAAAAACACATGTTTAATGGTTTAATGTCTGTCCTTATAGCCCTTTTTTCTATTCACATGCAAAATGAAAACAAAACTACATTTATTTGTCTCTGTGTTTTTTAAATGAATCATATTCTACAGTATAGTGCAACTTATTTTTTCACTTAATTTTATATCATGAACATTCTTCCAAGTCAATACATAATAGTAACAGCAAACACGTGAGCTTATTAATGCTTACTTAGGGCATAAGTGTTAACTCATTTAATTCTCATGGTACCCCTGTAAGATGAGAACTACTAGTATATCCAATTTACAGCTGACTTTTAGTAATTCACCAAGAGTCACAGCTAGAAAGTGGTGCAGTTAGGTTTTGAACCCAGAAGGTCCACCGCATGGTCCCAGGAGCTGAAGGACATGCTCAGCCGCTGCTCATGAAGTAAATATAGATACCCTGAAACCTGTTAACAACTGCATAGTAATTCACAGCATAAATATACTAGACTTTTAACTATTAGCCTACCAACAGACATTTAGGACATTTTAAAATTATTTATAAAAGTTATTGACATCCTGGAATAATGCTAATATAAATATTCTTAAAGAATTCCTGTGCTGTGTTAAAATTTATGTAAGATAAACTCCTAAGCAGGAAATGATTCTATCAAAGAATATATACACTTTTAATTTTGATAGGAAATGCCAAATTTCCTTCCAGAAGTTTGCTTCAATGGTATCAATTTATAGTCCCAATTACAAAGGAGAGGGTTCAGATTCATTAGTTAACATTTTTGATTCATAAAAAAAAAGGCCCATTTTGAGTTTTTAATTAATACTAAATAGACTGCCAGGTTGATCACAATTATGTTCTGATTTTACAATTATCTGACATATTAAACAAATGTAGACTTAGCAGCTGTGCAGTGGATTCTTCTCCCAGTTATGAAACCAACTATGCGTGAGATGTCACCCCTATACAACCCTCTGTTTTCTTATGTATAAAATATGGGAATTGGACTAGCTGGCCTTGAAGAATTTAAACTCCCAATGCTGAGATTAAGAAGTGATTTAAAAGCTATTACAAGCCTATAATTATAGTACTAGTATAACAGGTTAGGGTCTTCAAGTTTCTATTTCCTTTAAATTACCATAACTATTGCCAGAGCGCCCAGGAAAATCACTAAAATAGTAAATAAAGTTTCCACTTGCGGCATACTCCCAGTGGCTTTTTAATCCCAGGCTGTCATTCCCTTGCTACCTAGCAAATTTGAGCATATCTCTGGAATATATTCCCAAGAGGTGAGGTGTGCCTAGGAACTAAGAACTAGTCTTTTGTTTTGCATTTAAAATATTATCCTGGGACCATTCTTTAGTCAATTTCTTCAACCAGTATTTGTTGACTATATTACCATACGCTAGGCACTGGGTGCATAGTAGTGATTAAAGGATCTCTGCCATTATGGAACTTACAGACCAGATGAGAAAGGCAAAGAATAACTCAAAATAACCACAAATGATAACAATGAACAACAACAATAACAAAAAAAATACAGAAAAAAATACTATGCAATCTGTTGTTTTTTTTTAAACTATAACACTAAAATTTTTTGACATGGGAAAAGTCAATAAGGAAAACTATTTCAGTTTGCCTCACATTGCAAAAATAACAATCACAATTATACACAGAGAATTAACTTTTTAAATCATCAGTTGTCTCAACAATAAAATCATCAAGATATTACTACTTTTCAGTTATGTTACTGATCATGTGGCTTGAACGTTTGTTTTACATAACTAAGAGTATAAATGACTGGAAGAATAAAGAGGACAGAACTGAGTATCCAAACAAAGTGAAAGACAAGAAATGAACTACACTTTAAGAATCTTGTTCAAACAAAAAGTATATACGTAAAGAAGTAAAGTGATCCACTATAATTCATGACTTGTCAATAATTAACAAAATGTTATAAAAATACTAATGTTTTTAAAAAACTGGCGATTATCAGCATAAGGGGCAAGTGGCATGTAAAAAGGAATAAAAATAGAATAATTTTTTTATATTTTAAAATCATGCCAAATGCCAGAGTACCTATATTAATATTTACTTTAAAATAAAACTAATCCCAGATTATCTGCAGAAATGACAGGCATTCACATAAATGATCTTCCGTATGTGTCAGTTTCCACGACTGCAAAATAAGGATATCTGCCATACATACTTCACAAGATCACTGTGAAAACTAAACAAAATAATGTATATAGAAGCACACCAAAAAATGATGTCAGTTATTTTGGACAACTTCTTTTTTGCTCCCACTATAAGTTATAGCAATTTAACAAATAAAATTGATTACAGCAGGACTTCATCTCCTTTCTTCTGCTCATGATATGGTAGAAGTGTTATAAAATGGGCAAAAGACTGACAATCAGAAGCAGAAGGAAAAAATCCAAAAACTTTATAACTCATAAATTGATTGCCCCACAGAAGGTTGGTTAAGTATTAACGCTCTTACATGACACACACACAAATTAATCTCAAAAAATCAAAGAAATTCGTTCACATATGTATGAAATTTTTTACAAATAGAACTTGCCATCTCTACATACACAAAGTTCTGCTACTGAGGATGAACAGAAGAGATACAGAGATGCGCATGTATTTATCCACACATATAATGTATTCTAGCTTGAAGTTTATTTTCAGATTACAGTATCTTAAATTTAATGCAATGACAGTTCAAATGATTCAGATTTATTTTATTACATTAAATGAAATTTGTCAATTTAGCACACCGAAACTAATTATTATATGCCTATGGCTTTGAAGCAACTTCCAGCATGGGTCGAAAAACTAATCCCTCAAAGTCGTAATTCCATGTCATTAGCAGTGCATTTCCTTGTTTAAAAACAATATTTTAAACTAACAGATTTTTAGAATGGAGGGCAACTTTTTGTATTTTATCATTGTTTCTACAGAACTTTTCAGGTTGTTACTAGCTCTACCAAAGATAGTCTTTCTTTTAAAACTCTTCAAATACAGGGCAGGAGGTATCGTTAACATGGTAACAATAACGACTTCCCCAAATTCAAAACAAGGATCACCATCAAAACAAAACAATCAGGTGGAGTACATGGTTACTGATCACTATTTCTGACAACCTGTTTTTTCCCATATGAAGGATCTGCTACTGCATTAAAACATTAAAATCTATGCCTATGTGCAACTTTCTATCTCAAAATTTAAAATTCAGGCAAATTCCAATTCATATATTGTGACATTGGATGTTGAGCGGCATTTAAAAGGCGGCGGAGGAAAATACTGCTAACTTCCAAAACATAAAGCTTTTTAAATCTCTCCCCAAATTATCTGTGAATAAACCGGTAGACTACCTTCAGCAACCGCTAGACTAGAGTAGATCAAAGTTTTCCCTATACTTGAGAATGTGATCCCCACCGAAAAGGAACAGAAACTGATCATCCTTGCCACTGGAGTCAGTCCCCGGAATCTCCCCAAATATGCCTGATCGCCAAATGAAGAAGGGACACTTCTCCGGGGAGCAAAGGCTAGAGGTATCTTACCTCTCTGCAGGCTAGAGGAGGGGCAGAGGAGGCGGGAGGACACTGGCAGGTAAGGAAGGAAATTCCGTCTTCAGCAGGCACTGGTGGGACCCGAAACCTAGGTCCCCCAAAAGCTTCAGAACCCAGGGAGGTTCCCCGAGGGGGACGCCAAGCAGGGCTAAAACTCTCCGCGCCCGGCCCCGCCTCTCTCGCCGCCACCGGGGACCCGGGACCGCGGACAGAGACAGTTGAGGGTGAGCGAGACTCCGCGGTCCCAGCCAGGTCCTACCGGAGCTCACCTGAGAGTGTCGCCTCCGCCCTCGGCTCCCACGGTGCATCCCGCGGGACCTGGCGGAGGGTGCAGTGACGCCGCCCCGACCGGCCCCAGGGCTGCCCGGCCTGGCCTCCCCGCTCCGGGGACGCACCGGGTGCCCGCCTCGCACCGGCTCCGGGGATCCGCCGGTCCGCTGGCAAGGAAGACGAGGCGAAAAGGCTGCCTCCCCTCCCCTAGGGCAAGCCACCCCCCGAGCTGCGGCTCTCTGCAGTTCCCTCTGGCGCAGGTCTGGCCCCGCTCCCCCGCCCGGGAGTCACTTCGGCAGGGGCGGCCCAGTCGCCATTACAGCCCAACAACTGACACGGAGGAGGAGCGGCGCCAGCGGCAGTGGCTGTGGCGGCGGCGCGAGGCAGGGCGGGAACAGTCGGGCCCAGGCAAACCTCGCGAGAACTGTCCTGAGACAGTGCCACAGAAATGCCAACCTTCGGTTAGGGCCATGTTGAGTGTGGCCAAAAGGTGGGAGCGAGATAAAACAAGGAGCGGAACCGCGAGGAAGCCATGTTTGGCGTGGCGAAGTTTAAACTCGTAGGACTCGGGAGGAGCCAAGGTATATCCGCAGAAGAGACCACCCCTGCCCTTTCCCTTTGACGCTCATTGGGCCTTTTGGCTGCGCATTTCACCCCGGGCTGAGAAAACAAGCTGGGGATTTGACAAGAATGAACTCAAAAGTCTGGAAACGGCAGCTTCTGAGAGTTTACAATGTTTCACCAATTGTCGTCCAAATAAATCGTCACCCCTGTCAGAGTAGTTGCAGCTCTGCGGTTACCCACTACTGTCACTGTGGCCGTTTTATTCGCGAGGGTTACAGTTCTGTTTAACATGCACTCTAATGACTTAAGACTCCACGCAAGTAAAACGGAGTTTCCTCCCATTAAGTATTGACTTTGCTGTAACATTGCTTTGAGAGGCCCTCTGTGGCCAACATGTCTTCTCATATCTTTGTCCTTATTTCCCAATCTCCGCGTGGTGAAATCATCTGTCAAGACTTGGCTGAAAGGACCTCTCTTCTGCAAATAATGCCACCTTCCACTAGGTGCTCACTGCACACAGACTCGCCCATCACTTCTGTCCACCCTCTGAACTCCGATAGTTATTTACCCAGAGATTGTTTCTCATCAAGTGTCTTGAAGACGTTAAGGTCTCTTTTATCTCTCTATGCCCCAAAATGGCCTAGCACAGTAACTAGGACATTGTAGGTGCTCAATAAATGTTTGTCAAATATCAATGACAGCAGGAGGCAGTAATGATCCCTCTTTGTAGGGCCTACAGCTATACCTGAATGGGATGTACAGCAGTCCTGTATACGTGTAAAATGTCTCCAGGAAGCTGCACTGGAGGGGACAGGAAATGTGGGTAATCGTATGGTGCAAGTGGTAGCAAAAAAGACAACATAAGGAAAATGTTATTTAGATTTTGCCCAGTCTTGCTGTTTAAAGCCCTGTGTTAGAGGCTTTTCATGCGTTATTTTACTGAATGTAAACAACCACCTTATTAAATATACTCACTTTTTTAAAACGAAGAAACACGTACTGGCCGGTCACGGTGGCTCACGCCTATAATCTGAGCACTTCGGGGGGCCGAGGCGGGTGGATCACGAGGTCAGGAGTACAAGACCAGCCTGGCCAAGATGATGACACCCCGTCTCTACTAAAAATACAAAAATTAGCTGGGCGTGGTAGTGAGTGCCTGTAATCCCAGCTACTCGGGAGGCTGAGGCAGGAGAATCGCTTGAACCTGGGGTGCTGAGGTTGCAGTGAGTCGAGATCGCACCACTGCACTCCAGCCTGGGCTGTTAACAGAGTGAGACTCCCTCTAAAAAAAAAAAAAAGAAAGAAAGAAAGATAAAAGAAAAGAAAAGGAAAGAGAAACAAGTACTGAAAAAGCTAAGTAATTTGCCCAATTTTATACCATCAATCAGAGGGAGATATAAGATTTGGGATCTCCTTTACCCCAAAAGCCCGTTTATACTTTTTCAGCCCCATGCTATCCCCTTGGCAACAGAGAAAACACTAAAGTTCAGTCACTGTGCTTGGAGCAGGGTTACCCTAGTATCAGCCTCTGCACAATTTCTACTTCTTATACCTTGTGTTGGTCCGTCTTCTCCTTGCCTCCTAAATTCCCCAAGCACATCAATGTCTTTCTTTTCTAATATCCTGTTACTCTTGTGTTTACCCTACAGATTGGCCCTGAGTCTGTCAAGTGTTGTACTAGTTGCATATAGTTTCATGAGAGTAATTAATCTCTGGAACAAGATTGGAAGCGTAATGCGAAAAGGTTTTTTGCCTTTCCCAGACGTCTCCACAGTGTTAGGCCAGTAATAGGTGTTCAATATGGCTTCCTATTTCTCCTACTTTTTAGTAGATATTAAGATTGGATTTTTCTTTATATTCTTTGTTGATTACTATGGCCTTGACTCTCACCACTTTTTGGATAACTAGATCTTGGCCCTAGACTAAATCTCCAATTACCTGTTACCTATCTTCACATAGATACAGAAGCCACCAGCACTTTCAGCTCCCAAATTAAGCTTATCATTTTTCCCTTCCTGAGTCTTACACGGCCAGCTCCTCCTCTTTTCCCCTGTATTTCTGTTCATGGCTGTCACAGAACACTCTTCTGAGAACTAAGAGGACCAAAGTTTCAGAAATATTACATACTCCTCCGTATGCCTTGCTCCCACCCAGTCAGTTATTAAGTCTCTAAATACCATTGATGCATATTTCTTATATGTACTTCCCTTTTGTCCAGTTGCACCACTGCCCTCCTAATTTAGACTCTCATTTCTACTGCCCAAATGATTATAGTAGTATTTCCACAGTTCAGCTTGACTTTTATCTCTACCATGTCTCTACCTGCCAAGGTAAGTAAAAACTTTTCGCCTCAGCCATCAAGGCTTTTCTCAGTATGGCACCAACCTAACTTTCCATCTCCCTGAAGTAAGACAGCACAATAAAGTAAAAAGGGCAGGAATGTAACATCAGAAAGACTCTTATGCAAATCTTGGCTCTATCACTTACTTGCCCTATGACCCTCAAGAACCTCAATCTTCTCGTCTATATCAAGGTCAATGATATTTACCCTGTAGGATTGTCTTAAAGATTAGAAATAATATCTGTCAAGAGCTTGACATTAAAAGACAGAAATAAACAGTAGCTAATGTCACGAAATGGGAAGTGATACACTGATTGAGAATGTTACATTCGAACCACACTGGATCTGAGAAACAACCTGTTCATTCCTACCTCTAGGCCTTTGTTCCCTAACCTGGAACACATCTTACCCCAGTTCTCAATTTCTGCTACATTCTCTAAGTGCCAACTGAGAACTTAACTACTACAGAAAAAAATCCTTGATTGCTCATACTTTGCAGATGCTCTTCCACCCCTGAACTGTGTGATGCTGTGTCTCCTGCTTAGAGCGGTATCTACTATCAATAGTTCTCCTTGTGTCTTATACCTCATGATCATGTTAGATTCTAAGGACCTTTGTCTCCTACGTAGTGGATTAAAAGCATGAATTCTACAAATAGCGAGTGACATCATTATATCGCCAAAGCTGTATCTGTCTATTAATTCATTGTCTAGAGATCAATATCAAATTTTGCATTCCCAGGAAAGAAAACATAACTATTCATCTAGAATTTAAATTCTGGGTTTAAACCTTAGCTGAGGCCGGGTGCGGTGGCTCACCCCCATAATCCCAGCACTTTGGGAGGCCAGGGTGGGTGGATCACTTGAAGGCAGGAGTTTGAGACCAGACTGGCCAACATAATGAAACCCCATCTCTACCAAAAATACAAAAAATTAGCCAGGCATGGTGGTGAACGCCTGTAGTCTCAGCTGCTTGGCAGGCTGAGGCACGAGAATTGCTTGAACCCAGGAGGCACAGGATGCAGCAAGCCAAGATTGCACCACTGCATTCCAGCCTGGCTGACGGAGTGAGACTCTGTCTCAAATAAATAAATAAATAAATAAATAAAGCCCGGCTGAACCACTTACTAGCCATATAACTTTAGTCAGGGTACTTAACCTCTTCGTGACTCAGTTTCCACTTGTGTACAGTGGAGATTGCAATGGTGCCTACCTCATTGGGTTGTGTAAGTATTAAAAAAAATAACACATGTAGAATATAAAATGTGTTCAGAATATACAAATATACAGAGACAGAAGGTAGGTAAGTGATTGCCTGGGACTGGGAAGTGGAATAGACATAGGGGAGGGGAGGAGAAATGGGAAATGACTACTAGTGGTTACGAAGTTTCCTTTTATTTTGAGAGGGAGTCTCGCTCTGTCGCCCAGGCTGGAGTGCAATAATATGATCTCAGCTCACTGCAACCTCCATCTCCCAGGTTCAAGCAATTCTTCCACTTCAGCTTCCTGAGTAGCTGGGATTACAGGCACCCACCATCATGCCATATGAATTTTTGCATTTTTGTAGAGACAAGGTTTCACCATGTTGGACAGGCTGGTCTTGAACTCCTGACCTCAGGTGATCCGCCTGCCTCAGCCTTCCAAAGTGCTGGGATTACAGGCATGAGCAGGCATGAGCCACCGAGTTTTGTATTTTTAGTAGAGATGAAGTTTCTCCATGTTGGTCAGGCTGGTCTCGAACTCCCAACCTCAGGTGATCCGCCCGCCTCAGCCTCCCAAAGTGTTGGGATTACAGGCGTGAGCCACTGCGCCTGGCCCCGGAGTTTCTTTTTTATGTGATGAAAATGTTCTAAAATTTATAGTGGCAACGGTCGCACAACTCTGTGAACATACTAAGACCCATTGAATTGTATGCTTTAAGTGGGTGAATTGTATGATATGTGAAGTATATATCAATAAACCTGTGTTGAAAAAGAAATAACACATGTGAAGGACATATAGTTGGCACATAATAGGTGCTGAAAAATGTTGCTTCTTTTTACTATTTTTAATACACTGAATCAGTGCCTTGCATATAGTTAGGTATTCAATATTTGTTGAATTAAATTTATTTGTTGAATTTAAATTCTAGGTGAATAGTGATGTTTTCTTTCCTGGGAATGCAAAATTTGATATTGATCTCTAGACAACAAACTAAGAAATGGCAGATACAGCTTTGGTGCTGTAATTATGTCATTCACTATTTGTAGTTCATTGAATAAAATTATGTGTCAGGATTAACTAAAGGCATTCCTAAGGAAATGTCAAGCCTAGATGCCAAATCTGGTCTATAATCTTGTCTGCCACGTTTTCAATAATAAATTCAAGCAGAACAAATTTCCCTTTCATTTTAAAACGCTATGCAGATACCAAGTTTAGGGATAGGTTTTCTGGTTACTTTTATTTTTTCTAGAGTTGGTCTTTTGGCTTAGTCTTGCACTTTTCTAGGGGATGTGTTATTCTGCTGGGCAGAATTATGAAAAAACTAAAATTTATCAAAAATAAATGTCTTTGATAAGAAAATAGGCATAACCATCTATCTTCATGTATATAAATATTTGTGTATATATATGTGAGTATGAGTACATGAGCACACAGCCAAGGAAATATTGATCATAGAAACCTCTGTGATATCAAATCCAGAAAGAAAAAAAAAAAAGGCATATCTACAAAGGCAGCATTTAACCATATTTGACTACAATTGAAAGTTAAAAATTGAAATTTTTGAGTGAGGTCCCAAAACAAACTGATAGCAGCAACCAGAGTAAGTTGTGAGACAGGCGCACAAGATGCACATTTTTAAAATTAATGTAAATATATTCAATATTTAATATAAAAGACAACAGACATTTATGTCTTGCGCCATAGTTGGTATACGCTTACAGATGCTTGCACCATAAAAGTTATTTTTAAAATCACTTAAAAAATGTTTTTGCCATGTTTATTCACAGGTATCTCTTGGAAGTTCTTTACCATTCATCTTACTGCTGTCCAAATAGAAATAGTACAATCTGGTTTTTTTTCTTTGATACTACATCTTAGGAAATGATCCCGTCTGCTATTCAGTGTTGTATATAAGAGTGCTTGTGGCCGGGCGCGGTGGCTCAAGCCTGTAATCCCAGCACTTTGGGAGGCCGAGGCGGGTGGATCACGAGGTCAGGAGATCGAGACCATCCTGGCTAACATGGTGAAACCCCGTCGCTACTAAAAATACAAAAAACTAGCCGGGCGTGGTGGCGGGCGCCTGTAGTCCCAGCTACTCGGAGGCTGAGGCGGGAGAATGGCGTGAACCCGGGAGGTGGAGCTTGCAGTGAGCCGAGATCGCGCCACTGCACTCCAGCCTGGGCGACGGAGTCTTGCTCTGTCGCCC